>NC_088684.1:268602610-268907007 GCF_028017835.1 Emys orbicularis | reverse complement strand
CATGAAATCCTATCTAGAGCTAAAAATAGTAGCTTCTGTCTGATTTCTAACTTTCCCCTTCAATATTTTAGAAAAATAGAAAGGTTGCATTTTAAAAAAAATCAAGGTTCATGAAAGTACTGTGAAAATTCACCGCTTAAAGTAGTGACTTGGGTCCTGATCCTGCAAATTCTAATGCATAGGCATAGCTTCACAAAAATGAATAGTGCCATTGAACTTCATGGGACTGCTCATATGCGTAAGTAGTTTGCATGAACAGGGCCTCGGGCTAGATGTCAGATCAGTTCTAAGCTAACTCTGTCATTAGTAATCTTGTCAACCACATAATTTTAGATGAGAATGCCACTTGACCTTGGTTAGGTGAGTGGTGAGCTGTAATTTTAGCTTTTCTGTTCCCTTCACTGCTACCTCATCCTCCCAACTCATCCCCACTGTTTTTGTCTTTCCTTCATCTGCTGCATTCTGTCTTCTGATCATGTGGACTGAAGGTTCTCTGGGGCAAGAATTGTAGTCTTCATTTTACTTTTTCTCTACCGTGCTTAGCACAGCGGGACCCTGATCCGTGGGACCCTCATAGGCACTACATTAATAAAAATAACAAGGGATGCAAAGCAGCTTTGATAAAACCGACAGATGAGCAGAACTGTGAAAGGCTGATCAAACCCACTATCATGGCGATAAATGTGGTTACGGAAGAGCCTGAGACTTAATTTATAGATATGAAAGGAACATTGAAGAATACAGTATTGATCAGAAGCACTTGGGCTTGAATTAACAAAAGGCAATAATTTAGTTTGTTTGT
This sequence comes from Emys orbicularis, assembly GCF_028017835.1. Classification (NCBI taxonomy): domain Eukaryota; kingdom Metazoa; phylum Chordata; order Testudines; family Emydidae; genus Emys; species Emys orbicularis. The sequence goes on along the minus strand of NC_088684.1, from coordinate 268,906,205 downwards.
AGTCCAAAGGTCCTTTGACACAATAGTCAGTTGTGGCTAAATAAAAGGAAATTTTTTTGTAGTTGCAACTGTTACATGATTAATATGTAATGACATGTTATGTGATTTTTGGGACCAATAACTGTCCTTAATGCTCTAGTTAGAACACATGGAATCACCCTGACAAAACTGGAAATAATCCCAAAAAATCTGGATAGGTTGCAGATTGTGCATGCATCCTGAGATGACAGTTTTTTAAACTAAAGTTTTAATGCACTGGGTGGACCCTTGGAAAAAGTAGTGGGTTTTTAAAAATAATGTTAATGAACTCACACTTAAGCAGGTAAAATTATTCTGTGTGGGTTCCAGAAAGGTTTGAATTTCTTGGACAATAACTCCTTTCCCTCCGCCCCACACACCCGCACTCAAGTTTCCGGTTTAAATGTTTTCCTGGGATACTGTATACAAAAGATGCTAGTCAGCTGTGTTAAATTAATAATCAGCCTTTTCTTTCATTTCTTGCTAATAAAGGAGAAGATAAATCTGAGATTCAAGGAATGTGTTCTATAGTGTGGGTGTAAAACTGAAAGCTCTAGCATTGGTGTCATCTAAAATTCAGCCAAAGAGATTAATCTAGTGTAAAAGTAGTATAAAAGAAGACAGTATGCCATAAAAGTGTAAACTTCTGCAAAAAGTCTGAAAGTATCTTAAAATGCAGTTCATATATCACTGATGTCTCTTGCTGTAAAAGTGAGGGTAAAGCTGAGTAAATGGCCTGTCTTCTTTGTTTTTTCAACTTTGGATATTTTACGGGGCCTGGGTGGTCAGATCTTGGTATAGATAGAATACCTTCCTTCTGCTTAGTTAGGAATTGTAAATAGGCACAACAGCAAGATCTGTGGCATCAACACCTACTTGCAGAGAACAGGCTGTTTTTGATGCTTCAAAGACTAGTAACACTGGTCTACAATTTTTGAGAAGTCGTCTGCTTCAGAGATAAAATGTGCTATTTATTATGTATTTTGATGTGCTGAATTCAAATATGACAATTAAAACAACTGATTGGCTACTGTTTCTAAGATATCTAAGTTTTTACATTTTATGTCTATGTATATTGTGTAGATAGTAGAGTTTTAATCATAAATTGTAAACCTAGGTCTTTTCATGTGTTTATGGTTGCTTTACATGATAATATTTCACCTGTCCTGTTTATGTAACACTTTAAAAATCAGCAAAAGGGTTATATAAATAATTTATTATGAAACAAAAGGCAAAAAACTATTATGTACATAGTTTAGTCCTATTCAGCGTCTACTTGGCGCTTCTTGGCTTGTCTCTTGTATTCATTAAATGGAGCATCCCTTGTCACTGTCCAGCAAGCATTGATGGGCTCCATTTGCCCTGATAGCGTTTCTCCATTGTTGCAACATCCTGGTGAAATCGCTCGCCGTGCTCGTCGCTCACTGCTCCGCAGTTTGGTGGAAAAAAATCTAGATGAGAGTGCAAAAAATGTATCTTTAGTGACATGTTGCAACCAAGGCTTTTGTATGCCTTGCGGAGGTTTTCCACCAACAACCTGTAGTTGTCTGCCTTGTTGTTTCCGAGAAAATTTATTGCCACTAACTGGAAGGCTTTCCATGCCGTCTTTTCCTTGCCACGCAGTGCATGGTCAAATGCATCATCTCGAAGAAGTTCACGAATCTGAGGACCAACAAAGACACCTTCCTTTATCTTAGCTTCACTTAACCTTGGAAATTTTCCACGGAGGTACTTGAAAGCTGCTTGTGTTTTGTCAATGGCCTTGACAAAGTTCTTCATCAGACCCAGCTTGATGTGTAAGGGTGGTAACAAAATCTTCCTTGATTCAACAAGTGGTGGATGCTGAACACTTTTCCTCCCAGGCTCCAATGACTGTCGGAGTGGCCAATCTTTCTTGATGTAGTGGGAATCTCTTGCATGACTATCCCATTCGCAGAGAAAACAGCAGTACTTTGTGTATCCAGTCTGCAGACCAAGCAAGAGAGCAACAACCTTCAAATCGCCACAAAGCTGCCACTGATGTTGGTCATAGTTTATGCACCTCAAAAGTTGTTTCATGTTGTCATAGGTTTCCTTCATATGGACTGCATGACCAACTGGAATTGATGGCAAAACATTGCCATTATGCAGTAAAACAGCTTTAAGACTCGTCTTCGATGAATCAATGAACAGTCTCCACTCATCTGGATCGTGAACGATGTTGAGGGCTGCCATCACACCATCGATGTTGTTGCAGGCTACAAGATCACCTTCCATGAAGAAGAATGGGACAAGATGCTTTTGATGGTCACGGAACATGGAAACCCTAACATCACCTGCCAGGAGATTCCACTGCTGTAGTCTGGAGTCCAACAGCTCTGCCTTACTCTTGGGTAGTTCCAAATCCCTGACAAGGTCATTCAGTTCACCTTGTGTTATGAGGTGTGGTTCAGAGGAGGAGGATGGGAGAAAATGTGGGTCCTGTGACATTGATGGTTCAGGACCAGAAGTTTCATCCTCTTCCTCTTCCTCGTCTGACTCAAGTGAGAATGATTCTGGTGCATCAGGAACCGGCAGTCCTTCTCCGTGAGGTACTGGGCGTATAGCTGATGGAATGTTTGGATAATGCACAGTCCACTTTTTCTTCTTTGACACACCTTTCCCAACTGGAGGCACCATGCAGAAGTAACAATTGCTGGTATGATCTGTTGGCTCTCTCCAAATCATGGGCACTGCAAAAGGCATAGATTTCCTTTTCCTGTTCAACCACTGGCGAAGATTTGTTGCACTAGTGTTGCAACATATGTGTGGGGCCCACCTCTTGTCCTGATCTCCAATTTTGCAGCCAAAATTAAGGTGATAGGCTTTCTTAACCATAGTGGTTATACTGCGCTTTTGTGATGCAAAAGTCACTTCACCACAAACATAGCAGAAGTTATCTGCACTGTTCACACAAGTACGAGGCATCTCTGCTCACTTTGGCTAAACAGAAATATGTCCCTTTGCAAAATCAAACACTGACAAATAAGAGAGCACGACACTGTATGATTTCTAGAGCTGATATAGGGCAATTTGTTCAGCAGAGTGATGTAAGCTTCGTTATGATTGCATCATCCATGACTTCTAGGAATAACATGATGCAATTCATATCATGTATGACGGAATACCAGCTTCAGATTGCATCATTCATTGTTTTGCCTAAAAAGCAAGTACTGTCCAAACCCAGTCATAGATTTATTCATAGATCCAGTCAAAGATGTATTTTAGTCATTTCTGGTTTAAATTGAGATCCCTTCCCTTTATAACTCACTTATCCTCCGCCATTCCCAAATCAAGGGTCGTATATACTGACCCAATAGCATATCTTGAAAACTAGAGCCAATCAACAATTTTAAGCATCATTTTCGTTCTCAGTGACCCAGAATTAGTAAAGTTCGACTACATTTATTTCAGAAGCATTTTGGCTGTAGAGCAGTGTAATCTGAAGGGATGCTGGGAGTGTAAGGTTGGGGAAAGAGTATGTGTGACAGTTTAGTGAAGGAATTGGACTGTTAGGGTGTCTCTTCATTCTCCATCTTAGGAGTTATCTCTAGTTGATTTGTGCAGCGGCATCCTCTTCCCTATAGACAGCTGCAACTGCTTCATGTATTGCACCTGATGCCTCAAACTTGTGTGTACATACATACCTGGGGAGGACATTGGGCTTTTTACCTATATACAGGGAAAAAAGGGCAAGTCTTCAAACAAAAAATGTTAAGATCAATACTAGCATATATAAGGGCAGATTTAAAACAAACAAAACAAAACAAAACCCAAAACCCACCTAGGAGCACTTAAGTCAAAAAGAGCATCTGAAAATTATGAACTCAAGCCTCAAATGACCAAAAATATAAAAATGAGTAATGGAAGAAGAATTTGTTGCAGAAACATTTTTTAGTTTTTGGATTTCTCTCCAGCTTCAGTTTAAAATCTGATGTCAGAAGAATTGCAGTAAATATGCTAGAGGTAACGAAGGTTGGTAGACGTCTCAAAAAAGAGAGGTAAATCTAATAGGTCTCTGGAAGTCAGAAAATTATCTTGTAATGGGACAGTGGGAAAAACTGAAATCTCAAACTAATCTAAGATTCCAAGCAAACAAAGTAAAATCTAATTTGAGCTATGTCTACTAAAAGTGGCCAATCTTTTTCTCCCACATTCTTCCAATGAAGCTGTGTCCAATTCCTTTTAATCTGATTATAGATGTCCTTAAGAGGAAAGTACTTTCTGATATAGAAAGAGGAACCAGTGCTCTCCCTGAAACTTGAGAAACTCATCTATATAAGAATGAGGACACCTGCTACAAATGGGCGAGAAGACAGCCTTGAGCCATACCACATTAACAGAACAGAAATAAGGTCTGGGTTACTTTTAGGCTTTGTCTATGCTACAGTTTGTGCTGGCATAATTTGTCACTTAGGGGTGTGAATAAACCACCCCACTGAGCCACATAGATTACGCCGGTGCAAGAGCTTCTTCCGCCGACATAGCTTCTGCTGCTCGCTGGGTTTTTTTTATGCTGATGGGAAAGCTGTATTGGTACAGCTGCACTGCTGCAGCTCTGTACGTATTGACATGGCCTTAGTGTATATAGTTAGATTGAGAATTGCTACCTATTCATGAAAATTGTGCTTACTATCTCCACAGTGGTGGAGGGAAACTGATGGCGAAAAGTAGGATAAATTCAGATGGTGTTCTGTGGTGATTTTTATGTAATGGCATAAGATTTCAGTTTTGGGTGGAACCTGCCTCAAATTGCTTGTAGCATAAGCACACAAAATTTGCATTACCAAATCAGTTGGTTCATCAAGTCTACGGGTATGGCTACACTTGCAGCTGTACAGGGCTGTAAGTTAAACCTGTCTTCGTACAGCTGAGTAGGGAAAGTGCTGCAGTCTGTCCACACTGACAGCTGACAGCGCACTGTCGTGGCCACATTTGCAGCTGCATTGGGAGCGGTGCATTCTGGGCAGGTATCCCAGCGTTCAGGTGGCTACAATGTGCTTTTCAAAAGAGGAGGGGAGGGTGGGGTGGAGTGTGACAGGGAGCGTGGGGGGAGAGAGAGTGGATTTTTGGAGTGCGGACACTGTCAGCACCCTGCCTTTCAAGTTCCGACCCCCCTCCCTCCTCCACCCCCTCTCACTCACTGAAAGCAAACAGCAGCTGTTTGTTTTTTTTCCTCACAGACCAGATAAGCAGCCGCTCCCCGAAACGGACCCCAAACCCCCTCTCCCTCCCCCCCGCGCGCTGCCTCTCTCTTCAAGCAAACATTAGATGTGGGCGTTCCAAAGGGAGCCCCCCTGCCTCTACTCATTCACAGCAAACAGTAGCTGTGTTTGTTTTTTTGATAATCAGCTCCCGGAGCATCCGAGTTCACAACAAAACAAAGAGAGGCATCACAACAAAACAAGGAGAGGAAGCTTCACTTAAAAGGATTATGGGGAGTTTCCGGAGGTCAATCACTGCGTAATAAGGTTACTCCCCGTTTACACTGGAGCACCAGCGTCTCAGCCACTCCACAGCAGCTGTTAATCCTCTCGGGGAGGTGGAATACATGCAGCGCTGTAAGTGCCCTGCCAGTGTGGACGGGGAGTGAGTTACGGCGCTGGGGGCAGCTTTATTGCGCTGTAACTCTCAAGTGTAGCCAAGGCATACCTCTTGCAGCAAGCAGTATATAAAGCTTTAGAATTAAGAAAACTGCTATGCATGCCTATACTATATCTATCTAGCGGTTCCCGAACTTTGGTCCATGGAGCACTTGCTGATGGTTCAGAGACCTGGCTTGTCACATGGTGCTGGCTCTTCTCATTTTTTGTTGATGAAGTGCATTAAAATGTAAAGGTACTTTATCATCTTAATTCTTCCATGTAAATATATTGCTGTAGTTGTCACAGTGATGTAATGTGACTGTGATTGGGAGGTGACATTAGTGATCTTAATAATCTCAATTAAGAATATGTTACACCCTGTGAAAAGCTTGGAACTCCCTTCATCATCTGGCTAAATATTTAGTGTTATACATGGGGATGATAGTAAGGTACCTTTTTAACCTCCTGAGTTGATCAATTTATTGTATGCCGTAAAGCATGAGCTTTAACCTTCAAGCTCATACTTGAGTATTAGTCCTCTGGTTACAGAGTACCAACAGGGTACTATCCCAGCAGGATATCCATAATCTTGGACATGCCTACTTTAACCTAACAAATGATCCTTGCTTGTTGCCAGTTCCAAAGACTAATTAACAATGGTCAGGTCCATAAGCATAACTGTATAGACAACAGAAGAAGAATGTGGATATATTTGGTGATGGAATTAATGTAAACAATGTACATTTTATGCTGGGATGCTATTAAAAAAAGCGAGTCATTTACTTTAATAGAGAAGAAATTAACAAACTTTTCAAAAGTGCCTAGACTATGTCAAATGACTTCTGAAGGCAGCATTGTTAAGTATTAATAAAGAATCTTGCCTGAAAGCATGTCACATGGGAAGACAGTTGTTCCTGTTAATAGGTTCAGAAAAATGACTTGACAGCAAAAAGTCTTAAAGCAAATAGACTGTTTTCCTGTGCTTTTAAAGTCTAGGGTTTCTCTAGCCTAGAAATTTGCCAGCTTTATCCTCATTTTATTGTTTCCACTAGTTTTGAGGTGTATTGTGCAACAAAGAGGAAATGAAAACAATCTTTAAACATTCAAGTGTAAAGATGTTTATTTGACACCTGCAATGTGAGAAAATAGAAAAATGGCAAATGTTCTCTCAGAAAATTTACAGGGTATATTAACACTGTTTACATTAGCAATGCAAAATATTTAAGCTACTAAGAAGCACTGCTTATTGTCACTGAATTTTAACAAGGCTGTCATCAGTCCTTCATACCTGAACTCTGTTTCTGTCTTCTGCTTTTTTGGCAGAAACAGTTGAAACCTGGGTTTTATATTGCCTTACAGGTTCCTTCTCCTTCAAAATGGACTTGTCTGTCCTATTAAGTAAAGTCACCTCATGGTTTGTGATGGTACCAGAGGCACCTTTGATTATAGATCATGTACAGTTAGGCCCTGCATATTTTACAAATTTAACATTTATTTTAAAATACATTTAATTTTTATTTCAGTGGAAGTCAAAGTACTTATCCTGGACTCTGAACTTGCACAGCATTTTAAAAGTATATTAAAAATAAAACAAATACAGAAGCATACACAGACTGCCATAAATTCACAATGATGCTGGCTAATATTACTAAATTAAGTAGTAATCCCATTTTTCCATAGCAGGAAATAAGTAGCTAATATGTTTTCAGCCTATACATTTCTTAAATTGCTTTTAAGCGCTTGAGAGAACACTGTTTGAATCCTAGAAGTTGAGTTAACTGTAAGCATGGTCCCATAGCAAACTTCAGTTTTTAGTTGTAGTATGGGCCAGGTTGCTAGATAATACTTAGCTGCTGATATACTGTGAATTGTGAGAGTGCCTCGGTGGGCTAGATACCTGCAGAGTAGATATTTCCCTAGCAAGGAAGTAACCAGAGGTTAGATGCACTCCAGCACACATGGAGGAAAAACACTTCTGAAAGACTAAATGACTGACCATTCAGCTCTGATTTGACATGGGAACAAATTGTGAGAGCCACACACACACACATCACTATTTTACTGTACTTGTTACAATTGTCATGCAGACATGAGTGTACTGAATCCATTGACAAATAAATATGGCTCTGCGTTCTCAGATGTGAAATAATTCTTACTAGTATAGGACACTTATAAATCTGTCTTAAACACAATTACCAAATTTTATTCTTTTTATCGTGACGTTCTCCATTTGGAGTGATTCGTTCTTATGATGCATGTTGAAATATTTCAATAAGACATGAACAATCACTATTTTTTTACATTTCTTGTTGAAGTATGAATCCTATATATAATAAAATGAAAAGCTGCTAACATAAGCATGGTATCTGCCATGGCAGTAGCAGTGTTAACCCTTTATTGGAGCGTGGTGCAGCTCAGGATGTTAATTCATTACATTCATCTAACTTTTCATTAGTCGATCTCAAAGTGCTTCATAAGTATCAGTATGTGTTATTCCCATTTTACACATGGAAAAACTGAGGCATTAAGAGGTTGTGACTTGCCAGATGTTACCATAATGAGTCAGTGGCAAATTTGAGAATAATAATCCCTAGCTCTTACATAACACTTTTCATCAGTAGGTCTTAAAGCACTTTACGATTGAGGTTAGTGTAATCTGTGATGGGTTGGATCACAGAAACCCCCTTGGGGCTGCCAACTGATGTGCCAAGACTACTTCTTTCCCTGCCAGCTTGGGACTCCAGCACCCTGTCTTGTTGAGCCAGACACGCCAGTCTGCTCCAATACAGACTCAGGGTCTGAACCATGTGCCCCAAAGCTGCAGACTTAACTGAAAGCAACTTAAGAAGTGTTCCTGTCTTTAACACTCAGATGCCCAAATCCCAGTGGGGTCCAAACTCCAAATAAATCTGTTTTTAAACTCATAAATTGTTCGCCCTCTATAACACTGATAGAGAGATATGCACAACTGTTGCGCCTCCTCCCCCCAGGTATTAATACATACTCTGGGTTAATTAATAAGTAAAAAGTGATTTTATTAAATAAAGTAGGATTTAAGTGGTTCCAAGTAGTAACAGACGAAACAAAGTGAATTACCAAGTAAAATAAAATAAAACATGCAAGTCTAGGCCTAATACAGTAATAAAACTGAATATAGATAAAATCTCACCCTCAGAGATGATTCTTTCACAGACTGGATGCCTTCCTAGTCTGGGCACAATCCTTTCCCCTGGTACAGCCCTTGTTCCAGCTCAGGTGGTAGCGAGGGGATTTCTCATGATTGCAGCCCCCTTATATGGCTTTGGCACAAGGCAGGAATCTTTTATCTCTCTGGGTCTTTCTCTTCTCTTCCCTCCCTCCCCCAAAAGCACCAGGTTTAAGATGGATTTCAGTACCAGCTGGCATGGTCACATTTCCTGTGAGATTCCAAGCCTTCATTCCTCTCAGCCTGACTCACAGGAAAGCCTGCCTGCAAACAGAGCAATCCACAGTCAATTGTCCTGGCTGATGGGACCCATCAAGATTCCAAACCACTATTAATGGCCCACACTTTGCATAATTACAACAGGCCCTCAGAGTTATATTTTATATTTCTAGTTTCAGATACAAGAGTGATACATTTATACAAATAGGATGACCACACTCAGTAGATTATAAGCTTTGTAATGATACCTTACAAGAGACCTTTTGTATGAAGCATATTTTAGTTGCATTATATTCACACTCATCAGCATATTTTCATAAAATCATATAGAGTGCAACGTCACATCATTATCCCCTTTTTACATTTTAATAAAACTATGGTGTCCTGCTTCTGTCATATGCCATACCCAATGGATTACAATCCCTTGTGTAATGAATCAACAAGTACATTCTTAGTTGTCTAATGTGTTTCAAAGTGCAGGTTCTGCTACTTTAGCATTGTCTCAGAAAAAAATTCCAGTCAAGATTTTTTTTATTGTTAAAATGTCATACCATTCTTATTTGCTGTTTGTATATTCAATAAAAAGCTTTGTTTGGAATGTTTTTTAACTTACTTGGTTGCTGCATGAATTTCTGTGCACATGATAACTTAGTGCTACTGTGCCAGAGATGGGGGCTTGCTGCAAAATTTAGGGCTAGTATTATACAGAATATGCATGGCCCTGCTTATAGACTTTGTGCCTTTCTCTAAGTCATGCCTCTTTGGATACTGTCAGGATATTAAACTAAATTGCAACTTTTTACTCTTAAATATATATATATATATTGTAGTTAAATGTAGCATAAATCTGGTCTAAGAAGTAGTTATTGCATTGCCACCACCAGGAGACAGGAATTGCTGTATCAGAATAGACTACTTTGCAGTGTCTCCTTTCTTCCCCCACAAACATCCTTCTGGACAGATAGGGTTGGACGTTACACCCTCAGACCTTATCATCGTTCTTGATCCAGAGGTATCACAATAGGGTGACATGACACACCCCTTTTATACAACTGTGTTTGTAGTGCTCTGAACACTTCCCAGTGTGGAGAGTAAACGTCTAAATCCAATGTTAATTCCACTCTGAAGAGTGGCTGATAACACTGTAGTGCTTTGGTGGCATTCCCAATGCCTACAGGTGCAGGCAGCAAGAATTTGGGACCAGAAATCAAACACCTGGATGACAGTACAATGTACTATCACATCAGGCTAGTTCCTATTTACCTCTTCAGAAAACAGCACCAGAGAATTTAGCTTTCAAGACTTAGGGTTTAAACATTTAGGCTATTGTTTACAGTTTCATGGCTGAATCAGTGATGTTATGAAAAATTGTGCTGTTGGAAAATATACAGATGAATTATCTGGGTTTTATGTTAGTATAAATTTGACTCTGTTGATAGTGTGGTTTTTCTCTTCTTTAGTATAATGCTTCACCACAGCAGCAAAGAGAAATAATTAAGAGTAGGAGTCTGGACAGGAGGCTACAAGAACCAATAGTTTTAACAAAGTGGAGGCACAGCACGATTGTGTTGGACACCAATGACAAGGTAGGAATGAGTTAAAGAGCATGTTAGTATTTTGGTCATTGTCTGGTTTGTGAAGTGTTTAATTCATACTAATTTCTGAAGGATTCATTATTGGCAGTTTTTCTATGCTACGTACCATGCAGTGTGCGTAAATATTCAATGAAACCAAGGACTACTTGATAAACGGGTATCTTTCTTTTTATTTTGAAATAGAGTAGCTTATTTTTTATCTTTATTGGACTCTTTCTCTTCTGAACTATTTCCATAAGCCTTCATTTGATTGACTGTTGAATTTTAACTAATATTAATTTAGGCTTTGTATGTTCAAAAACGTTTACTTGCCTCTAATTAGAAACCACCTATGTTTTGGTTAAAAATGGATAATATTTTGCAACGTAATATCAATTATGTAAAATGCTTGTATCTGAAGGCTTGAACTGTCAGCAGCAGAGATATGGTATGAAAACACTGGTGAAGTGCAAACATTTACAGTTTTCTTTTTCAATAGGTGTTTATATGGGTTTCAATGTCACAGTAATATTAGGCACACATGGGTATTTGCCAAGCTAAATATTATCTTTAAGATGGGAGTGATGGTAGAAATATGTAGTGACTTTATTCTTTTAACAAATATTCCCTTGTGTTCCTTTGTATTTGGTTTGGTGAGGAGAACATTTCAGCTAATAATGTTGAGGATATGCTATTGTCACATGGAGCTATTTTTGCTTATACACAGGGTATTGAAAGTGCTAAACACGTGGCTCTAATTTCTCTCCAGAGATCAACTGAGTTGAATAGCTCTTTCAGTCTCATTTTTAAAAGCTGCTCCTTGCACAGCGATTGTTGGTGGTCCCCCTCAATTAGGCTCTCTTAGCACCTAACAAAATATAAAGCAACGTATCTTAAGTAAATTTAAAAGGACAAGTGTGCCCACTATACCCTTTAGCTCATTTTAGCAATAGATGAGTTAGTTATTACCATAAGATGCTTTAAATTATAGGTATCAATATAAATAGAGTAGAAATGAAACTAGCATTGTATCCTGATGAGTTTCTAGCTTTCAAAATTCAGCCAGAGCAATCAGTCTCAGGATTTTAATGGAAATCATAGGTAACTTTGCAATACTGAGGATATAAAATAAACTAGTTAAAATCTGATACCTATCAGTTGGAATGGATGCATGTGTTCTTCCTGAAAATTTCCCTTTAATAAAGGCAAAGGGGAAAATTAGATAGTTGGGAATATGGATCTCCATAGTTGTATAAACATAAATGGGCAACTGCTGTTACAAATGTTAAAGAAGCTCTTGTTAAATGGAAAAAGTTCTGCATTACTGTTGAGTAGAGTGACTGTAATAAAAATGAATATGCTGTTTAGAATATTATAATTTCATCCAGATGTATTTTTATTTTAAATCATTCTCTCTCTTAATTGAAAGAGAATGCTTTCTTCCAGAAACTGAGTAAACTCAGGTGCCCAAAAGAGGGTGAATGTATTGGATTACCTGGCTTCAAAAAGTACTATTGGACTACCCAATTAGAATACACACCGTGCCCGGAAGCCAATGGGTAGCACTTGTCTTGGAATCAAACAATTTTCACCTGCCCGTGTTACTTTATTGAAAACTTTATTTTGTTAAGAGAAATTTATTATATGGCCCAGCCATGGTACATCCCCTTTATACAAGGTCTGGTTCAAGATTAGGAAAGTTCTCTGAACACAATAGAAAATAGTCAGTAGTAGGAGGTCTAGGCTTTCCACAAGGACTCATAGATCCCATATTCCAAATGTGGGCAAGATTGGGACTCAAAAGAGACTACAAAATAATCGTTCACAAATAGCAGGCTTCCTATGTCTATAACAAAAAGGTGTTTGAAACAAGAACTGGCTGTACTACCTGCAATTCAGAAGCAACTTTTAAAAATATTTCAATATTAAAAAGACTTGCAGGAACTGCATCCTATTGAAAAGTCTGCTATAAACCCTTTGACCTTAATAAATCTTAATATCAGCCTATAAAATACTAATGAACCTTACTGAAGGGAACTCCATAGGTACCATAACTCTTAGGAATAAAGTTTAAACATAAAAATTAGCCAAAAGCCATGGATAAAAGATGGATGGATAAAAATATATATTTCTAGAAATTGTGGACTAATAGTCTAGTTCTTTTTAATCCCCATGAGCTTTAGTTCTTCAAGATTATATAATTTGCAAAAAACACCAAACAATAAATCTAAATTACAAGGAATCTTATATTTTCATGTAATATGGTCATATCAGTTAACACAAACTTCTTGAGCAAAAGTAACATAGTAAAGTACAAGTTGGAGATTGTGCTACACACAATTCTGTATTAAATGTTAATACTTCTTAAAATGGGCAAATGCTGTATACTATAGTTAAATCTGTTCCCCCTCCTCCCCCCCACCCCCCAAATCCTGATGGCATAGATCAGTGGTCTCCAATCTTTTTGCGCCCAAGATCACTTTTTGAATCTAAGGGCAACCCAGGATCTACCCCGCCCCGCTCACTCCATCTCCCCGCTTTCTCCATCGCTCGCTCTCCCCCACCTTCACTCACTTTCACCAGGCTGGGGTAGGGGGTTCAGGTTCGGGAAGGGGTGTGGGCTCTGGGCTGGGGCCGAGGGGTTTGTAGTATGGGAGGGGGCTCTGGGCAGAGTCTGGGGTAGAAGGTTAGGGTGCGGGCTCTGGGATGGAGTTTGGGTGCAGGAGGGGGCTCCAGGTTGGGGCAGAGTGTTGGGGTATAGGGTGCTGGCTCTGGGAGGGGGCTCAGGGCTGGGGGTTGGGGTGTGGCATCCTGCCGGGCAGCACTTACCTCTGGCGGCTCCCGGTTGGCAGCAGGCGCAGCAAGGCTAAGACAGGCTCCCTGCCTACCCCAGCCCCACACTGCTCCCGGAAGGGGCCAATGCGCCCCTGCTCGGGGGCGGGAGCGGGGTGGGGGGGGATGGGATGGGATGTGGCTCCATGCACTGCCCCTCTCTGCAAGCACCACCCCTGCAGCTCTCCTGGCCAATGGGAGCTGTGGGGGCAGTGCTTGCAGGCAGGAACAGCACGCAAAGGGAGACCCCTGTCTCGTCTCTTCCCTGCCCGCAGGGCCATGCTCTCTGCTTCCATGAGCATGATCACAAAGGACAGTATAGTTCAAACTGATCAGAATAAACCTTATAATGGAGCAAGTCCTGGTAAGAACAATACAGAACTTGGACCAGTTTGTTTCCCATTTTCTTTCAATCAGCTATTTCAAAATAAAATATACCAACACCATATAGTTTTAAAAGCATTTGATACTATAATATAGGTATAATGTTCTCCTTGGGTAGATATAGGTGTATTATTGAAAGCATTATATATGTTTACAATATATTTATTTTTTAAAAAACATGGAATAAGTAAATATTAGTGATACTGACTTCAGACAGACACTTAAATAATTAAAGCATAATAATGTGTTTGGTACCGTACAAGGCATAAATACAAGAATCCCTGACCTGAAGGGTTCTATCACAGCTTTGCCTGTTTGATTCCCATAATGAAGAAGGTATAGCCATTTGTGGCCTGCATGAGTAATTTACACCTGTCAGGTTGATAGTGTTTTAAATATCAAAGTAAACACGTGACATCCATTTGATGTTTTTTTCAGTGTAGAACTAAATCTTATCAGTATTAGGAATTCAAAGACTTCCTGTTTATGTTGGAGAGATTTTCCCCAAAATTCAAACAAGATAAAAAATGGTTCAACTAAACTAATTATAAATCCAATTGGTGCCCTAGTGTGGGCAAGGTTTTTGGACAGCTTGAAACATTTTTACTGAAACAATTAGTGGAATTGTTTTAAAAACTGGTTAGAAACTTTCCCAGTATAGACAGTGCTTCAAGGCTAGATGTTCTATGTGCTCTCAATTCCCACTGAAGTCAGTTTAGGACACTCAGCACTTTACAGAGTTAAGGTTTCAGCAATGACTGGAAGAACCAGGACACTTTTGATTCCTGCAAGTGCTTTCACACACTGAAGAACAGATATTGCAAAATTTTGCTAATTATTTTCATTTTCAAAGCTGCTGAATACAAAAAGTAAACAGGAAACATAAGTAGTGAACAATAAACCTGAATTTTAAAAATCTATTGGTAATATTGCAAGTTATTTGGTCTTTTATTAAAATATTACTTTAACCTCGCAACGGAGCAAGTTGAATATTGAAAAACAAAGCAAAAACAAATCACTATTCAACTCGCTGAAAAAAAACAACTCAACTATATATAGAACTAGTATTTGAGGGAAAAGGTGTGGTCCAATAGATAGAGCACCACATTGGTGTTAGGAAGCCTGGTTCTGTGGCACTGTCTCACACACACAAACAAAATGAGCACAGAAGTGCTTATCCTCCTCTGGGAAGCATTTTGTGGTTGATAGATGAAAAGTGCTACTGAGGTGATTGTTCACTAAGTTCTATTAGACTGAATCTCTTAATCTTTGCTTCTCTGGAAGTGGCAATTCTCTATCTCTGATGTGAGGACTCTGTCCAAAGAGCTATAGTAGTCCATTATATTGCCATGTTCTTGACAGTGTGTCACCAATTACATACTTGCCAATATTGAGATCATTCTCCACCTAAGCTGGGTCCTGGGGGCCATGGAAGTTTGGGTGTGTGTGCATTCTGGTGAATCTTATTTTCAGTGACTTACGGCTTCTAAAAGCATTCAGACACTTAAGGTAAGTCTATACTTCAATAAAAGACTTGCAGCACAGCCTCAGCTAGTCCAGGTTAGCTGACTTGGGCTTGGACTGAGGTGCTAAATATTGAGTGTAGACATTGGGCTTAGGCTAGACCCTGGGCTCGGGGACCTGGAGGGTCCCCCAGAGCCTGGGCTCCAGCCCAAGCCTGAATGTCTACGCTGCAATTTTTTGCCCCTCAGCCTGAGCCCAAGTCAACTAACCCAGGCTCTGAGACTCCATGCCATGGGCTTTCTATTGCAGTGCAGACTTACCTTTAGATGCTTATCTTAGCCCAGTGGTCCCCAACCTTTTTCGTCTGGCGGGCGCCAGACGACGAGCCACGGAGGACTGTGGCAGCGGACGAGCATCCTCCGAAATGCTGCTGGCAAGCGGCAACATCAATAGGCAATGCCACCAAGAAGCAGCGTCATCCAGAGGCGTCGCTGCTGAAATGCGTCACCGCCGAAATGCCTCCAATTTTCGGCAGCCTCTGGATGATGCTGCTTCTCGGTGGCATTTCGGTGGATGCTCGTCCGCCGGCCAGTACGCGGGCGCACTTAGATGCCCCGACGGGCGCCATGGCGCCCGCGGGCACTGCGTTGGGGACCCCTGTCTTAGCCTATAGAAGAGCCCACCTCACTAAATCCTCTTCTCGCTCTAATTTCAAAACTCAGGGATGGTCCAGCCAAATCAGGACTACTGACGTGTATTTAATGGGCTCCGTTGGTTCTAGGCTTAATTTTGTAGACCTTGTTTTCCACCAGAGACTCCTCTCCTAGAGTAAGATTTCTTGTTATCACTGGGTTGTCCTTGGGTGTGTCTATACTAACTGAGGAAGTTGTTGCAGGACACTGAGCAAATAAAATGTTTTATAAATTGGTTTTGCCATGCACACACCAGTGGTGATGGTTTGCCATTTTGGCACATCCACATTCAGCCTGCCTTATGGCTGTGGTTGTACCATTGTATTCTCTGGTTCCTGATGCACCTATCTCATAGCACCAAACAGAGAGTTGGGCGCTATTTTGTAGAGTGGAACTAGGTGAAACAGCGTGAGCCAGTAAAAAAAGTAACACTCGCAGCAGCTTGTTCACATTGGAGAGATATTGTTGTAGATTGACTCAAATCCAGCTGCACAAATACAAAGATCTTGCGCTGGTTTTAAAGGCGACTAGTACAAATGTTTATAGAATCACAGGGTTAGAAGGGACTGCAAGGGTCATCTAGTCTAACCCCCTGCCAAGATGCAGGATTTGTTCTGTCTAAACCATCCGAGACAGATGGCTATCCAGCCTCTTTTTGAAAACCTCCATCGAAGGAGCTTCCACATCCTCCCTAGACAGTCTGTTCCATTGTCCTACTGTTCTTAGAGTTAAGTTTTTCCTGAGATTTAATCTAAATTTGCTATGCAGTAGTTTGTACTTGTCCTGCCCTATGTGGCAAGGGAGAACAACTTTTCTCCATACTTTTTTATGGCAGCCTTTCAAGTATTTGAAGACTATCATGTCACACTTCAATCTCCTCTTTTCCAAACTAAACATATCCAGTTCCTTCAGCCTTTGCTCATATGGCTTGCATTCCATCCCTTTGATCATCTTTGCTCACTTCTGGATCCTTTCCAGTTTCTCCACATCCTTTCTGTACGTTGGTGAGCAAAATTGGACACAATGCTCCGGCTGAGGACTAATCAGCACCGAGTAGAGCAGTACTATCAGCTCCGGTGACTTGCATGGTATACCTCTATTAATGCAATCTAAAACTGCATTTGCTTTTTTTGCAACACAACATCACGTTCTTGACTTATGTTGAGGTTGTGATCAATCACAACTCCCAGATCCTTTTCAGCAGGGCTGCTGCCAAGCCAGTTATCTCCCATTCTATATTTGCATTTGGTTTTTCTTTTCTCAGTGTAGCACTTTACATTTGTCTATGTTGAATTTCAATTTGTTGTCTGTAGCCTAGTTTTCCAATTTATCAAGATCCCTCTGAATCTTAACTCTATCCTCCAGAATTTTGGCAAAGCGTCCCCTTCCCCCCCCCCGCCCCAAGCTTTGTATCCTCTGCAAATTTGATCAGCACGCTCTCTATTCCTACACCCAGGTCATTAATTAATAAAGATGTTAAACAACACTGGACCCAGAACAGATCTCTCTGGAACCCCACTTGAGACCTCCCTCCAACCTGACATCATTCCATTAATAGTTACTTTCTATGCATTGTTTAGCCAATTATGCATCCACCTAATGGTAGTTCCACTAAGCCCGCATTTCTCCAGCTTACTTACCAGAATGTCATGTGGGACTGTGTCAAAAGCCTTGCTGAAGTCCAGGTATATTATGTCCACTGCATTCCCACTATCCACCAAGTCAGTTACCCTGTCAAAGGAGAAAATCAAGCTGGTTTGGTATAATTTGTTCTTGGTAAAGCCATGCTGGTTTCTAGTTATTACCATTTCATCCTCCAGGTATTTGTAAATTGAATGTTTTATACATTGCTCTAGTCACTTCCCAGATATTGAAGTCAGGCTGACTGGTCTATAGTTCCCCAGCTCCTCCTTTTCCCCCTTTCTAAAGTCGAGCACTATGTTAGCCTTCTGGGACCTCTTCTGTCATCCATGAGTTTGCAAACAGTATTGCCAGTGTCTCCGAGATTACATCAGCTAATTCCTTCAGTACCCTCAGGTGAATAGCATCGGGCCCCGCCGATTTGAATTTATTCAAATTGGTCAAAAAATCTCTAATTGGTCAAAAAATCTCTAATGCGTTCTTTACTTATCCTGATTTTGCATCCCTTCCCCTTTATTGTCTATGGTAACTTCGCTAGTTACTGGTCACATGTTATTTTTTGTGAGAAGACTGAGGCATTGAGCACCTCTGCCTTCCTAACATAGTCTGTTACCAGTTCACCTTCTCCATTGAGCAGCTGACCCACACCGTCCTTGATCTTTCCCTTTTGCCTGACATCTTTGAAGAACCCCTTCCTGTTGTCTCTAACATTCCTTGCCGACTGTAACTCATTCTTTGCCTTGGCTTTCCTGATTTTTGTCCCTACGTGCTTGCGTTATTCCTGTATATACTTCCTTGGTGATATGCCCCTCCCTTCATTTCCTGTATGTATCCCTTTTGGTTTTTAGATAGATAAAAAGATCCTTGTGTGGCCACATGGCCTCCTGTGGCTCTTCTTATCTTTCCTGTGCGTCAGAATAGCTTGATGTTGAGCCTCTAGTATCACATCTTTTAGGAACTGCCAGCCCCCTTTGACTCCTTTTCTTCCTAATTTGTCTTTCCCTGGGACCTTGCCTACTATTTTTCTGAGTTGGTTGAAATCAGCCTTCTTGAAGTCTAACGTCCTTGTTTTGCTGTTTTCATGTCCTCCTTTCCATAGGATCTTGAATTCTGTCAGATCATGATCACGTCCTCCCAAGTTCCCAACCACCTTCCCGTTTGCAACTACTTCATCCCTGTTGGTCAAAACCAAATCCAAAATGGATGACCCCCTTCTTGTTTCCTCAACTTTCTGAATCAGAAGGTTGTTCCCTACTCATGCTAAAAATTTGCAGGACATATTAAGCTGTGCTGTAATAGTCTTCCAACAGATATCAGGGAAGTTAAAATCCACATTAATACTCGCTCATGTGTTAGCTAATCTTGTTACCAGTTTGTAGAATGACTCATCCACTTCCTCTTCTTGTTTTGGTGGCCTATAATAGACCCCCACCATAACATTGCTACTATTCTTTTGCCTTTTATCCTCACCCAGAAACTCTCAGTAGGTCTGTTGCTCACTTTCTCTTAGACCTCAGAGCAAGTGTATATGTTCTTGATGTACAATGTACTTTCCCCCGATACTTATCCTTTCAAAACAAGCTAGGAAATGATTGATCATAGAATCATAGGACTGGAAGGGACCTCGAAACCTAGAGGTCATCTAGTCAAGTCCCCTGTACTCATGGTAGGACTAAGTATTATCTAGACCATCCCTGAAAGGTGATACAGCCACTGCATTAGGCATTTCAAGGCATTGCATATATAATGCATATTCAGTCTGAGCCAATAGTTTAATTCCTTTTCACCTAGTGAGCTCTTATGGATGGCTGTAAGAGCCTACTACATGCTCTGGTGAGGCAGTATGCACTTGCAAATGCTCTACAAAAACGGCAGTCTCTATGCTAATGTGCAAATGTTCTGAGGAAAGAAAATATAGAGAGGAGCAAAAAGCTAACATTGAATGGAAAGTGGAATTTGAAAATATCACAACCCTTGTTCAGATCATTGAGGTACCCACTGGAGGGTGGATGGATGACCATCGTGGCATTGCATTGGCTTCGATGGAATGGGAGGTGGTAAGGGGTGGCCCATGATCAGATGCATTGGAGTTTTCCTGTTCAAATTTAAAAAAAAAAAGGCCACCTAAAATTTCATAGCACTAACGGGGAAAATAACTTTTCCCTTTATATCCTCAATCTAAAATGCACTTTGCTTGGTAGGTGCAGATAGTAATGCAGATCACTGTTTATTGAAACACATCCAACTTCTAGGAAATAATTTCTGGGAAAAAAACAAAATTACTTCTTTCTCTGTGAAGTCAATGGAGCACTTGAAGTGGGTGGCAGCAGCAGCAGTATAGGTCACCAAGTGGGCTACAAAAATTAACTTCACAATTTATAACTCAGCAATGTCAATCAGTACCTGCTCAGTGCCTAGCAGCAACGGGCGATACGCACTATGGTGTTTTTACATATTTGTCCACATTTACACTTCTGTGTGACAGTCAGAGGAGATTTTTGTGTCTTTCCTTAGAAGTGAAGTAAAATCAGGAAACTTGACTTTTATTATTCAGATTTTTTTCTACAACTCTAATGCCCTTCGTGACCATTATTGTAAAAAAGCTAGCATGCTACTACTATAGTTAGACTTGCGGGTAGATTTCAAACATTTATACCATGAGTGTTATGCATGCCCCTGGAAAAACTATGCTTTTAATATTAAATGTGCAGTGAGACAGTTCACTAATCTGCTTTTGGTCAAACCTTTGGAGAAGTACCTGGGAAAGTGAATAAGAAAGAGAATTTCAGTCAATAACAGGTAAAACCAAACAATGTCTCTTATATGAAATATCGCCACTGAAGATCTGTAGGGGAGAATTGCACACAACTTTTCAAATGCAGAATGATCATAAACAGCTTCAGAGGAAACAATTTTTTTTTTTTCAGTTGAATAACTTTCCTGGTCTTTAGAGATTTAGCACTTCCCTTTTTGAGGCATAATTAATACCTAATTCAGTAAACCTGATTCTCTTGCACTTTTTTTCAGAAACTTCTAGTCACTGATGATTACAAGAAATTTAACTAAAATTACTTCAGAATATTTAGCAAAATCTATGTAATAATTATCCACATGTTAAAGTAATTTTGTATTTGTACAGTTACCAACCAAGCACTGGCGTATTTCCTCTGAACATTTCTTGCCTAATGCCAGGTATTCCCACCGTACCCAGAACACATTAGTATCCAGAACTTGATTTACCTTTTGACAACACAGGTGAATTTTTAAAATAATACCATACAAAAATTCTGCTTACATTAAGAAGCATCATTGTAAACTAATATGGCATAGTGAAGATGGTGTTACTATTCCTTTTCAGCGAACATGTTCACATTAACTCAGTTTGTTTGGATTCTGTAAATCTTGCAGAAGCTCCGTCTGAGTTAACAATTTTATAGTATCAGTACTTCAGTATACTATTTATGCTTCAAAAAACGATCCGTAGTCCAGGACTGAGATTGTAAAATGACTTACGTTTTTTCTTTCCAGGATTAATAATACAAAGAATATTATTGTAGGAAAGAGAATAACTAGTTGCATCTTCTATTTTTCTTGTAGGAATATCCAGCTGCTTCAAAGCCCAACTGTCCGGAAAATGAGTCCTCTCCTTCCTCGCCAAAGCACCAAGCCACAGTCAGTATGCAAGTTGTCTCATAATAGACATGTAGATGCCAGGCAACAAGTGCACTAGATAGTTTAAGACAGCAAGTCTGCTTGTGGTTTTAAACAAAGGTGTATCAGGATTTTCTCTCTCAGTTGGCTTGCATCTGCTTCTGAAATTACATTTAAAAAGTACCCACATTAGGATTTAGACTCTATCCAATAATGTTGGAAAAGAAAATGTTGCATGATTTTCCCTTAGAATAGGATTCAGTATCTCATATGCCTATCGTTTGAGATTGTAACATGCTTACATGTTATACAAACAATAATATCTTCACAACGTCCCTGTAGGGATAGGAAGATTTTCTTTAATGGCTTACATTTTTTTTCAAAGTATTTAGTTAGGACTTGCTTCTGGAATAAATAATTTATGGCAAGTTATTTAGCATCTCAGAGAAATCTCCACTATTTTTGTTCAGCTGGCAATTTGATAGGTCAAAGGCATGAAGCACTTCCTATTGTTAGTAAACAGTAATAGTTAATTACAACTGTTATTTCTGATCTTCCTGCTACCATTGGTGTCTTGCAAAAGAGAAACTGAAATTATGGAAACTTAATGAAAGTCAGTAGTGTGCATTCTTCTCTAGCAATAGCTTAGCTTTTGGAAGGAAAGCTTGAACTCAGCTGGTTTTATGTGGTGACCTGTGCAACTTTTAAGGTCCGTCAATTTCATGTTCTGAGTATTAAACAATTTGGGGTTTAGGTTAAATTTAAATACATTTTTGTTTTTTGAAACTGTATGAAATAATTGTTGAATGGGAAAAGCAATTGGGTTTTCCTTTTCAAAATTGAAAAGCCATAATGTGATAGCGTTAAGACATGTTGAAGCATGTTTAATGGTCATTAATATTTATCTCGTGAGGTTTAAGGCTACATGCTTTCAGTCTCAGTGCACCCAAGGCATGTATTAATCATTCCACAGTTTATTCACGATGTGCTGTATTTCCTATTTTATGAACATTCAGGTTGCTAAATAGAACAAAATAGGTAGTTTCTCTCAATATACTAAGTTTTTCCCCCTACAAGCAAACTGAATTGCTTGTTTGCCTGTGCACTAAGACAACACTACTGCTTATTTTGATAATTGTTTTTATATATGGCACAGTATTTGAATGATTAAAAATTTATTTTATGTAAATTCTCTACCGGTCTAGACAACAGAAAAATACTGCCTCTCCAGCAAATTCTGTTTTTCTCAGCTCGTTGTTTTTCCACTGCTTTCAAACATCCGCACAAAATCAAGTAAATCTTTTTGTATTGCTTGATCCTTAACGTACTCCCTTCTCATCCCTTTTTCGCATGAGAAATTACATTAGCTCTTCCACTTTCTGTTGCTTAGTAGGAAATTATTTAGTTTACTCGATCTTCTGGAGTCTTCCTCCCCATTGAGAAGATCGATGTCTTTAGTGCAGGCCCAGCTATGGTGGGTGCAAAGGTGTTTTTGTGATGCACTTCCAATAGTACTGCCATATATACCTAGCAACAGCATGTTTCAGCCTGCTTAATAACACTGAAAAGGTGGAGGGGGAGGTTTGACGGTTGTGGGAAGGAAATAAGTTGTCCCCCTTATTAATATTAAAGCGTTAAGGTTTGAATGGAGAGTGCAAAAATGCAAATATTAGTTGTGTTTTGTTCGGACCACAAAGGGCATGGTACAAAGAAAATGCTACTTCCCAAGCAGCTCTAGAATATTTCAGCAAACCATTTTTGCATTAAAAAAAGGTCAATTTGAAACTGAAACTGTTGTCAAAACCTACCCTTCCCTGCAAATTTCATCACTTGAAAAATGTTGATAAAAGCTTCAATATTCTCAAAATGTCCCATTCTGACATTTTTTAAAATGAAAAATTTCAGTTTCTCAGGTTGAAACTACTTGTTTTGAAACTTGAGCTAATTATAGTAAGAGTTTTTTTTTAAAAAAATGAAATTTGGTAAAAATCTAACTGAAACATTAACAAATTATCAAAATAAAACATTGACCCAAATCAGTGTTTTTCAATTTTGTATTGTATCCTGGAGGAAGCTGGCCCTTTGTATGATGAGTGGTTTGGCCAGCTTCCTCCAGGACACAACTGACTTCTTCCACAAACTCCATACTATTAACAACCTCCCTCAGAGCACCATTCTCGCCACCATGGATGTCACTTCCCTATACACCAACATCCCTCACGGCTGCATAGCTGCCCACCTCAAATATTTACAAGACAATGGACAACCCTCAGATATCCACCCCAAACACATTGCCAAACTCATCCATTTCATCTCCACCCACAATTTTACATTCAACAGCAAACACTTGCCCAAACCATGGGAACAGCCATGGGTACTCGGATGGTTCCCCAATATGCCAACCTCTTCATTGACCACCTTGAAGAAGAATTTCTGGACAAATGCACCATGAAACCGATGATACACCTGAGATACATTGATGAACACACTCAGGCCTTGGCTACGCTTGCAAGTTAGCGCAATAAAGCAGCCCTGGGTGCCCTAGCTCACTCCCCGTCCACACTGGCAAGGCACATAGAGCGCTCTGACTCCGCAGCTACAGCGCTGCTGGTACTCCACCTCGGCGAGTGGAATAACCTTTGCTGCGCCCCCACTGGAGCGCCACGGCGCCAGTGTGAACGAGGTGTTGCGGTAGTGCGCTGCGATCAGCCTCTGGAAATGTCCCATAATCCCCTTAAGTCAAGTGGCCACTCTGGTCATTGTTGTGAAATCGGCTGCAGGAATGCGGAAATGCCCTTTCAACGCTCCGTTTTGGAGAAGCCGGCTGCTTATCAGCTCCAAGAAAAAGCAAACATTTACTGTTTGCGTTGAGTGAGTGAGAGAGAGGTGGTGGTGGTGGGGGGGGGATCTGAACTTACCTGACAGCATGCTGACACACTCTCAGCACCCCAAAAACCCACTCTCTCTCCCCCCACATACACACAACACACTCCCTGTCACACTCCACCCCACCCCCCCATTTGAAAAGCATGTTGCAGTCACTTGCATAATGGGATAGCTGCCCATAATGCACTGCTCCCAATGCCGCTGCAAGTGCCGCAAATGTGGCTACGCCAGTGCTCTTGAAGCTGTCAGTGTGGACAGACTGCAGCGCTTTCCCTACTGCGCTCTACGAAGGTGGGTTTAACTCCCAGCGCTCTACATCTGCAAGTGTAGCCATGCCCTAAGAAATCTGTTATCTGTGGTCAGGCACTCAGAAACCGCGGAATAGGCTCTGAGTAGAAAGTCCAGGATATGCATGTTAACTTACTCAAAACAACCTTCACCAGACAAGGACGCTCCACCAGGGAAGTGGATTGAATTGTAGAACGGGTCACCCAGATACCCCAAGAGCCTGCTTCAATACAGAAATAAAATGCCCTTCCACTACACCCCCGTAGTTGTCAACTAACACCGCACATTGGAAACCATACAGGGTATCATCAAACTACCATCCATTCTCAATGGGGACCCCATCCTGGAAGAAATCTTTCCTGAACCCTCTCTTCTGGCCTTCAAACAACCCCCCAACCTCTCCAAGCTCATCATCAGAAGCAAACTACGCTCCCCCCCCGCCCCCCCTTCCCCTCCCCCCCCCCCCCCCCCCCGGACCAGGACACACCAACTTAAAGCAGCCCCAGACTCTGGCAGAACAACAGATGCAAAAACTGCAGCTGTATCACCACTGCTACAATAATGACACCCCTGACAACACACTTTTCAAGATCTATGGGTCCTATCACAGCATGTGGTATATGGCAGTGGTTCTCAACCTTTCTAAACTACTGTACCCCTTGCAGGAGTCTGATATATCTTGCATATCCCCAAGTTTTACCTCACTTAAAAACTACTTGCTTACAAAATCAGACATAAAAATACAAAACTATTACTGAAAAATTGCTTACTTTCTCATTTTTACCATATAATAAAATAAATGAATTGGAATATAAATATTGTACTTGCATTTCAATGTATGGTATATAGAGCAGTATAAACAAGCTATTGTATAAAATTTTAGTTTGTACTGACTTCGCTAGTGCTTTTTATGTCGCTTGTTGTAAAATTTAGCAAATATCTAGATGAGTTGATGTACCCCCTGGAAGACCTCTGTGTAGTCCCAGAGGTACACGTACCCTTGTTTGCGAACCGCTGGTATATGGTATATGAATTATCTGGGTTTTATCTCATCTAGTGCAGTAAATGCCCAAATAACTGTGTGGGTGAAACCAGACAATCACTGTGCTCTCAAATGAACTCTCACAGGAAAATGATAAAAGACAAAAACACCCTGTCACCTGTGGATGAATACTTTTCACAAAGCAATCACTGTATATCTGACTTATCAGTTTTCATCTTTAAAGGAAACCTACACAACACTTTCAAAAGATGAGCATGGGAGCTTAAATTCATTACTCTGCTAGGCATTAAAAATCATGAATTGAACAGAGACACTGGATTTATGGCTTCTTATAATGATCCGTAACCCACTAACCCCCTCTTTTTTGTACTATGACTGCAGAGATGTTAACACGCCACTCTACCTTGAATGGTCCCTTACAATATGTGCTAACTTCTTATGCTGCACCTTGCATTTTGCTGTGACACTGGGAGTACCTTTCCCAGACTTGAAAAAGAGCTCTGTGTGTTTCGAAACATCATCTCTTTCGCCAACAGAAGTGGGTCCAATAAAATATATTACCGCACCCACCTTGTGTCTCTACTATCCTGGAACTGACATGGCTACAACTAAACTGCATACAACAAAGGAGGAAGTAGCAGAATTTATATTTATTACTTCATTCTGCAAGTCTGAAACAGTACAAGTATAAAGTTTCCTTTTTATCCGAGAATTTGATAAATATGCCTCTATATGTTCTTAATGTTGCATAACATCGGAAAATATTTAACCCCATGGCACCTGCAAACCACTTTTTTTGCTGTGTGGGGTGATCAGTCAGCCATCAAGAGATCTACAAATTTACGCAGATGCTGACCAATTAATTTCTTGGGCTTTAATTTACAAAGCATAGCACAGCAGTTTTTGTTTTAATCTTTAAGCATGTACTTGGGGTGGGAAAATAATATATGAGACATCAAAGCAGTGTTTCACTTCCTATGTTTAAGCTAAATTAAACACACGAGTGGGAAATTTTTTTTACTGAGTCTGCAAAGTATATTTTTAAAAAATGCAATGCTAAAATTACTTCTAAAAGCTTCTTCTTAGCTGACAGAATTCAGAGTTAAGGCTGGTTTGTCTTCAATTAGCCCAATCATTTTAAGAGAGGGCATACAGTATGTCATCAATGTGTAGAACGACCTTCATTTACAAACCTTAATTTAAAATGAAGCTGCCACAGAATTTCCAGTCTGCTGCCCCAGACTGTCAAAGAAATTAGTTTGCAACAGAGCACATGGGGCCCTGAATTAGGGTCAGCTTCCCACTTATTGAATGGTAATGATGAACCTTCCATTGTCATCTTGTTTTCATCACTATGCATATATTTAAACATAATACAATTTCTGCAAGTGTCATATCAGTGAAAATATTTCTTATTGCCAAATGCTTATTCAGTGGTGTTACTGATGAACAGGAATATAGAGGCCCGTGTTCATAAATGTAATGTCTTATTCTTTGTCTAATGTCTGTTGCCCTACAGGGTCAAGAGAAGTATGGATTATTAAACGTAACAAAAATTACAGAAAATGGGAAAAAAGTCCGGTAAGTCTACACTTAATTATATCTCCTTGATCATCATATTCTAGCTCTGTGTATTTGCTATTTATCAAAGTAAATATGCAATAGCAGATATTAGGATTTTCATAGTAGAACTTTTAATCAGTTTTTGTAACCTCTTTATTCTGGATAGAATTTGTAACACTTCTGTGTGATTTTTGCCCCCGTTTCTCTTTGGGACAACATTTTCCCTACCCCAAAGCTAAACATGTGATTCTGTCAGTGGACTAAAGATCCTAGACTTCTGACAAGACAGACTATGGTATGTCAGGTCTCTGGATAAGATCCTGCTTTAGTTGAAAGTGCTCATTCATACTCCATTTGGGTGCGATATTGTGAGGCTATAGCAATTATTAATCAATCCACAGGTTCACCTACTTAGTTTTTGTGGTAATTATCCAAATTGTTCATTTCCAAATACCAATTAAACTGACTGGTAAGGAATATGATGATGAAGGGTATTAATCGTGTATGGCATTAGCAATTTAACTAGAACTTTCTTCTTTTTGTTTTCCCTTCAAATAAGTCTTCCTTTATAGAACTGAAGTGTGACTTTCATAACAAAGTAAATTTTAATCAACACTGTACTAATTCTTCTCCTGCATTCCAAGCGTAGTTGTATTCCCTGGAGGAGAGAGAAGCTTCAGTTGTTGCCTCTAGTTATCTTGTCTAGCACTATACCCCATAGGAGAGGAGATGTTCTGGTCTGTATTCTTATTTCTTTTGTGGATACAAGTTTGACTACCACTTTCATCTTTCGTTTGCACTTTGAAAGTTTTTTTTTTTTTTTTTTTTAAGAGACTGGTGTGAGGTGTATTTTGATGCTGTGCTATAACTGCACTATAGTTGAGGTTGCACTAGAGTTCAGTTTTAATAGGAGCTTTAACCATTTATTTTGTAAAAATCTCATTGAAATGGCAAAAAACAAAACATGAACTTGGAACACTATTTGAATTTTTCATGGTTTGAAAAATGAATTCATACAAAAAGAAGAAGTTATAATATTACCACTTTTGGCAATTTTTTCCCAACTGGATTGTCTCATTTTCCTTTGTACCTCTTTTGCAAGAAATCTAGAGCACTCTGGGATCTTCTCCTTTGTCTACATTGTGGTGCCTTGTACTGATTCCTCAAGTATCAGTTTCACGTTAGTAGTGTTAATCTAGAGAGCATTTTATAATTTTTTAGCCATAATGGAAAATGTGCACCAAGGCTAATTTAACAACAAATCATCATTGTGCAAACACTATCACAGTGACTCCTTTACCAAATACCCTCTGAAGCCTAGAGGAAAGCTTCCTGAGGTGGGAAAGAGAAGACTAGGACTTCAAATCTCACCTTTTCTAAATGCTGTTTAAATGTCCATGCAATTCACTACCCTTATTGACAACAACCCTCAACCCCAACCTAGAACAGTTAATGAAGAGCTGCCAAACATTCACCCACCCTAATTTGTTCAATTAAATTAGAGCGTTTATACAATATCATTGCCAATACAAAACTTAGATCTCTGAAAAAACCCAATCTTATCTACTGCGCTATGCTGACTTTCAAAGTGACTAACCCTATTTTGGCTATTTAGTCTCTAACCACTATAACACCAGACTCCTTTCCCAGAGGTAGGGATAGAATCCATGATTCCGGATCATTAACCGTTTACTGCTGACTAGTAAACAGTTGTGTAACCCATTGGGAAAGTGTTAAGTCCTCCTCCAATAGCAGGTCTATGGAGGCTTTAGCAGTTACTCCTGTATCTCTAGTAGTAAGGGATCTGAAGGTCAAGAGGTTCATATCCTGCTGCTGATCTGTGAGAGGTTAGTATGATTATCTGTGACTTGCACAGTGAATAGACCACTTTAAAAGTAGGTTTTGTACTTAAACTATGATCTGTAAATTATGATGTGAATCGTAAAATACACGTTTGTCATTTATCACACATTTTGCTTGTGTAACTCACTGGTCAGTGTGTTGTCACGTTTTGTGCCAAATCCACAGAGGATGCGAGTTTGTGACAGCTTGAGAGCCTGACTCTTTAGGATAAGTTGTAAAGGCTTTTAGCTGTGGAGGTCATTGGTTTAATCCTTTGTGTTGGCCAACATGGTGGCCATCACTCTTGCAACTGTCCTCCGCTGGCATATTTGAAATTTGAGAAGTATGCTTCATTCCATCAGGGAATGGGGAGAGCAATAAACAGATCTGCTGGTGTAATACAAGCACATGCACCCTAGTGCTGCAACTGCATCTGGCTGTATCCAAGTTCTAGAAGTCCATGAGAGGCCATGGAGTGTGTTGGGACGTGACTCCTTTAGTAAAGTTCCCTCTGGCTGACAGGTTATGCTGTCACTGCTAAACAGAGGGCTGCTTTTGGTGTACTTAGTCTCAGTAACTTTTAAAATGGTGATAAAATGTTAGACACAACGAATTTACTGAGGCACATCACAGTTTCTCACAATTTTCAGGAGGGTCAACACAGGAGGAGCTTTGGGAAGGTCAGTTTCTCCCTCTGATTTCCAGGCAGGTATAGCTCTTGTTCTCCCTACCTCTGGTGCCATTCGCTGAGGTACATCAAAAATGCATTAAAAATATCTAGGAAATAAACAAAAACTACATTTTGTGACTGTGAAGATTGCGACAGCGTCCACCCAAAACCTTAAAGGCATGGAAATATCTTAAAAGGAAAGACTTGTGCATTCCTTTCCACTTCCTTATTGCCTACAACAGTCAGTAACTCACTCCAATACTCCATAAGGCTTTCATTTCCACCTCCAACAGATACTCAAAAGCAGTAGATACCCAACTTCATCAAACTTGCACTCTAAAACAAAACCTTAAGTGATTCAGCATGTGCTGATTTGTTGATATAATTGATGCGAAGGCATATGAGGTCAGTCGGCTAAGGTTTTATGTTGGAGTGCTATTTTGAGGTTGGGGTATGTATTACTGTTGGATGAAACTGATCAGCTGTGAAATAGTTAAGTGTTGGAGTTGAGAGGAGTGAGGCAGTTCACATTACTTAAAGTGATAATTTATCCATGTGTGGCATCAGTAAGACTGCAGTGTTCACATTCAGAGTATTCTCTTTTCAGATATAAGGGTTATAAACTAAACTTTTTTAAAAAATTAAAGCTGAAATGTTTCAGAAACCAGTTGGCCACCAAAGAATTGTCAGTATGATATACCGCAGAGTACTGGCTCAATCTTACCTCTGGCCTCGGTGATGGTCTTCATCTTTAATTTCTATGACTCTTTTTGCTTAGTTCCACAGATGGCCACTTAAATTATAAATAGGAATAAATATACAGGTTGTAGTATGGACAGTCTGATGTTATGAGACTACTTTTGGAATTCTACCTTTTTTTTTGTTTTAAATGTTGCATTAATGTAAAAATATTTTCTACTTAACTCAGGTCTACTTTTCCTTTAGTCTAATTTAAAATGTGGAATGTTCTGAATGTTAGTGCCTTGCTTAGACTCAGATGCAATATTACATTTTTTGTTCCAAAGAAGCCCTTGAAAATCATGCAGATAGATTTAGTATAGCCATTTAGGTTTATGGACTTCTGCTTAAAAAGAAGCAGTATGGCCATCCTGTCTATTTTGCTAAGCAATTTATTATTATTTCATACTTAGGCAATAAGACTAGAAGACATGGCTACTCAAGATTTTTTGTTTTTTACCTCAAGGGAATAGGTGTTCAGAAATGGTAACGGACTTACATTTTTCTGCATTGTAAATACACAACAAATATTCTTTCAATCCAAATACAAATTAGTGTATTCTATCAAATGTGGTACATTTACATCCTGTGTAGGTATGAGGTACCATGATCAGTCAGTCTCGTGATTATGCAATGCTTTGACATAACCTATTTAATACCCTGCAGTTTGGGCATGCTAAATTAGCATCTTTGAGGTCATAATTATACACTGATTCTTCTAGTGAAACTGGTGGCTTTCATTACTAAATAGCTCTGTTTGGTTTAGACTTTGATGGCCAGCTTGGGGCTATTAACACAAGTTCCCCATCACAAATATAATAGTAGCAATTAAAAGACTTACTAATGTCACTAATGAGTATATATGTAGTTAATTGTGCTAACACACCAGTCAACATTCTAGCAGTGATGGACAATGTGAGGTAGTTTAATTTTATCTGCAAACAAATATAAATGTCAGTATTTTAATTGCAGAAAGAACTGGATGTCTTCATGGGCAGTATTACAAGGTTCATCGTTATTGTTTACTAAAACCCAAGGAACTGGAACTAGTTGGGTAAGCACTTCAACCCATCTTTTTGCTTTATTTAAATGTGGATCAGATTAAGCACAATAAATTCTAGCAATTATCTGTAGAATCTATATAAAAAGGCACTTACATCATTCAAAAAATGACAAAACAAGGAAAATGAGGGAGGGGGAAAATAGCTTAGTGTAGCAGTCAAGTATGATGAAGGATAAGAAGAAAACCAAATATACTCTTTTCTGTGTTACAAAAAAATCTTGTGATACATTCTTGTCAGCACTAATTTAGAAACTCATAAAGGGTTTTCAGTTGTCTTCAAGTTTGTCAGAATTGAATAAAAAGACAGCACGTTGCAGAAGATGCTCCAGACCAAATATGTCCTTGATTTGTTTCTCACCAATGTGTTTCTGAATTGGGTCTGTTTTTTGTGTGTTTTTTGGTTCATGGATTAGTTAGTAGCTTGAAGAGATTTTTCACACTCTGAGGTAAGTTTGAAATAAATACATAAAATTAAATAATAAAGGAAATGCCAAAGCTGAAATTATTACACTGGAAGAACTGAATCAGCGAGTATGTACTTCATAGATTATGCTCCCGATGTGTGTGTGAAGCAATCTAAGGGCTGGGGGAGAAGGCAGAACACTTACTGAGCTTTTGTCATGTTACAATCCATGCTTTATTGAATTTTGTTTTATGCTGCACGTTGAAAGAAATATTTTTTTCACATGCAGTATGTCCAGTAGACAAAAGGCATTGTTTAAGGATATCCTGAGACTGAAAGGTCTTCAAATTTATATCCACACCAAGTTGAATAACAGTTATTGTTTCAATGATTATGTATATATCCAGTTACATCACAGAAATGTCTTGCTATCCATTTTCTTTCCATATTAGATTTTGTACGAGATTACTGAAGTTCTTATATTAAATATGTATGTAGTCCTATTTGAAAACTAATGAATGGTTAGATAAACAGATTGTAATTCTAGCAGCTGTATTTGACTGGCATGTGCTATTATTCTAGCATACTCTCTGGAAGTTTTTTCTGCTTGATTCACCCTCTGCTGCTTCACACTGTATGAGCAGCAAATTGGTACTGACAATTTTTCTGAAGGACTGTTTTCATTTCAGAGATCAGAAATCTTGTCATTTTTGCCATTCTGTTGCTCTGTAGCAGTAGAGTGGATGGTTGCAGGAAGCACAATGAGAATAGGTAAGGACAGAGAAGCTACTAGGATGGACCAGGAGGTGATGATAGGAAGGAAAGAGAAAAAATAGGGTGAGGAAGAACAAAATGAAGAGTAAAAGGAATGAGGCAATGTTAATCATATTGGGATATGATAGAGAGTGGACCTAGTGACCTAATGAGATGTTCACACAATATGAATGAATTGAAAGAACAGGAGAGGGTGTGCATGGGGGTGGAAGCATGGTTGACGAAGCATAAAAAGTGACGAAGCAAAAAAAGCATAAAAAGTGACGAAGCAAAAAAAGCATAAAAAGTGATGCACAAGTCATTTAACATTTGTTTCCTTTATCCTTTTAGGATATCCTTTTAGGATAAAGGAAACAAATGTTAAATGACTTGTGCATCTATAATCATTCTAATACTGGGTAGAAGACATATCTACAAGCATTTACATTTTAAAGGAAAAAATCAATTACATATAAATACTTAAATGCTTTTCTGTGCAGTGCATGTGATTTTTACATAAATTTAATAACATGGCATATTGAAATATTGGAGAATCTGGAAAGGTGAGCATGGGAGTGGGAAATGCTTGGATTAGTGAAGTGATTAGATTTTACAATAATAAAAATTTAGTTTCTCTCCCTTTTATTGCTGACTGGAATCTAATTAGCTTAATTTCACCAACCCACTTTATAGAATAGCATATTCACTACAGATGTTCATAAGAACTCTGATATTCAGTCTCTGTCATGTATAAAGATGATCCTCCCCTTTAAAGCACATTGCTGTTATTGGTACCCTCTAATCATTTTTATAGTTTTCTGTAGCTAAAGGTATAACACACACTGTAATCTCCCAAATCAATTCAGAGAATCTCCGGCTGGAGGTTGGACGGAGAGGGCCAGGTCTCTGAGTTGGCACCAAGCAGTCTCTCTCTCTTGGGTGCCTGGCTGGATGGTTCTTGCTCGCATGCTCAGGATCTAACTGATCGTATGTGGCATCAGGAAGGAATTTTCCCTTGGGTCAGATTGGCAGTGACCTTGGGGTTTTTTGGCCTTCCTCTGCAGCATTTGGGTCACTTACCAGGATTATCTAGGTATATCTCACTTAATTATTTCCCTACCATCTCAGGGGCTTCACGCACTGGTGCACCTATTCTCTGCTTGTGAGACATATCTAATCTCCTGTGGGCTGTAATACTTTGGTCTAATTTCGATTGTTGGGATTAGTGTGATGGCCTGTAAGATACAGGCGGTCAGACCCGATGATATAGTGTCCTGTCTGGTCTTAAACACTGTGACACAGTTTGTTAAAGTTTGGGAACCACAGATCTAATTTAAATACAAGTACATATCTTGTCCACGATATGGTAAAAGATTTTCTATTTAGTACCTTAAGGAATGCAGTGTTGGAAATGAGAAAAATATTTACAGTGTGATCAGTGTAAACTAGCCTTTAAATTATCAAGGGAGAGTATCTGTTTTCAAAGACTGTATATCTGTTATACATCTTATGCACTTTTCTGCTCTCCCTGTGCAATGAAAAAAATGAATACAATATTTTAAAAACTACTCATCAGTCATTTGTAAACTCTTACCCTTCAGAAATAACCCATAAGAATATTTAAACGCATGTTGTACAGTCATGTTTAAGATTCACTTGAATCCTATTTAAGACCCAAGTTTAGTGTCACCATCATCTGGTTGAAAAGATTTGTTTAGTGGTTACCTAGTGGTTGATGTTTGCTTTTTCTCTTGTGCATTGCTTTGTGACTTCATCATTTTTCTTCCTTTTTCTCACCAAGTCATTTTGCCAGTGGGGCTTAATTCCTGAGCTCCTGCTCTCGCTGTTTTCTTCTTGGAAAAATGCTCTCAGTGGTCGGCCTGCTGTCACCTATGTAAACTGTGATCCTGTTTCAGCTATCACTGTATGTGTTCCTGTTACATGCCTCTTGCCACCATACTATTTTATTCACTATCAGTATCTTAAAATAAATTTGAAAGACACATCATTTTACCAAGAATTGCTAACTGAGTTGAAGTAATTTTCATGCCATTTTATGTAACGCTTCATGTTTTCTCTGTATCTTCTGTGGGTTGTGTGTGTGTGTGTGTGTGTGTGTGTGTTGGAAATGCGTTAAGGTTGTATAAGGTAAAAATTAACAGGTATATTCCAATAATCCTGTAATCACCCTAATGGAACTAAATACAAAGATAATCCACTTCATTGGTATTGGAGTTCTAATCCACATTGTACCAGTCACTGGAACCACTAGTATCTTGACTAATGGAGAGCATGATATAGTATATTAACAGCTTTTAGGGCCTGTCTCTAATTCTTTCTAACAATGCAACTAATTTAGGATGTTTGGAAGATATTTATATGCATTTGATTGAATGGTCTGTTTGAAACCTGTCAATTTTAGCTATAAATGAAATACCTAATGATCTCATGACTGCATACATGTCACGTTATGCATCATGGGACATATAATGCAGCTGAAATAAGAGGAAAATGTCAAGGATGTCTTCCTGCACAGCATGCAGAAAACGGATGCAAAACACCATACCAGTTTACATACAATAAGACAGCCTTCTTTGGTATAGTGTGGATACAATATAGAAATGCTGTATTCTCAGAAAAGAATCAAATATTTGTAGGTTAAAATGTTACTGTTGAGCTACCAAGTTTGTAAGGGATGGTAATTGGCTCGTTTGAGCTATCTTCAGTTCTGCAAAATTATCAGTTAAAAAAAAACGTTAACGCTCAAATGCAAAACTTCAAAATCTACTTTCAGTATAAACAACGAGGAGTCCTTGTGGCACTTTAGAAACTAACACATTTATTTGGGCATAAGCTTTGGTGGGCATACTTTCAGTATGTTTTGATGATGATGGACAGAAATGTTCCCCCCCCCCCAAAAAAAAAGTGATGCCATAGTTGTGCAATTACATTTTAGTGCCTTTAGAGGAAAGGGAAAGAGGCTGTTAACTTTAAATGTAGTCAGGCTACTTGAGATTTGGTATGGTTGCCAACATCTCACTTCTGGCAATCACTTTTGATTATGATCTCTTTGGTGGGGTTTGCAATAGGACAATATAAATGCATGTTTAATTAGCAAAATAATAAGAGAAATTAAACTAATGTAAACTCCTTTCCATTGTCAATCAAAATGTGCTGCTGAATGCATGAAATGTTAGGTCCAGATTGCTCATAAATATTTACCATCCGTTGTTCCTGAATACATGAGTGACTATGTGGTTTGGATTTTTGTACATTCTTTCAGAATCTGAACTGATTCTTGAAGAAATTTAGACTTTTAGTTGCTGAATGAGAGCCTGATTCTTAACTGCTTGGTACCAAAAGTTTTGCACTGTCCACTGCCAACTAATGTAAGCTCAGTGCGGGCAGGAACCAGCTTTTTGTTCTGTTTGTAACACTTAGCACAATGGAGCCCTAGTCCATGATAGGGGCTCTTAGGCACTATGGTAATACAAATAAGACAAAATTAATAAATATTCTGGGAAAATCTGAGTTGTGTGATTTACTAAAATACAACAAACTGCTTTGAAATGTTCAATTGTCAACCTATACTAAAAGTCTACATTATCTGTAATATATGTTTATATTATTAAAACTATCTACTATACCATAACTTACCAGTATTGTGCAACTGTGTATATAAAAGAATTAAAGAATAAAATTACAAGGCACTATCTCTAATTGGAACATAAAATCTTTCTGGAGGATTGGGTCTGTCTAGTTTAAAGACAAATTCTTACTGAAAAACTTTTCTTCTATCCTTTTGTTGGGAAAATAAAGAAAACAGTAAAATCCCTCCTCCCTTCATTTAAATG
Source organism: Emys orbicularis (assembly GCF_028017835.1). NCBI lineage: Eukaryota > Metazoa > Chordata > Testudines > Emydidae > Emys > Emys orbicularis. The sequence continues at coordinate 268,869,859 of NC_088684.1, read as the reverse complement.
ATTTAAAAAAAAATAGTCAAAAAAGTTCAGCGTGTGTTAGGAAATGAATGATTCAGAGAGAGAATTTTCATTTCATATATTACCAGACTAAGTTGATAGTTTGAATTGACCTAGGTGGTTGTCAGGTATCCTATATTTATGTGTACTTGTACAGCAGCTATCTCAATGAGCCTGATCCTGAGCAAGGCCTCTGGTTACTGCTGCAAAACTATTTTAAAATGGTTTTCTTTATCATTGGATGGCTGCTTAGAGGCACATATGAAATGAGGTAGTGTTTTTATTTTAAGTGGTCATTCTGTTTGGCATATAGCTGTTGTCCCCACAGTGTTTGAATAATTTCCCATAAACTAAGATTGTAAAGCCACAAATAATAATTAGTTACCCAACTGCTATTTGCCTTTGAAAAGCTCCTGCTCGTTCATGGTGGACAGTATCCATGGTACAGAACCATTGGCACTAACAAACATCATTGCTGACAGTCTCAGCAGAGAGGACACAGATTAAATGTGAATGGAAACGAACCATTGTCATCCTAAAGGTGGTTCCTCCTGAATAGAGCTGAGGCATATTGGTAGATTCACTGTGGAGAAGCTTGCATTGATACTCTCCATGGGTTCCTGGTCTGTGGCTAACGTGAGGATTTTTTTCTCCAGAGCAGTCAATCAGCACTCCACACACACATTCAAATCACCTTTTTAGAAAGACAAAACATGTTTAAGTCATTAGTCTGGAGCCAGGAGTCTCTCAGTGATGGTATGGCATTGAATTTCTGTGCCATCAGCATTTCACTTCTAATTTTCCCTTTTTTGGCTAATTAAAATTTTGATTATTCATTTCTTGGCCCAAAATTACCTTTTGTGTTTTGTGAAGACCACAGGTTCAGACCCTTTTAAAGGGAAATAAAAGCTGAATGATAAGGGGTGAAACTCTAGTGAAAGTTCAGCTTTCCATTTAAGACTGTTATTACATTACACATGTACCACAGTAAAACCTCATCAGTGTGTTTTTAATTTTTATTTTATTGTTTCATAAAACCCAATTCAACACTCCTTGTTTAACAAGGAAACTAGTGGTTGTGCTGATATCAGGAAAAGAGTGAAAAAAGAAAAAGTTTGAATGGTTTTTCCCACTTGCATGAAGGACACTTGTGGGTTGTACTTCTCAATCTTTCACAATTTATGTTGGTTATTCAGTATTTGATTATTAGATTAGACAGTGAAATTGCTTTCTGTTTCTGTGAACTTACACAGTGCAGCAGTGTTTGTGTTGCAAATACTACAGGGAAATGTTTTAAGTAAAATTTTAATTGTAAAATCAATTGGGTTTTATGAAACATTCCTTAAAAATCAACATCCCGTCAGTACACCAGAGAGAGGTTTTACTATATTCTACAAGGGTGTATTTTTGCCTGTCTAGTAAAGCCATTAGTATTTTTTAAGTCCAAGTGTCCAGGTGTTGGTTAAATGCTAGAATGACTTCACCAAACGCCAACCTGTTTACAACTTTGGACAATCTATGCCCAAAACCATACTATAATCAAATTATAGTTGTACAATTGTTACATTAAAAAATTCTGTGTTGGAGTTGGTTCTTTCATTTAAAGCATTTATTGGTATCTGTACATTTACCTAGCCTCAAAAACAGACCATTCTTTGGAAACATTTAGTTTTTCATGGTACCGCTTCTGTTGGGTAGTTGGGCAGAACACTGTACTTGAGTTAACTGTGTGTAGACTGTAAAATACTAAGCTCTATTATATATGCGGGGCACAAGTCTGTGTACACTTTTTAGGGGTAGCTAATCAAAGAAAATCATTATTTATTCTTTCTTTCAGAAGTTTGGGGTCAATCAATCTAAGCCAGAATTCACAGTGGATCTCAGAGGGGCAGTTATTGACTGGGCATCAAAGGACAAATCCAGCAAAAAGAACGTTATTGAGGTGAATTTATTTACTTTTCAGAAGTATGGCTTTGTTTTGGTGGTTTACTGTACTCCAGGGGGAAAAAAGCTTCTCTAAACTTCAAACAAACAAACAAAAATCAGTCAGTTGGATTAAAGGCATACGTGCCCAGGACAATATCAAGATAAAGGTTTTTCTAAAATATGTACACATTACTGTAAGTGCAAGCTGTTTACCTTTTTAATATAGCCTATAATGTATAATTGCTTTTAAATTTAGGTTAATTTGTTCTTTTTAGTGGCATCAATTTTTGAATCATTATATGGCACCTGAAAGCAGTAGCCAGGAACTTAACGTTAGCTGAAACCAGAATACTATATTGTCATTTTAACACATCTCTTAGAAGTAAACTGTTGTCATTTGCTGCTAAATAGAATTCAATTTTGTGTGTGTATTTTGAATAACTTTAAGCACTGATCAACATGTTATACCCTTGTCTTATTTCTTAATTCTGTTGTGAGAACTGGATCATCTGATAATACCCCTTGGCTGTGTACCTTGTATACCGGACCCCCGCTAGAATGCGGGGTTTTGGATCCATGCATGGTCCCGCATTAACGCGGGGACCGCGTTACCATGGATTCCAATGAAGGTAATTCAGTTTGGGATCCATGCGCGGTCCCGCGCTATAACTAAATTTGCGCTATAAAGACGCGCGTTCTAGCGAGGGTCTGCTGTATTTATATTATCAGCATAGCTAACTACGACATGCTGCACATTGTTCTCCTGTCTGAAAATGAGAAGACAAAGGTCACAGATAAATATAATTAATAGTTACAGCATTTAAAATTTCTATATTAATCAAACAATAGTTGTACAGCATGTATACACAATAAAGGATAGTTAAGATTCACTTTAGGGTTTGATATCTTGTCTGACACACACCGGCTTGCATTGTCCTATGAATTGCAGCTACTGCACATTTGTGGTCATGTACAACTGTTGATTTTAACTTAACATGATATTAAAACACTGAATTATTCTGAATATTTGTATTTTGTTTTAATTCTAATAGAATATTTCTTTTCTTTAAAGCTGAAAACCCGGCAAGGAACTGAACTCTTAATTCAATCTGATAATGACGTTTTTATTAATGAGTGGTTTAAAGTTCTTAGTTATACTATCAGTAATCAGGTATGTACTTAAATCTTGAAGATATTTTTTTCAGTGCTGTCATAGTTAGAAACTATTTTGTGACCTACTCCATGATTCCAGCCCTTCAAGCATTAAGTGTATCACTCATGCTTTCATTTCTTGACTTCTTGGAAAGTGAGTATATTGGAAGTGGGAAGAGGAAAGGGCATTTAGTAGCTAGTTGAGTGATCCCTGTTGACTGGCTAATGTAATAGCACTAAGCATTGATAAGGGGAAAAGGGATTGTCTAATGGATAGGATGCTCAACTGGGACTCAGAAGACCTGGATTCAGTTTCCAGCTCAACTACAAGATTCCTGTGCAAGTTGCTTTCTTGAGCAAGTCACTCGATCTACCTGTGTCTCAGTTCCCCATCTGTTAAATGGGGATAATACTTTTGTGGTGAAAAGGCATTATGAGAATAAAATCTATATATGTCTGATGTACTTGAATGCTGCAGTGATGAGGTCCATATAAGTACTTAGATATTAAGTGCAGACTTTTTTGCTTGAGTATGTCAGTCATTCGCTTAAGTTACATATGTTAATTGCATGTAAATTAGAGTAACACCCTTCCTGGCTGGTGAAGACTAGTGTGATATTACTAGAGCTGATTGTCAGTGCCTCCCTAGAGAAAGCATTATGCCAAGTGCTTTTTATTTTTTAAAAGAAGTGAATTAGATCTTTTCTCAAAGAACAATCTCTTGATACTGACAAACTGTAGTTACCATTTTGTAGGGAAGCTTTATATTTGGGAAAGGTTATTGAGAAGGTGGCGGTGAGGCAGCTCCATCACTATCTAGATTCTTAAGATCTGTTACCTCAGTCAGTTTAATTTTAGAGCTGGGTATTGCACAAAGACTGCAGTAGTCTTGATTGTTATCTTCCTGGCAATGAATACAAACTTTATTTATTGCTGATTGAAGGCAGATGACAGTCTAAAACAGTGTTCTTGACCACGAGATGGTGTTGGCACATGTGTGATCCCCAGGCACAAGTAGAAAAATCTATTGAGTGGCTTAACTCCTTTCTTCATACACCCACAGGATAATTTTGGGCAACTGCTCATCTACCCTGAGGGCTTTCTCCTGGTTAACATGTATATGGTATGAATGTTAATTAAGAGTTAGGGCTGCACTGTCTCCAGTATGCAGATGGTCTCAACTTTGTCTTCCTCCTGTCTGACCCATGGGCCACAAGTGAGGTGGATTACCCATTGTTAACAGTTTTCAATTTAGCTTAGGGCTAGCTTGGTTGAGATTTAGTCCAGACAAGAATGAGGTAGAGCTTGTTTGGCTTGGGGAGGCAACTGATAAAATTAGCTGACTTTATTTCAGCTCCCTTGATTATGGGAATATGTTTAGAGCACTCATACACGTTCCCGGACAGGAGTCTCTTCCATACAGTGGTGTGTGTCTCCTGTCCAGGACCATGCGAGCCACTTGCCCACACTAGTGTGACCAGGGACAGCTGCCAGTAAGCCTGGTGCCCACCCCAGTGAGAAAGGCTAGGGGCAGTATAGCCACACCAGAGGAGCTGCCTGGGCTGGGTGCCGGCTCCTGCGAGCGGCAGCCTGACATGCTGCTGCTTTTGCCGCTCCATTTCCTGGTAAAGCCCTACAGCTCCACAGATATCTGCTTTATATCCGTGGATATCTGCATTGTCAGGTATAAATTTTGTATCCGCTCCGAGCTCTAAATATGTTCCCATTATTGGTAACAGTTGTGAAACCTGGAAACAACACTGGATTCACAGCTGGTTCTGGATATCCAGATAGCAGCAGTGGCCAAGAGTGCTTTTCCCCCTGTGGCTCGCTAAAGGGCTCCAACCTCTTTCTGTTGAAGACCTCGTTACATATATCCTAATCTTTGTCACTTCAGGATTCAATTTCTGCAATATGCTGTACAAGGGACTATACCCAAATACCATTCAAAAACTTCAGCTAGTACAGAATGTGGTTGCCCATTTGGTTAGTGAGGTGTCTAGGAATGAGCATGTTACACTTGTTCCATGATGTCAGTTGAATTCCAGTTAATTTCTCGGTGAAGGTTTTGGCTTTAATTGGTTTAGTCATAAATGGTTTGAGATCAGCCAAGGATCTGAATGGAAGAGGATACTGGCCAAGTGTTCTCAGTGAGAGATCCTTATCTCTGGTAGCCTTCCACTGTTGTAATGAGAACTTGAGTGTATTGATCTTCAGGGCATCCTGGACTTTATCTGTTCTCCTAGGCTTTTGAGAAGGCAGCAGGGAATGAGGAAGGGTTAGGGTTAACTTCTAGCCTTTTTGAATGGATAATTGATTTAATTGCTGGATTTATAAATATTTTTATTGTACATGTGGCCAGAGCATTGATTATTGTTTTTTTGTTTTTTGTTTTGTTCTGTTTTTAAATAAAAATGTCTCACTCTTTCCTCAAAAATAAGGTGATGCACATAGAGGCCTTGAAATAGTGTGGAAGTCAAGTCTAAAACAGTCTTGTTAGTATGATAGTTATGAAGTAGAAGTACATCATTCCTGGAATCATGGAGTAGAGTACAAGGAACAGAATATGGAGATGTTACACTAAAGCCAATGAGAGCATCCTTACCAAACTGCTAATATTTCTGGAATTGTGTGCTCTGTCCAGGTATCACATTGCAGGTACAGTTTCACTGGGGCTTTGGCAATAGCCCTCAGATTAGTTGGAATTTATGCCTGATTGTAGAAAATAATCCACATTGATTACATCTGAGTGAGCTATTCACTTTAACATGCTGAGAGAACACTGACATTAGCAAACAAGGTTAGGCTTTCAGAGGCTGACAAGATCACTCTATCAAATTATCTTTGGGGTGTTGTTCTGTCACTATGCCTGACAATGCTTTGCTTTGCCAGCAGGCATTTCCAGTTTCTGCCATAGAAGATTGCTTCTTATTTATAGCCATGGCTGACAAAGATAGGGAAATTGCTTCATGTGCTCTTCATGTACACCCAGCCCCACACTAAGCGATTTTGTGGTGGAAAACATAGATAGAATAGCAAACAGCCTACCTCCCCATGAAAGAAAATTTTATATATGGTTGGCTGGTTGATGTTACAGAATCTCAGCAGGGCAGGTATACTACTTGTGTTTTGACCTTAACTGAATTCAGTTAACCTAATGATTGTCCAGTGACGTTTTCTCTGTTGGGCCTTGTGAACAAATCCTGTAACTGTTAAGGGTTAATATTAGTCTTGTTGATACAGGAAAGAATATTGCTTACAAGACTATGGCATCTGATTCCAAGAAGTTACCAGTTTAATATTTTTAAAAAGCATATTTGTATTATAAGACACTCTATGGATTATGGTTGTTAATAAAATATACTCTTGTCTGTTCTGAAAACTGTCAAGCTATAAGAGAACTAATCAGTGTCTTTTTTTTAATCAATAGGCAGTGGAGTCTGATGAAGCATTCGAAGATGATGTACCGGATTCCCCAGGGGTGGAAAAACAAGACAAAGAGAAGGACCATAAGGACTCCAAGAAACTTCGTTGTAAGTTAAGCTAATTCCCAGTAAAACCTTCATTATTAATATCTACCTGGTTAAGATTGGAAATAATATAATTTAAGCAAAAAGAACATTTAGTGCATTGCAGTTTAAAACAGCTTAAAAAGATAAACAAATGAAAGATCATACAAAGTTAAAGTTTTCCAAACAATCCTAACTGCCCTGTACCCTACCACAGTGTACAATCCATATACTAATTATTATAACTACTTTTCAAAAATTTGAAATTTAGCTGTTTGGTTTCATAAAGCTTAAGCTTCATCAGTTGTTTTTTGTAAGCTTTGCAAGACGTAAGAGAAATACTTCATAATTTGAGATTCAAATTTTATTTAGTTAACTTGATTTTTGATAAGGTTGGGTGGAAGAAAAATAGTTTGCTGCTCTAGAATCCAGGACTAGTGAATAAAATGAATTTGAAGTTTCTGTACTGAACAATTGGAGAGTTTTTTAAAGTTAGCAGATATATCAATAAGTGAAGATCCCTTCATTAAGTTTCATATTTTTGACAAATTAACCTGAAACTTAAAAGGCACGGTCAAATGCACAGAATAAACAAAGTGATCAGGCAAACTTTTCACTTCTTGTTTCTGGCTTCATATGTAATATGAGAAGATAATTATTTTAACTGTGTAAGTAATTTCATATCAAGGAGGTTTGATGCTGGATATGAAGTTTACAAATCTAAGGTAAAAAGCCTGACTTAGAAATAGTACAGTTGTAGTAAATTGTGTATGTGTATATGGCAGTGTTGCAACTAATCCTCTGTCTTGTAAGCTCCTCTGAGAAGGGGCCATTCTTGAGAGTTCGGAAAGTGCCTAGCACATACCAGGTGCTTGCATAAATAAAAATATAGAGCGAGAGAATAGTTTGCACTGTATATTTTAATGTGTTAGAATATACTGTTTTTTTCCTTGAAGCATTTGCCAGCTTCAAATAAGTTTTTCTTGTATTGTTCTCTGGGCAAACTATTTAGCTACTTAATGCTTGTCAAGTTTGTTTTTACATTTCTATATTAAATTTACTTTTTCTTTTTTAGCAATGAAAATATCTAGCAGCATAGATTCTTCAGAACAGAAGAAGACAAAAACAAAGCTGAAGAAATTTCTTACACGACGCCCTACATTACAAGCTGTTCGAGAAAAAGGCTACATTAAGGGTAAATTATCCTTATTTCTTCAGGAAACCTTTTGATAAGCTGAATTTTACAATCATGTCTGTAATAGAGCAGGAATTAGTGTTGTAGAGGAAACTAGCCTTATAACGTTAACTACATTTGACTGAAAAGGAACCAGTTATTTTTGTAACAGATGGCAGATGTGATAGTTTTAGTTCCAGGGTAGGTGTGTGTCATTCTTTCAACAGCCCTAGTGGTCACCAAATTCAGCTACAGAGAGGAAGTAATCCTCCTATTATAATGGACAGAGGTGAAGGGATGGGGTGGATGAGGTCCCAAGAACCCACTGAGCCTTGGGCAATGCCTATGAGAAGCAGAATCCTTTTGTTCTGCACTTTCAGCTGGCAAGCCAACACTTGACACAAGCAAACAAAATGATCTTACAATGCAGAGGTGAACACATGTAGATTCTCATCTGTTTCAGAAAGGGATCTTGCAGTATGCAAGGTACCAGACAGCCATGTGCTGTTCAGAAACAAGTGAAATACCTAAGCCAAACAGGATGAGTTTAAAGAATCCTAACTTAAAATTTCTTTACTCTTGGTCAATTTGTTTTTAGCTTTAATATTTCTTAAATTTACTTATTTGATCTTTTCCAAAAAGTAGTTCTTAAATGATACGTCTTTGTATCAGACTTAAGGCTACATGTACACTACGAGCTGGGGGTATGATTCCCAGCTCGTATACATGTACTCACACTAGCTCTCATCTGTGCTAGGGTGCTAAAAATAATAGTGTAACTGTGATAGCACAGGCAGCAGTATGTGGCGGCATGGGCTAACTGCTCCAAGTATGTACCCACGGGATTGAAGAAAGTTTGTACTTGGGACAGCTAACTTGTGCCACTGCTGCCCATGCTACCCTGAGATTTTTAGTGCACTAGCTCAGAAGAGAGCTAGCATGCATATGTATATGCAAGCTGGGAATCTCACCGCTAGCTTGTAGTATAGACATACCTTATGAGTTGCTAATTAGCATGTAATGGTTCCAATATGACTTATACTTATATAGAATTTCTAAATTTAAAATTGTGAATGAAGGTTTAAATATTTAAACCATGAGTTCATGTAAGTTATTGATTTGATATTATTCTAGACTTAGTTTCTTATTGTCCAATATACATTGCACTACTTCATAATTAAAAGTCCACTAGGTACAATAAATATAGTTATAGCTCACATCAGTAGAAATATACCAGGCCAAATTCTTCTGACATTAAATCTGTCAAATTTTATGTATTGCTACCAATTTTCTTAAGTAATAGGAGCCCAAACATTTACGAAATATGTCATACTTCCAGATCGTAATTACAAAAGTAAATTGTGGGATTTTTAATTGTTTGGGATGGAGGGAATTCTTCTCAGACTGCAGCTTTGCATTACATTTTATAGCTTGGAACTGACTTTATGCACTGTGTGTAAATTTCTGAGAAATTAGTTAGTATGAACACTGAGCCAAGTTGAACTGTGTGCAAAAATGCAATGCTGGTGTTTGGATCTAATAAAGGTGTTTTTATTTAAGGAGGAAGCATATAAACTTCAAAAGTTGGTGCTATTAGTATATTTTAAAATATAAATCTGCAATCCAGCATTATCCTTGTGTAATGAGTTATACAGAAGCTGTTAGTTAACAGACACAAAAATACAAAAGCTTTTACAAAAGAAAGTGTAGTAAACTACAAAAGCAGGTGATTAGAATAAGGAAAATGTTGAAAAAACAATCTTTAGGAAAACACTGGAGAACAGCATGCATTAATTATAGTAACTGTTTTTAAATGAGATTTTACTACATGAAAAAAGTACAATTAAGGAAAATACTTTGAAGATACAATGGAAGAAAACATTAAGAGGCACAGTGTGATGATTAATACCCATAACCCTCTAGGGATTTCCCATTAGGCTTGTTGGGTATTGAGCTCTTTTGAAAACCTTGCCCGTTGCTTCTTGTTACCCAATGTGGTGTTGCCATATATTCTTGGTATATCACTGTTGTGCATGAACTAGTTGTATCCTTTGAAGCTCATTCAACTATAAATGAGGGTTTTTTTTTTTTTTTTTTTTACTTGATTCCAGATCAAGTGTTCGGGTCCAATCTCACCAGCTTATGTCAGAGAGAAAACAGCTCAGTGCCAAAGTTCGTGAAGCTGTGCATTGAACACGTTGAAGAACATGGTAGGGTGAAAATGTTCATCTATTGGTTTTTATCTCCAAATCTCTGAGAGTCAGTATCTAATTTTGGAAGCTTAATTCTTATCCTATTGGTTTCCAAATGACTGGTAACTGAGTATTGTGAAGTCTGAGGCTTATAGCTGGAGTTATAGCAATAGGATGAGAACAGCTGGGAAGTAGGGAGGGAAGGGAACCTGAACTAGTATCCAGTGAGATCGTGGCTAGCAAAGAGTAGCAAGAGGGAACTGGGAACAGCTCATCATATTTGCGGACGGGATTGTTGAAAGGGACCTTGTCAGTAGGTAACTAATAAAATTGCTTCTTAAATCCTTACCTATGTTAATAAAACACCACTTGCATTAAAGACTGTTTCTCCTACAAGTCCATTTTAGGGACGCCTTACCTGTGTAAATATGTGGAGAATCAAGGCCTTCAGATAACACTAAGTCATCTGAGATTCCTTTAGCCAGTTACACTGATAAAACTTGGAAAATTTGCTTGAAACTGCTCAGATTACCAGATTTCTACATTTTATCTGATTTATTAAAGTGCCCTGATTTGTTGAACATGTCCTTCTCTTTTCCTGTTGACAATAAGAGAAGGCAAATCTCTCTTACTCAAGTATTTAAAGTGAGTCTAGATTGAATGTTAAAATTTTGGAAAGTCTGAGGTATAAGATGACCCAAGACTTCTGCATTTTATGTGTATAAAAACTTTTAGGTAACAGTGGCTGCATATTTATCCCCACCCTGACTTGTCTCCTCACTTGTCTCTTGCCTGCTTGTTGTTGTGGTCGTTACTAGAACTCTTATGAGAGTAGTATTGCAATTGAGAATGACCAATAGATTGTCGTAGTAAACGGTAGTGGGGAACAGATGAGTGGGACAGATGGTACTGACAATTGTGCGCCATATCTCCTGATGCTTCTGTTGCATCAGGATTCCCTGATGATGGGATTAAGGGAGTTGTTGAATCCCGTCTTTGCAACACTCATATCAGCCAACACAATGCACTGAATTCATGTAAAGGTTATGAGCATCTGTAGACAGAAATTCTTCCTGTCTTCTGCACTTGACCACTTTTGATCTTCTGCAACAGCAGCCACTGAGAAGTAATTTTTCTCCTTTTGCCAAATCCAGTGTTTTTGTCGAAACTGTAAAGATGTTAACATGTGGTAGGGATGGAGGGGACATCTGCTTGCCATGAGAAAGTAAGGGAACAGGGTGGAATTAAACACACATGAAAACTCATAAACCAGTGGAATGGGTGGTATCGGGTGGACCTGGTCACCCACTATCAACTTTGAGGTGTTTTCCAGAATGACTGACTTAGCTTGGTTTAGTCACCATACATTTTGGTAAATATAGTCTCAATGTGAAAGGAAAACCTAAATCAAAAACCCTACAATCCCCTGCTAGTATTTTAGGATGAGTGGAGGTATGAGAGAGAGCGAGAGAGCGAAAGCGCACATATATGTGCAAGAGATAAAGTGAAATCCTTCATGTACTAAGCATTGGTTGTGCTAACTAAATAGTAGGTGTGAGATTTTTAAAAGCAGCTAATTGGAGGGTGGGCTCCCAGCCCTCATTGAAAATCAGTGGGAGTTGGGCACCTCACTCCTGAAGACTCCTTCACATTTTCTGAGTACACATCACAAGTTTGCAGATGACACTAAACTGGGAGGCGTGGTAGATACACTGGAGGGTAGGGATCGGATACAGAGGGACCTAGACAAATTAGAAGATTGGGCCAAAAAAAACCTGATGAGGTTCAACAAGGACAAGTGCAGAGTCCTGCATTTAGGACGGAAGAATCCTATGCACTGCTACAGACTAGGGACCGAATGGCTAGGTAGCAGTTCTGCAGAAAAGGACCTAGGGGTTACAGTGGACGAGAAGCTGGATATGAGTCAACAGTGTGCTCTTGTTGCCAAGAAGGCTAACGGCATTTTGGGCTGTATAAGTAGGGGCATTGCCACCAGATCGAGGAACGTTATCGTTCCCCTTTATTCGACATTGGTGAGGCCTCATCTGGAGTACTGTGTCCAGTTTTGGGCCCCACACTACAAGAAGGATGTGGAAAAATTGGAAAGAGTCCAGCGGAGGGCAACAAAAATGATTAGGGGTCTGGAGCACATGACTTATGAGGAGAGGCTGAGGGAACTGGGATTGTTTAGTCTCCAGAAGAGAAGAATGAGGGGGGATTTGATAGCTGCTTTCAACTACCTGAAGGGGGGTTCCAAAGAGGATGGAGCTCGGCTGTTCTCAGTGGTGGCAAATGACAGAACAAGGAGCAATGGTCTCAAGTTGCAGTGGGGGAGGTCTAGGTTGGATATTAGGAAACACTATTTCACTAGGAGGGTGGTGAAGCACTGGAATGCGTTACCTAGGGAGGTGGTGGAATCTCCTTCCTTGGAGGTTTTTAAGGCCCGGCTGGGATGATTTAGTTGGGAATTGGTCCTGCTTTGAGCAGGGGGTTGGACTAGATGACCTCCTGAGGTCCCTTCCAACCCTGATATTCTATGATTCTATGATCACATTTTAGACATTATTTCAAGCATAAGTTTTGCAGTAGCAAGTTATTAGTCAGCAACTATCTCTGCAGATAAGTAAATAGTTTTCATTGTGACAAGAGGTTTTGCAGTTCTCCAGATGGTGGATTTTCTTTTTGCTAACTCGAATCTCTAAAATGAGCAGACTTATTTTAGATACTTAAATGTGTCAATCTACATTTTAACATTTGTTTTAGGATTGGATGTTGACGGGTTATACCGAGTCAGTGGCAATCTTGCAGTGATACAAAAGCTAAGATTTGCAGTTAATCATGGTAAGTTCCATTCTCCAACTGTATTATCAATTTGAAAATATATGCAAGAGTATTTGTCAAAATTGTTAGAAAGTTCTTCAGATTGTGCATTGATTGTTGGTCCATCTGTTTTAATATAATATGACAACATTTCATGAGAAATATCTAGCAAAATGAAAATGCTACTAAATATCAGCTTCTGTGCTCTTCAAGGTGGGTACTGTCTACATCTGTTCATACAGTGCCTAGCACACCAGAGCCTTGGTCCTAATTGAAGCCCTCTAGTCACTCCTGTAATAATTCTGAAGCAACGTGTGGCATGGCAGTTTAAAAGGAATGAAGCTCAAATAGAATATTTCTATATCTTATGGCTCCAGGAAGCAGCGGCACATCCCCCCCCCCCCCCCCCCCGCCTCCTATGCATAGGGGCAGCCAGGGGGCTCCGCACACTGCCCTGGAACCAGAGAATTTTTGCCTAGCAGAATCTGTAGAAGGGCAGTACTTGCATCTTGTTGCCATAGCCCCTCCCCTGGCTGAATGAGGTGGCACCACTCCGACCCCCCTCAGTTCCTTCTCACAGCCTGTGGCTGGAGTTGGAGTTCTGTAGTGGTTTTCATCTCATAATCCCTCTATTTTTAGTGATTTTTTTTTCCCTAATGTATATAGTTAATTAGTGTGTGCAAGGTCATTCTACATGATCTGTTACTGCATCTTCCAGAGGATGCAAGTTTTGGTCAGGCAATCCTACAAATCTTGTTTAGGTAGACTCCAAGCCCCGCCTTCCAGGGGATACTGCTTGTGAGCCATGTAAGTGGAATACATGGCTGCATCTACTAGAAGATGTAAGCTAGAAGAAGAAACGGTTACTTACTGTAACCGTTGTTCTTCAAGATGTGATGCAGCCATTTATTCCACGACCCACCCTCCATGCCCTCTGCATTGGAGTCTCTGCACTGCACTCTAGGTGCTCAGTGCAAAGGAACTGATGGGAGTTGGGACGCTGCTGCCTCATATAGCCACGGGAAGGGCTACAGCAAGAAGGCGTGAGCGCCATCCCTCTACGGGTACTGCTAGGCAAAATTATCTGGCTCTTGAATGCTGGGTGTGCATTGTAACCTGTGGGTGCCCTTCTCCAGTGCCTGGAGATGCAGAAATCAGTCATGGAGGATTTTCAGCAAGGATTGCAAAGAGTCAACCTCCCCACAATCAAGTCCAAAGGAACTAAATGAATTAATTTAATTCTTAAGTACCAACTTTTAAAAATCTTATGATAAAGAAACATAATAAATAACTACATTTTTACAACATAACATGGCTACCTTATAAGTCACATACATTATCTTCACAGTTATACAGAAACATAAAGACGACAAATTAAATCTAAACAGGTCAGTCCCCACAGAAAAACAGTGAGATGAAACTCAGAGTTCCCAAAAGCTTAGGTTGAGTTTACCTGAGTCTCAGTTAGTCTTTGATCACCAAATTTATACAGTCTGCTGAGTTAGAAGCAACATCTTTCCTCCACTTGCTTGTAGGAATCTTCAGTTGGAATCCATGCAGACTCTTTCTCTGCTGAAATCAGTGTTAGCCAGTCAGCTAACTGAGTAACCAACTGCTCAAACAAGAATATGGGTTTTTAAACAAACCAACCCTGTTACAAGAAAAATACAAAACAGAATAGCAAAATAAATGACTTTCTCCATTATCACATTTAAAGAAAAGTTGGTGAATCATACTAGTTGAGACAATTTAACTAAAATGATTTGGCTAAAATCAAACATCGTTCAAAGTATACGATTAAAATAAAAAATTATTTTTCCCTCCCAATTTTCCCTTTCTGTAATTAACATTGCTAGGACTTCCCTGTTGGAGGGTTAACAATATCACTAACCTGCTGCAAAATGCTTCAGAGTTAGGGACAACAGTGTGCTTTTCTGTTCCTGGGCTCAGCTTCTCCCAGCCCACACAGAGCAACATGGCCTTTTGTAAAGCAGCTGCCCTCACTGCTTGCCCTCATGGAGTCCGACTCTAGCAATAGGGAACCTATTGAGCATACCCAAAACTATGACACCCAATTCCAGAAACTTCTGGATGTGGAGTGCTAAGTGTGCATCTGCCTAGTAACAATGACCGACACAACTCATACCTTCTCACCCCCCAATAGGTCTCTTAAAGAGATATCTCCCCACATCTTGAAGTAAGTAACTGTTTCCTCTGGTCCCTTCACACTGGGTAATAAGAATCCCATTCATTGTTCAACTTGTATAGGAAATAAGTAATTAATGATGAACACCTACTAGATTATAGTAATCATTCATATGCTTTCTTTCAGATGAGAAATTGGACTTGAATGACAGTAAATGGGAAGATATACATGTCATCACAGGAGCTCTAAAAATGTTTTTCAGAGAACTGCCAGAACCACTCTTCACATATAATCATTTCAATGACTTTGTCAATGCAATTAGTAAGTCCATAAAGCATGCACAGAATTTTCATAAATCATAAATATTTAAGTATGCACGATGCACTTAATTGTAATATGTTCTCTTTTTCACTTTTTAAAAAGGAGAAATTATGAAATTTTGTAAAGGTGTTACATTATATGCAGTTGTGGTGTAGCTGTGTCAGTCCCAGGATATTAGAGACAAGGTGGGTGAATGGTCCTTGAAATATGCTAAACAATCTGTTCCACGTCGTATTTAGTTATGAACTGAGTACGTTTCCCAGACATGAAGAAGAGCTCTGTGTAAGCTCGAAAACTTGTCTCTCTCATCATCAGAAGTTAGTCCAATAAAATAGTGGCTCTCAACCAGGGGTTCTGTGAACCCTGGAGGTATGCAGAGGTTTTCCAGGGGGTATATCAACTCATCTAGATATTTGCCTAGTTGTACAACAGATTACATAAAAAACACTAGCAAAGTCAGTACAAACTAAAATTTCATCCAGATAATGACTTGTTTATTCTACTCTATATACTATACATTGAAATGTAAGTACAATATTTATATTCCAGTTGATTTATTTTATAAAAATGAGAAAGTAAGCAATTTTTCAGTAATAGTGTGCTGTGACACTTTTGTATTTTTATAGCTGATTTTGTAAGCAAGTAGATTTTACGTGAGATGAAACTTGGGGTACACAAAACAATCAGACTCCTGAAAGAGGTACAGTAATCTGGAAAGGTTGAGAGCCTTTGCAATAAGAGATATTATCTCACCCATCTTGTCTCTAAGGTGTTACCTTCAGATTATCAGTAATATTCAATGTGGCCACCAGGTGGCAATGTATTACTTAGTATCAGCACTGTAAAATTGTGGGCTTCGTTCAGTTTTTGGTAAATTATATGCTACCAAAATTTTAAATAAAAATATTGAATTGATGGTGTATCTGCCTTTTATCTTTTCCAGAACAAGAACCAAGACAGCGTGTTCATGCTGTCAAAGATTTAATTAAACAGTTGCCAAAGCCAAATCAAGATACCATGCAGATACTTTTTAGACACCTCAAGAGGTGAGTAGTAGAAGGAAGCGAAAGTCTTAATGTACTGGAGAGCTTCCTTAAAGCTAGGGTGACCAGATAGCAAGTGTGAAAAATTGGGATGGGGGTGCGGAGGCACCTATATAAGACATATCGGGACTCTCCCTATGAAATCGGGACATCTAGTCACCCTTTTTAAAGCTGAGTGATCAAACATTAAAAGTCCCGGGGAAAGGTTCTAATCATGTTTCCTTTGATGTTCATTGTGCTTCATCAAAGCAAAACACTTGTCTGTGTTTATACAAGCTTATGGAGAAGCAAATCCAACTTTTGGACAGTGTTTTTATTAGTTGTGCTTTTAGCCGAGAAAGCTGTAGATTATAGGGACAGAGCTAGTGTCAAATATATTTTAAACAATGAAAGTGATTACAATAGTGGCATGTTTCATGAATGACAGTAAATATGATGAGAAATTACTGATTTGGTTTTGTTTCTCTTCTCTGTTAACACATTATTCTCTCTCACATGGATAAATATATTTTAAACGCATATTTTCTTCTTTTTTCCCCAGAGTTGTAGAAAATGGAGAAAAGAACCGAATGACTTATCAAAGTGTAGCAATAGTTTTTGGACCAACTCTGTTAAAGCCAGAGAAAGAGACTGGTAACATAGCAGTCCACACTGTTTACCAGAATCAGATTGTAGAATTAATTCTGCTGGAACTGAACTCCATCTTTGGATGTTGAAGTTTTCTCAGAGTTAAAACTGAAGATATGAGTTGGCAACAGCTTTCCATCAGAAGTTAAATCTCTCTTTGTACATGATGTATTGTGTTTGTGGACCAAGCGACAGCTCAATTTTGCACTTTTCAGTAGGATGGGAGGGAAGAAACGGGAGGAGTGTTTGACCGATTATAATTCACTTATTACATTGTGAATATTTCAAAGTTTGTGCTCTGTTTTAATAATACAAATTGCAATTCTAGTATGGGCATATACACTGGATTTCTTGGTGAGAAGCTAAAATTAATCTCAGACTGGATAATCTGGAATGGATTTTTTTTAAAGGTTCACCACTTGGTAGGGTGAGGAAAACCCTATCAACTGGCTTCAAACATGTTTTTTCATACTTTTAGTGACAATAAAATTTCATCCTATGCTTATGTACTGAAACCTGTGTGGATCCTGTCAGCAGGGATTCTGTGTAGTGTGACTGTCTTTAAACTAGTGCTAACAGTGGCCAGTGTGGTTTACAGTAATTCAAATAATCCCTCATTTGAGGCTTTTTTTTTTTTTTAAACTGTATTATATAGCATCCTTGCTGGATCTTCTGGTTGCTTGATAGAGCAGGATCCTATTATTTCAAACACTGAACTTGTAAGAATATCCAGCAGAGGATTTGTTCTGTGACATACTAGAGTTTTATTTAATACACACATCCATTTTTCAGGGTATTTCTTGGGCTACATTTTGTGCTATACTGAATTGCAGTTAACAATTCTAATTAAATACCATCATTATCTAATGCTGTACTGAGTTCTTGGTATGATCCTGTGGTAGTGAACATTTTTGGATGTAAATACAAGCTAAAGACTGAATGACCTTTGGCTTATGTACATAATTCAGTTGTTGTATAGTCTCAAAGTACCTTCTAGTTGCACATTTCTAATCATGGATAGATTAGCTACAGGTAGTGTAACACTTCCAGTGGAGGTCTAGGTTTCCTCAGATAAACAGGTTACTCGAAAAACTAAACATGTGCACTTTTAGATGTTAATTACATTTGCAGGCAAATAATTGTAACGCAAATGGTACTGGAAAAATACTGTGTGCTTGCTAAATTGTTAATGCACTACAAGAAGAGCCTTTTAGGTTATTTAATATGTACAGGATACATTAGAGAAATGTATTACAGATTCTAACATTTGCAAATAATGGAAACGTTCCAATAGATGTTTGTTGGAAATAATGACATAATACTAAATTTGAGAATTTCTTTTTACATTAATAATGTAGATTAATTTGTAAAATAAATTTGGTTTTGGAAGATTTTTGTTATAGGGAGCATGGTCTACTGAAGATTTTTAAATGTATTTTTTTAGACTAACTGCTGTACCTGATATTTGTTATGTCTAATCTGAATAAAGAAAACTATTAGCTAGTTTGGAGTTTGCCAGTCCAAATTTGGATGACGTAGTCCCCTGTTGAATTTGCAAACACTCCCAAATATTCAGTTGTGTCTGACTGCCTGAAATGATATTTCCTGCAGCAGAGATTGTGCTGTGGTTAAAAATGGAGTGTCTAACTGAAACTTTTAAGAATCCCCCTTTTCCCTGAACAGTAGTTGGATTGTATGATGAAGATGGGTAATTTATAGGTTTAAATTTGCAAATATTTATAAGTATTCCACACAAGTATTTTTGTCCTAATGTTTGATATGTTCCACACACAAACCACCTGCCCACAAAAGGAAGACAGACAAGTGGTGAAATTATCCCATTTGACCTTTGATCTCTTTTTTATATGTTCAAGGTGAGAATTCCAGCAGCAGAAAGCTTGCTTGAAAAAGTCTTTGTAGATAAAAGAAGGGACGACTAATCTTGTGGTTTTCTCACTTTATTTTTATTGTGGTAGTGGTGAAGTCTTGCGGTTTGTTGCAAAACAACTTGGGTGAGAATCGTGATATCTATAAATCAATGTTGCATTTTCAACCTCCTGTTGAGATTTAAAAGTATAATTTCTTTTTTGATACTTGTTCTGAGACACATCATTCTAGTAGGAAATATAAATGAAGTTGAAATTTGTTATAGTTTATTCAAATCCCAATTTAAAAAAAAATCAATTTCCTCTGAATAGCATTGTTTAATTACAGATCATGTTGTCTAAGTGTTGCTGTAATCAAAGTAAGAAAATACCTGTTTTGAATATCCTCTTTTTAACAGCGAGGAATGTAACTTTCCATTATATTCCCAGAGAATTAAGTATTTGTTACTACATAATACTATATATAATACAGTATAACTTTTGTGCAGCAAGTGATATGAAAGCTTTAAGTTGCTAATTTTTAGTTTGGGGAGATGGAAATACTTCCCAAAAAATCCAGATAATGTGGCAAGAGTTAAACACATACTGCAATCAACAGAAAAATAACTGATCTACTTGAGGGTAAAGGACAAGCACACCAGCTAGAAGTTTTGTACATTAGAACCATGGCAGTTTGTTTACATATTTAATATCTCTTGCTTCCTTTTCAAATCCTAGTGATAGAAATAAGCTTGTAGCAAATGGTGTCTTCCATGTCTAGCATTAATCACTTGCCTTGCTGCTTCCTGAAACTGGCATACCTTTAAGTTTAAGGGCTTTATTTTTACATTGACTATTTCAAAGTCAGTATGGAACAGAACACAAACTGAAGAAAGCTGAGCAGCAGAAAAGGTAACGGTAACTATTTACATTTTATAAAAGTTTTATCTAATGTATAGAGCCCAAAATAGGAATAAAAATGCATAAAGAAAAGTGAATAGTTATAAAACTGAGAGTATAAACTTGATTTTTTTTATTAAAACTGGAGACATTAGTATACCAGACTTACAGCCTGTATCCCCACTGTGGCTATGTATTGGTGTCAACTTGTTTTACAAACTCAAGTTTTGTCCCATGGGCAATAGCTGCATGCCTCATGGAGGTGCTGTATATAGTATTACTAAAGAGTGACATTTACAATAGTTCAAGCTTGGTAGTGAGGAAATTTTGCTGTAGTTACTATGGATCAATGAAGAGAGCTGGGCACAGATAAAGACTACTTTAATAAATGTATCCAACCTTGTAAATAAAATAGTTTTCAAATTGACTTGACATGTCCTTTTGTTGATTTAAAAAAAAAAAAATCTCTTGAATTTAATCAAGTCTTACAAACTGGCAAGACTGTCCTGAACTTTAGCCACCATCAACTGAAAGCCATGATTAATTCCCCTTTTATTGCATCCTCTGCATTATGACATGCAAATCCTAACAGCCTTTGGTAGCGAAGATGAGTTAGAAAGTATTGTGCTGTCTAATTAAAAGTTCAGTCTAACACAGTTAAATAGCTATACTTTAAGTAGTTAATTGCAGAATGCTACTTTTTGTTTCCTTTAAAGGAAACAACTTTATTCGGACACAGAAAAGAGCAGTGATATTTTGGAATCAATTGGTAATTCATAAGCCATAAACTTAGACCAGGCACAGTCAGACATTCTGCTCTGAAGAAGGGAGGTACAGAATATCTAATAAGGCATTCTGCAAAGAGAAGGAACTTCCTCTGAAGAATCTTAATTAGTCTCCACAATTGCAAAGTTTTGTGGGCAAGCAGCTGCTGAGGCTGTATTCTGCTGGCTTACAAAGTAGCCCTATGTGATTACGGAACTTAAATGAACATTTTCCTTCATGGCATTCTTGTAAACAGAGCACTTGTAAAACAAGATAACACTGTGACAAAGCAACATAAAAGGCATTTGGAGGGGACCTGGCCTCTTTTGGTCCCTTTTTCCCTTGAGAATCAAATGGTAGTTCTGATATTGAAGATCTTGCAATTTCCCTAAGTTGGCCAGCTTCGCTGTTCAGAGAAAAATATATAAAGACACTTAGAATGATTTTTGTGAAAGAAAATGAGTGCCTAATCTACCTGCAGCAGCCTTGTAAATAGGTGTAAATCAGCAATTCTTAAATGGAGGCTTAGTTTATGGATGGGATGAGATCCCTTTTGGGAAAGGTCTTGGTAATGAACAGGTGCTACTTTTAGGATTGTGTCCTACTGCATATTCCATAGAAATGTAGCTTATTAGGAAAACAAAAATAGAGATCACTGGTTTGGGGTAAGTAATATTAGCTGCAGGATTCTGAAGATGACAAAAGGGAGATAATGAGAAGGAGAGGCCGAGACCCGGGGAGACTGGAGAGATCAGACAAATAGTCCAAAGCAATTGAAGTACTGGAGATGGAAGAGCCCCAAACAGACAACTAGAAAGAAACTGGAGAGCAGTAGACTGGCCAGGAAGCAGAGATCTGAGCGAGCCAGATTGCATGGAATTCTGCTCTTTTCTGTCAGCCAGCATATTCTGTGTAAAATCTACACAGCTCATGAAGACACTTCTCTATAAACTGAGTGGGGGAAATTCTGCTGCCCCTTCTCCTAGGATGGAAGGATTCAGTTCTAAGCAGGCTATCTTCTCTTTCCAGTCCTTGGTTTTGCTTTTTTCAGTATTTATATGCATGTTTTGCTTACTGCTTACTATTAAGAAGCCTAATTCTGAGCCCAGTTTCTGTGACTACAGTGCACATGAAGCTGTGCAAACTGGCTGACCCTGGGAAAGGTCTGATAGTGCAATAAGGCTGGTGGGAAAAGGAACTTAGGCTAACTGGGAAGAGCAGCTCAATGAAATAAGCTCACTCCACACATCCCCATCATTCCTCTTCCCATCACGTGTTTCTAGAGCTTCAGTAATGTCTCCCAGCCTCAGCATGTGCAGTAGTTTCTGCAGCTGAAGAACTTTAGCAGATATTATTTTTTATCTGCCTCCAAATGTGAGGCCCACTATCTATCCTTAGCAAGAAGCAATCTTGTCTGTGGCTGTTGTAGCTCAGCTCCCTGAAATCAACAGCCTGTGGCCCCTTCCCTTCCCCCCCCCCCCCCCCCCCACGCACACACACTACCTTCCAGGGCTCCGCAGACCTCACTTTCTCTGTACAGGCTAGCGCTAGGCACACACCAATCCCCGAGTCCCCACTGTTCCCTGCAGCATCCAGCACCTGTCACTGGATACTCAGAAATTACCAAAGGACGTGCGCAGACCATCCTTGATCCTCACAACCGATACCCCCCCCATGTGGTTGGGGAGCACAGCTACAGACCCACACCGTACAGGGCAGGTGGCTTCCTTCAGAATCGGTGTTGCATATCAACTGGCGAGAATTACATGCAGTCTGCAACGCGTGGCAGCACTTTAAAGGACTGTAAGAGTAATGACAAACAATGTTGCCCCCATGTTAGTGCTCAGAAGCACTAAAATTGTGGAATTGGTGTATCCAACATGACATCAACAGCTTGACCTCTTACCTATCTGGACACCAGAACACCATGGCAGACTCACTGAGCAGGAGATTCACACTTGGGGTCTTGTGAGAGTTAGACATGAGCCCTGCAGCACATATTCAACCGCTAGGGATTCCTGACCACAGACTTCTTTGCCACAACCAAAAACTCCAAATGTCCACAGTTCTGCTCAAGAGCAGCTCTGGACCATCTGTCTTTGAGGGACGCCTTCCTCATTAGATGGGATGTACCCGTTACACGCCTTTGTTGTTCAAAGTGCTTCACAAAATCAGGTGGAACAAGCCCCAGTCATTCTCATAGCCTCAACATGGCCATGACAGACTTGGTACCCATACCTCATGCACATGGCAGTCTGTCCACCAATCACCCTACAGTTGACTCTATACCTCCTCTCGCAGGACGCAGGCCAAATCATCCATCCCAATCTAGAACTCTAAAGGGGTCACTCACAATAAAGGATTTTCACTTGAAGTTTAGACACCCACAGTATGCATGCAAGTCTCCACTACTGTGATGAGATTATACCCCTACCTGAATCTAATGTGGGGGTCCATATCAATACACCCCCTTTCCATTTTGCTATACCATTTCTATGTAAACCATCTACTGTAATCTTGATTCCTTTTATAAAGTTTTGTCCAGCTCACTAACACCTATTATAGTAGCACCCACAGGCTGCAATCTAGGTCACATTGTGCTATGTGCTGTACACATAAAACATGGGTCCTGCCATGAAGAGCTAGGACAGTAGCACCCACAGGCTCCAACCAAGATCAGGACCCTACCACGCTGGGCACAGTACATACACCGGGACACAGTACATGGCCTGAAGATCTTATCTAAATAAGACAGAACGGAAGTTGTTTAGTACATAACTCCAGTTTGAAAAGTGTAAGTGGGAGTTCTCATCTATATAAAACAGCACTACTGGTCGGTGTGATACACTGTACCTTGAGAGAGTGCCCTGTAACCCCCATATTCCTCATTTATATATAATTGTGATATTGCATATAAAGCATGCCATGTGAGGTATCAGGAAAGGTTATGAGCTGCTGAAAGTCTTTGTTCTATCTAAATATGTAAATCATTAATGCATATGAAGTTATGAGACTGTGTTATACGGCTGTCACTAAAACATGCTGTAAATAGGGGAATTGGCAGCTCCCCAGAGACAACAGCAAGGAAAAGTAACCAACACCCGGGCCGGTGTCGAACAACCATCAACAGTCATTGTCCAGCAAGGGAGCTACAATGCAATGACACTTGCACAGGGCCACACCAAGGGAATTGCTCAACCTTGCCTGGTGCCTCAGCAATGCCCACTAGACATGCCTGGACTTGTGCTCTCCAAGCACATAAACTAAGGATATGAAACAGAACACAGTGGCCCCATGCTTCGCCTTTTCTTCTCTCCTCCACCTGTGCTGCAAGCAACAAGGACACTGAGAAGACTGAAGACTCCATTTTGGAGACTGGCCCAGGTTTCAAGGATGAAACCTGTGTACTATGAACTGCAATATCCAGTGGAGGTGAGAAAAACTCCTTAATCTAGATGTTACCCAGTCTAATAGGGTTGAGAGTTTAAACTGCGTGCTTATATTTTATTTTGGTAACTCTGACTTTTTGCCTATAACTTATAATCACTTAAAATCTACCTTTTGTAGTTAAACTTGTTTCACTGTTTATCTTTACCAGTGAATATGCCTAGGGTTGCCAACTTTCTACTTGCACAAAACTGAATATCCTTGCCCCATTCCCTTCTCCGAGGACCTGCCCCTTCTCACTCCATCCCCCCCTCCCTCTGTCGCTTGCTCTCCCCACACTAACTCATTTTCACCGGGCTGGCTCAGTCGTTGGGGTGTTGGAGGGGGTGAGGGCTCTGGCTGGGGATGTGGGCTCTGGGGTGGGGCCAGAAATGAGTTCAGGATGTGGGAGGGGGCTCCAGGCTGAAGCAGTGGGTTGGGATGTGAGAGGGGGTGAGGGCTCGGGTGGAGCCAGGGATGAGGGGTTCGGAGTATGGGAAGGCTGAGGGTGAAGCCAAGGGGTTTGGAGTATGGGAGGGGGCTCTGGGCTGAGGCAGGGGGTGGGGTGTTTGGGGGGGTATGGGCTTGGCTGGGGGGTACAGGTTCCACGGTGGGGCCAGAAATGAGAGGTTCAGGATGTGGGAGGGGGCTCTGGCTGGGGGGTGTGGGCTAAGGGGTTTGGGGTACAAAGGGTGCTCTGTGCTGGGATCGAGGGGTTTGGAGGGCAGGAGGGGGGTTGGGGCATGTGAGGGGGGCAGGGGTGTAGGCTCTGGGAGGAGCATCCCTCAAGCAGCTCCCAGAAGCAGCGGCATGTCCCTTCTCTGGCTCCTACACAGCACGCAGAACTGCCTGGCTGTGCCTCTGCCCCGTCCCCAAGCGCTGCCGGACGCAGTTCCCGGCCAATGGGAGCTGCAGAGCCAGCGCTTGGGGTGGTGGGAGCATGCTGAGCCCCCTGGCTGCCCTTATGTGTAGGAGCCAGAGGGGGGGACATGCCGATGCTTCTGGGGAGCTTCACGGAGCTGGTCACACAGCGAGCCTACCTTTGACCCGCTGCGCCACCGACGGGCCTTTTAACGGCTCGAGCCGAATCCGCCAGGGGCCCTTTTCGACCAGGCGTTCCGGTCGAAAACCAGACATCTGGCACCCCTAAGTTTGCCTGAAGTGTTTGGTAAATCTGCTCAGGTTTAAAAAGGCTAGTGTATATCCACTTCTTCGAGTGTTTGCTCATGTGTATTCCACAGTAGGTGTACGTGCACTGGTGCCGGAAGTTTTTCCCTTAGCAGTACCCGTAGGGGGAGCGCTGCTGCGACCCCTGGAGTGGTGCCGCCATAGTGTGCTATAAGGGGAGCTGCGTGCCCCTCAGTTCCCTCTTGCTGCCAGTGAGGGTGCGTCAGAACTACTTGCTCCAGCTTTGCTTCACTGTAGCTCGTCCCAGAACTCGTCGTTCGTTGTTAGTGGTACTTGTGTTCGTTAGTTAGCGTTTGGGCTGGGGCATGCCCCATGCCCCAGGGTTTAAATCGTGCGACTCTTGCAGGCGTTCAATGCCCAGAAGTGACCCGCAAGCCAACTGTCTCCGCTGCTTGGCTGAATCCCACATTAGTGACCGCTGTAAGATCTGCGGGTCCTTTAAACCTAGAACTAAAAAAGAAAAAGCCATTAGACTTTGGGCCGTTCTCATGGAGTCAGCACTGGCCCCAACCCTGGTGCGCCGAGCAGATTTGGCACCGGGCACCTAGTCTTCGGTGCGCGGTGATCCCCCGGCACCTTCCGCTGGCTGGCACCGCTCCCCGTCTAAGAAACAGAGAAAGGGCCCGTCTTCTCAGCGGCGTCGAGAGAAAGCAGGGGGAGAGGCTAGACCTGCGTTGGGCAGCCCCAGTTCCCCCCCTGGGCCCCAGAGCTCCAACTCATGTTGAGCGGAGCAGCCCGGTTGCGTGGACTCAGGCCTCTCTGGATGTCCAGGTGCCTTTGACGCCGGAGGCCCTGCACGCGCCCTGAGACATTATGACTCTGCAGGTACCTGGGGCACCACCGGCACCCGGGCCCTGCTCTATAGGCAATCCGCTGCTGGGCTCTAGACAGTCGACCCCGACCCGACGCAGATCCCGGTCAGGGGACCGCGCTCGGGCCCGCTTGCCGCTCAGCATCCTGTCAGGACACAGTCTCCAGCCTCTGCTTTAATCACCCACTAGGTTGTCTGGTCGGGTACCCTCGGATCGGAGTTCCAGACACCGCTCCACGCCAAGCAGAGAGTATCGACGAGACAGGCACAGGTGCTGTAGATGCTCCCTTTCTCATTGGAGCTACTGTAGCCGCTCCCGACGGGGGCGCCGTTGCCGTTCGCGCTCCAGCTCTCTCTCCTTGAGGCACCGTGCCCATGACTCCCGGCGGGGATCTAGGCGTCGCAGCGTCTCGAGAAGTAGTAGCTCGAGGCGGCACCATTCCTCAACGTCTGAGTCCTGGTCCCGTGGCAGACGTCGTTCTCGGCACCATCGATCATACCACTCCCATGGTACCACTAGGTCATTGGTAACCTCGACCCACACGTGGACCCCTACGTCTCAGCCTGGCCAACCCGACCAGCGGGTGTTGCCGGCGCCGCAGCATAGTCAGTGGCAAGGGCCCCTATGGCAGGGCCAGTGGTACCAGTGGACTCCTTGGCCCCCTGTGCATGCCCAGCCAGGGACTTGTTGGGTAGCAGAGGCGTCGGAGGCTCCCTCTGCCTCATCATCCAGGCCTCCAAGGGATAGATTGGCGGGTCACGGATCCTCGGCACCGTACACGGAGTCCAACCAAGGGGTAGATCCTATGGCGCCGGCCGCCGTGCAGAGCTCCGTACTGGCCTCCTCCCCCGCGCCGGATGACAAGGTTACAGCCCCATCCCCCTCCACACCGCAGGAGGATTTCAGGGCTCACCAGGAGCTACTGAAGCGAGTAGCATCGAGCCTCCCACTCCAAGCTGAGGAGATGGAGGGACCCTCAGACTTGCTCTTCAATGTGCTCTCGCCTTCGGCACCGGGCAGAGTGGCCCTGCCTCTGCACGAAGGGGTGGCCAACATTTCCCATGCCCTCTGGCAAACGCCGGCCTCCCTCCCGCCAATATCGAAGAAGGCGGAGTGCAAATATTTTGTGCCCACAAAAGGGCACGAGTATCTCTATACCCACCCAGCCCCCAATTCCCTCGTGGTGGAGTCTGTAAATCATAGGAAGAGACAGGGTCAACCACGACCCATACCCAAGAATAAAGACTCTAGAAGGCTGGACTTGTTTGGTAGGAAACTTTATTCTTCATCCAGTTTCCAGCTCCGGGTGGCCAACCACCAAGCCCGCCTCAGCCGTTATGAGTTTAACTTGTGGGGGTCACTGCCGAAATTCGAACCCTCCCTTCCGGAGCATGAAAGGAAGGAATTTAAGGCGCTCGTGGAGGAGGGTGCCGCTGCTGCGAAGGCTGCTTTGCAGGCAGCATCGGATGCAGCTGACATGGCTGCTTGGTCCATGGCCTCGGCGGTATCCATGCGCAGAGCGTCGTGGCTACTGCTGTCCGGGTTCTCCACAGAAGTGCAATCTGTGATGCAGGATCTTCCCTTTGATGGCAAGGACCTGTTCACGGACGTGAAACTTCATGGCATGAAGGACTCACGTACTACCCTACAAACCCTCGGGCTTTACGTCCTGCCCAACGAAAAGCCTAAGCCACAGGTTCCTGCCCCGGCTCCCCAGCCAAAATATGAGCCCGCCTGTAAGAGGTCCAAGACCCAAAAGAGGCGACCCTAATGGCAGTCTCGCTCTGCCAAGCTACCTGGGCCCTCAAGGGGCAAGCAGCAGGGCAAGAGGCATTTTTGACTGGTTGTAGGAGGGTACCCGGGTGCCCTCCAAGAGGCACCTACCAATAAAGTTTGCCTTCAGCAACCGCTTGTGTGCGTTCCTTGCGGAATGGTCCCAAATAACATCGGACCGTTGGGTCCTCAACACGCTACACTTTCTAACCCCCGCCCTCCCACCCCCCTCCCTCGGACGGCAGGGGAGACCTGTCACATTTACCCCTGCTAGAGCAGGAAGTGGGTCGGCTCCTCAGCTTGGGAGCTGTGGAGAAAGTTCCAAGGGAGTTCCGGGGAAAAGGGTTTTACTCCCGTTACTTCCTTATCCCGAAGGCGAAAGGGGAGTCAGGCCTATCCTGGATTTACGAGACCTCAATCGGTTCACGGCCAAAGGCTGGTTCCGTATGGTCTCTCTGGTATGCATCATACTCTCTCTGGACCCTGGCGATTGGTATGCAGCCCTGGACCTTCAGGACGCATACTTCCATATCCATATATTTGAAGGGCACAGATGCTTCCTTCATTTCCTGGTGGGACAGGACCACTACCAGTTTACGGTCCTCCCATTTGGCTAGTCCACCGCGCCCAGGGTGTTCACAAAGTGTATGACAGTAGTGGCGGCCTACCTCAGATGCCGAGGGGTCCAGATATTTCCCTACCTCAATGACTGGCTGCTCAAGGGCAGCTCGCGGTCCAGGACCATGTGGAGCTGCTCTTAGCTACATGTGCCAACCTAGGCCTCCTAGTAAATGAGGCCAAGTCGACATTGGTTCTGGTACAGCGTATAGAATTCATAGGCGCTCTCCTGGATGCCTCCAAGGCCACAGCCTCCCTTCCCCTGGGCAGGTTCCAGACCCTGAAGGGGGTCATAGCCTTGGGCACGGAGTTCCCAATGACAATGACCAGGGTATGCCTGCAGCTCCTGGGCCACATGGTGGCGTACACATATGTGGCCTGCCATGCCAGACTACAGATGAGGCCCCTCCAACTCTGGCTGGCCTCAGAGTTCTCCCAGGCCCGGGACAGGCTGGACAAAGTCCTCATGGTACCAGTGCCGGTGATCGCCTCGCTACAAGGGTGGTCCTGCCCGGCCAATATGCTCCAGGGGATTCCCTTCCGGGACCTGACCCCGTCACTAGACCTCCTGTCCGATGCATCGGACTTGGGCTGAGGGGTCCACATAGGGAACTCACAGACCCAAGGGATGTGGTCGGCCTTGGAGTTGTCCCTTCACATAAACGTCAGGGAGCTCAGGGCAATACGCTTAGCCTGTGTGGCGTTCAGCTCACAACTGTGCTGCAAGGTGGTCAGAGCACTCACGGACAACACCGCCGCGATTTTTTTACATCAACAGGTAAGGCGGGACAAGGTCCTCGGCCCTCTGCCAGGAAGCCCTTAGCTTCTGGGAGTTCCGTATAGCCCACAACATCTCCCTGAAGGCTTTCCACCTGCCAGGCATCGTCAACACACAGGCCGATCGATTGAGCAGGGTTTTCTCCTCCTTACACGAGTGGTCGCTCTACTCGGAGGTCACTCACCAGCTCTTCTGCACGTGGGGCACTCCAACCAGTTTGCGACCTGACAGAACCGGCGTTGCCACTGGTTCTGTTCCAGTGGTGGGGGGGAGGAACACGATCTCAGATGCCTTCCTCCTGTCAGGGTTGGGTTAGCTCCTCTACGCCTTTTCCCCCCCATTCCCCCTCATTGGCAAGGTCCTAGAGAAAGTGAAAATGGACAAGGCACGTGTCCTCCTGATCGCCCCAGCTTGGTCCCAGCAACATTGGTGCAGGACCCTCCTAGGCTTGCTGGTGGCCCCTCCGCGGCGGTTGCCGCTCCGCCCGGACTTACTCTCCTCCTCCACCCCAACCTGGCCACCCTCCATTTGACAGCGTAGCTGCTCAACAGCTAGATGCGGAAGAGAGGTGTTCGGAAGGGTGTGTCCTCCTAGAAAGTAGGAAGCCATCCATGCGCCACGCCTACCTGGGGAAGTGGTCCAGGTTCTCCAGGTGGGCGGGCGAGCGGGGTACTTCCCCAATGTCTGCCCTGCTCCAACTTATCCTTGAGTACCTCCTTCACCTTAGACCTCAGGGCCTGGCGCCTTCCTCCGTCAGGGTGCACCTGGAGGCTATATCGGCGTTCCATCTGCCTGTCTAGGGCTGCTCGGTTTTCTCCCATACCATGACCGGGTGTTTCCTCAAGGGGCTAGACCAGTCCTTTCCGTATGCTAGAACCCCTGTTCCTCAGTGGGATCTCATGGTGTCACCTTTCATGGAAGGTAGTCTTCCTCGTGGCTATCAAGTCAGCCCGGCAGCTCAGGGCCCTGACCTGTGACGACCCCCCCCCCCCCCGCCCCCCGATGGTCTTTCACAAGGACAAGGTGCAGCTCCGCCCACACCCTGCATTCCTCCCTGAGGTGGTCTCTGCTTTTCACGTGGGCCAGGACATCTTCCTGCCTGTCCTCTGCCCCAAACCTCATGCCTCTAATGAGGAACGCCACCTCCATACGCTCGAAGTGGTGAACCAATTAATAAACTTGCGTTGTTGGTCCTGAGCAGTGCAAGATGGTATATTCCTGAGGTACAAGGCTGGGAGTTGGGGGGGATTTGGTTGGTGCCTTTCTCTGTGTGATTCATGAGTGGCTGGGAGCATTCATGCAATCCAGCTGGGTGTGGGGCTCCACATGTTGTTGTGCTGAGTGATCACAGCTCCTGGAGAGGTTTCCTGCTTGTCCCTATGAAAATACTGTGAGAGACAGTCCAGGCTGAAGCGTTAAGGGGGCACAGCGGTCCCACAGTCCCAAGCTGCATGCCGGGGATCCCGTCACACGAGGTTTAAGTCATAATCTGCTTCAGTAAACTTTTCATGAAGATTCTGTAGTTCAACAGCTCTGCTTGATTGGGACAGCCTGCTGGGATGGTGGTTTGTCCAGATGAAGAAAAGATACCACTGACAAAGTATTTTCATCTTTAAAAACATTTACAAACAAAAATGCAGTAAAGAGGTGCCATACTTCTCTTTTGCAGTAACGTAATGGAAAAAAATGTTAAACACTGATGCTATCATCTCATGCTTCATATAATTTTCCTAGTTTATAATGCACTGTGGCCAGGCTGATGAAATCAAACTATTAATGGCAAATTACCTGTCACGTTGATTTGCCTATGCTCTTCATTAGCCTTACCAAGAATATTAAGCTAGACTAGTGTATCTATATATATAAAAATAATCGCTTATTGTCGTGTAGGCAGAGTGAAATAATTTGCAGTGCCTGAGCTCTAATATTCAGGCAAAGCATGGAGTGCATTCTGGGTGGGTATTTGTATTAGTGTAGCATCTATGAACCCCAGTTATGGAGCAGGACCCATTGTACTAGGCGCTGTCTAGAGACAGTCCCCACCCTTAAAGACTTAGCAAAATACCCAGCAAACAAAAATCCCAAGAATTTAGAATGCAAAGTGATTGGTCCTCGTCTTTGCCTATTGCACAAACATCCCATAATTTCTGTTCACAGAAGAATGATGCTGTTTGCTCCAGTGCCTGCCAGGAGCAGAGACCTCACCTCTCAGTATATGTGCTTAAGTATTCCACACACTTGAGAGCGTAGCCCCCTTTCCAGACATACAAGTTTGTCTAATAAGCACAAGACTGCAGTTTCTCATAGCTCAACCGAACTATTGTTATCGGGTCATAGTTTAATCCCATTAGTTACTGGGTTCGGAATTCCTTTTTGGAGCTTTAAAAATAACACTTCTTTCATGGCTAGTCCTTTTCCCTCTTTGGTAAGCACTAACTTCACTGTCCATCCACCTGTTATTTCTATGGCACTGAAAGTCAGTATGACTCAGGACTGTTTGCTTCCTTATTTGTACAGTCTCATCACTGAGAATGTGGGCTGGAATGTGCTCTACTCTGCAAAGAATGCTGGGTTGCTGCTTTGCCTGCAGGGAGCATCACACACATTTAAGTACTACAACACTGATGGCTGCTTTCTAATAATGAATCTATAGTACTGCTTGGTTCAGATTTAAAAATAATTGAATGTATAGGAATATATAACAACTTTCCTCTACCACTAGTGACAACTATGTGAAAGCAGATCACATATCGGTCCCCTATTTCATGGTGTGACAGAAGTACAGAAAAGTGTGGATGAATAAAACAATTAGATATTTTTGAAGTGATGTTTGAGAAGGCAATACAATTTCATGCCGACACTTAAAATCATCTCATCATTTGAGAGTAGACTAATACATAAGCCAATCACTGAACATCTGAATACTTGCATTGACTAATGCCACTGCGCAGGAAGGTCACTAATGCCAGCCCCTTTACTTAGTTTTGTGTAAAAAGTAGTTCAGACAACTAACTTTCTCCTGCTTGGTACAGATTTCCTTGTGATTAGCCAAGTGTTCTGTATGGCGGTGATGTATTCAGCCCTGTCCCCCGTATGTACACAGTTTACTCGAGTGAAAGTGAGTAAAGACAGTTAATAAACAATGAACAGAGGATGGTAGCATTAGCTCTTAAAAAAATCATATCTAACGCCCCAGTTGGCTATTTAAATGTGCGCTGGGCTTTCTTTGCATTTCTAAAATAGGCTTCACAGAAAGAAAAGCCTAGAATCACAGGGACCTCGAGAGGTCCTCTAGTCCAGTGCCCTGTGCTGAGGCAGGACCACGTAAAACTACACCATCCCTGTTTGTCCAACCGGTTTGTAAAAACCTCCAATGACGGGGATTCTACAACTTTGCTTGAAAGCCTATTCCAGTGCTTTACCCTGTCGTAACAATCATAGAAAGCTTTTCCTAATATCTAACCTAAATCTCCCTTGCTGCAGATTAAGCCCATTACTTCTTATCCTACCTTCAATGGGCATTGAGAACAATTGACCAGTCCTCTTTCCAACAGCCCTTAATATATTTGAAAACGTATCGGGTTCCCCCCTCAGTCATCTTTTCTCAAGACTAAACATGCTGTTTTCTAAACCTTTCATCGTTTTTGTTGCGCTCCTGTCTCCAATTTATCCACACCTTTCCTAAAGCGTGGTGCCCAGAATTGGACACACTACTCCAGCTGTGCCCTCACTAGTGTTAAGTAGAGTTGGACAATTACCTCCCATATCTGACATTCAACATTCCTATAAATAGAGCCCAGAATTATATTAGCTTCTTTTGCAAATACCTCAAATTGTTGACTATGATTGGTGGTCCACTTTAACCCCTAGGTCAGGGGTGGGCAAACTACGGTCCCCGGGCTGAATCCGGTCCGTCAGGGCTTTGGATCCGGCCCGCGGAATTGCCGCTCCCGGAAGCGGCCGGCACCACATCCTGCGGCCCCGCTGGGGGTGGCAGAGGGCTCCACGCGCTGCCCAGGCCTGCAGCTACCTCCCCTGAAGCTCCCATTGGCCACAGTTCCCTGTTCCTGGCCAATGGGAGCTTCGGGGAACAGGGAACTGTAGCCAATGGGAGCTTCGGGGGAGGTAGCTGCAGGCTTGGGCAGCGCGCAGAGCCCTCTGTCCGAGCCCTCCACCAGGGGCCGCAGGGACGTGGTGCCGGCCGCTTCTGGGAGCGGCACGGGGCAAGGGCAGGCAGGCAGACTGCCTGAGCCCCGCTGCGCGCTGCTGCCACCCCGGAGCCACTCCAGGTAAGTGGCGCCGTGCTGGAGCCCACACCCCAAACCCCTCCCCTGAGCCCCCTGCCGCACCTGTCCTGCACCTCAGCCCCCTGCCCCGAGTCCCCTCCTGCACTCTGCACCCCCTCCTGCACCCTGAGCCCCCTTGGATACCCTGCACTCCCTCCCGCACCCCAACCCCCTGCCCAGTCCTACATTCATGGCCCTGCATGCAATTTCCCCACTCAGATGTGGCCCTCGGGCCAAAAAGTTTGCCCAACCCAGGTCCTTTTCAGCAATACAAATGCCTAGCCAGTTATTCCCCATTTCGTAGTTGTGACTTTGACTTTTCCTTCCTAAGAGCTAATACTTTGCAGTTGTCTTTAATGATTTCAGACCAATTCTCCATTTTGTCAAGGTCATTTTGAATGCTAATCCTGTCCTCCAACATGCTAGCAACCCTTCCCAGCTTGGTGCCAGCTGTACCTTTTAAAGCATACTCTCCACTCCTTTATCCAAGTCATTAATTAAAATATTGAACAGTATCAGTCTCAGGCCTGACCCCTACGGGACTCCACTAGATACACCCTCCCAATTTGGCAGAGAACCATTTAAACTATTTTTCGAGTATGGTCTTTCAACTAGTTGTGCACCCACCTTATAGTAATTTATATCTAGACCATATTTCCCTAGTTTGCTTA
Organism: Emys orbicularis; assembly: GCF_028017835.1. Classification (NCBI taxonomy): domain Eukaryota; kingdom Metazoa; phylum Chordata; order Testudines; family Emydidae; genus Emys; species Emys orbicularis. The sequence continues at coordinate 268,835,870 of NC_088684.1, read as the reverse complement.
TGAGAATGTCATGGGGGACTGTGTCAAAACCCTTACTAAAATCATGATGCATCTCTTCTACATCTTCACCCCTATCCACCAGGCCAGTAAACCTGTCAAAGAAGGAAATTAGGTTGGTTTGGCATGATTTGTTCTTGACAAATCCATGTTGGCTATTATTTATCACCATATTAGCCTCTAGGTGCTTACAAATTGCTTAATAATTTGTCCCAGTGTCTTTCCAGGTATTGAAGTTAGACCAGTCAAGCCTGTAACTCCCCAGGGCCTCTTTGTTCTCCTTTTTAAAGATAGGTGCCATGTTTGCCCTTCTCCAGCCCTCTGGGCCATGTGCATGATGTGATGGCATGCTCAGTATAAATGTTTTACTTCCACTATGCTGTAAAAGCAAACTCCATTTTGCCAGCATCAACATTTTACTGCACTATGGGTAGCTTTGCTGTAATGCAATACTAATGGTATAGTTAAGTAAGGTGGGGATTACTGATTTTCCCTTCCTGCTTCTTTGTTCAGAGAGAGAGATTCCCCTTCAGCCTGCCTATAATATACTAGGGGAGGCTTTGTAGCCTGTGCAATGCAGAAGGTCAGCCATGATAATCATAATGGTTCCCTCTGGCCTTAAAAATCTATGAATGAATTTGGCACCATGCTTGTGTTCCTTACTCACTCATGCTTCGTATCAGCTGAAAGTGCTTCTCCTGTGGCCTGTCGTTAAATTTTCATTTTTATCTTAAAGTACAAATGTAATTAAGTAAACCTGTCACTGGCCTATTCACTCTGGTAATATGCTTGACTGGGGTACTGTGAGTGGTGGCAGTACTTGCTAATACAGTCATGACCTGACTAGTCACCATGAGTTGAGATCTTAGGGCAAGTGTGCTTAAAGTTGCTCTAGCAACCACGGCCTGAAATAAAGAAACTACAAAAGCCTCTCTCTCTTTAAGATGATGAACACCAGGTACAAAATAATACTCCTCAAAGCAAAAAAAAAAAAAAAAGCAGCAGCGCCAATAAGTAAAATTAAAACGCTGTCTGGCACAATGCTGTAGGTTAGAAATGTAAGTAGGAGGCAAGGTGGGTCACCAGAGATCAACCAAGAATCCAAGTAATAAATTTGTACAGTAATTTTGCAATCCCACTCCCACTATGGGTTGCACTTCCCTCATTACGATGGTTATTTTGCACAACCTCAGATAAAGTGTAAGTGTGTGTGTGTGTGTGTGTGTGTGTGTGTGTGTGTGTGTGTGTGTGTGTGTGTACACATATAATTCCAGAAATATCACTAGTATTTAATTATTAAAAATAATTATCCAGACACCATTATGAAATAGGTGGAATTAATCAGGATACCATCTTTTGAGAAAAGAAAGTTCTCTCTCATTTAAACTTCAACAGGTTAATCTTCTTTATTTCCCACATGTCTATATGTAGCTTAAACTTATTTTTAATAATTAAATACTAGTGATCTTTCTGAAATGCTGATGGGGACCCAGGGCTTCCAGGTCGGTAACTCCAGGCCAATCCTGCCTTGCAAACTATCTTGGAGTGGGGGTACCCAGGACTACCAGCTCAGTCATTGATCTCAGGACTTCAAAGCTCCCAGCTCCCCACTGGCTGCTTGATGGGAAGCTGGGAGTCACAGCTGAGCTGGGAGTCTCAGAGCTGGGCTTCCCAAGATCAATTTCATGTAGAAACTTAAAAAAAAATTAACTAGATGATGGTGAAATTAAATGTTCAGCTCTCCCTGCCATGGGAAATTGGGGGGGGGGGAGAAACGGTTACCTACCTTTCGTAACTGTTGTTCTTGGAGATGTGTTGCTCACGTCCATTCCATTCTAGGTTTGTATGCCCCACACGTGCACAGTTGTTGGAGACTTTTGCCTTAGCGGTATCCATAGGGCCGGCTGTGGCGCCCTCTGGAGTGCCACGCTCATGTGTCGGTATATCAGGCGCCGCCAGCCCTACGCCCTCTCAGTTCCTTCTTGCCAGCAACTCTAACCGAGGGGTAGGAGGGCGGGTAATGGAATGGACATGAGCAACACATCTCCAAGAACAACAGTTCTCGAAAAACAACAGCTGCTCTTCAGCATTCAGCCATGCAACAACCAAGCTGTTAGGTGCAGCAGAGCTAGATTTGGGTGCAGGAAACTGCCGTGGTTCTGGGATAGAAGATCTGGCCAGAGTGGCAGCTGAAGCGGGGCCATCACCGACAGGTCCATCAGCGTGCCAAACCAGTGTTGGCGAGGCCAAGCTGGGGCTATTAGGATCACTTTGGTCCTGTCCTGCTTGATCTTCATGAGGACTCTGAAGCAATGGCACTGGTGTGAATGCCTTAGAGCCCCTGACCATGGGACTAAGAAGGCATCTGACAAAGATCTCATGTCAATCCCCCAAAATGAGCAGAACATGTGGCATTTCCTGTTATGACGAGTCACGAACAAGTCCACTTGAGGAGATCCCCACTTTTGGACGATCACGTTGACCACCTTGGGATAGAGTGACCATTCATGGTGAGATGAGGCGCTGCTGAGGCGATCTGCTAACACATTCCTGGCCCCAGGGAGGTGCACTGCTATGAGGCGAATGGCATGCTGCACACAGAAGTCCCAAAGCCAGAGAGCTTCCTGGCAAAGGGCCAACAAGCTGGCTCCACCCTGCTTGTTGATGTAAAACATCACAGCGGTGTAGTCTGTCAGGACCTGAACCACCTTGCCTTTTAAGTGGGACCGAAAAGTCTGACAGGTCAAGCGAATCACTCCGAGTTCCCTGACATTTATGTAGAGCGAGCAGTCGACCCCCAACCAGTGGCCTTGTGTGCTGAGTTCGCCCAGGTGGGCTCCCCAGTCCAGGTCCAAGGCGTCAGAAACCGGAGCTAGCGATGGGGACGGGGTCACAAAGAGACCTCCCTGTAACACTGATCTGGGGTCCAACCACCATGCCAGTGACAACTGGATGTGGTCTGGCACCTTGACTACTAGGTCTAGGTCGTGCCTGTTGGGGATGTAGTCCGACACCAGCCACCCCTGCAGCGGCTGAAGATTGAACTACAAAAGTACAGGCTGCCATGTGGCCTAACAACCTTAGGCAAGTGCAGGCAGTGGTGAGTGGGTGGCCCCTTACCTGGGAGATCATGTCCGACATGGCTCGGAAACGAGCCTCTGGAAGGAAGGCTCTGGCCCACGTGGAGTCCCTATAAACTCTATTCATTGCACTGGTATGAGTGCACTGGTACGGTTGATTTCTTTTCATTCACTAACAGGCCCAGGTCACGACAGTGGAACACACCATATCGAGACTGTTCCGCACTTGGTCCCGCAACCTGCCCTTGATGAGCCAATCATCCAGATAAGGATAGACCTAGACTCCCCGACATCCCAGGTAAGCAGCTACCAGGGCCATGCATTTTGTAAATACCTGCGGGGCCGAGGAGAGGCCAAGGGTAGTGCCGTGAATTGGAAGTGACGCTGGCCCACCATAAAATGGAGGAACCATCTGTGTCCTTGGAAAATGGAAATATGAAAATAAGTGTCTTTCAAGTCGAGAGCGGCGTACCAGTCTCCTGGATCCAGGGAGGGGGATGATGGAGGCCATAGAAACCATGTGGAACTTCAACTTCTTGAGATATTTGTTGAGTCACCGCAGGTCCAGAATGGGTTTTAGGCCCCCTTTTGCCTTTGGGATTAGGAAATAACGGGAATAAAATCCTTTTCCCCTCATTTCCCAAGTGACCTCCTCCATTGCCCTCAGCTGCAGAAGGTTGTCTACCTTCTGAATGAGGAGTTGCTCATGAGAAGAGTCCCTGAAGAGGGACGGGGAAGAGGGACTTGAGGGGGGGTGGTGGCCGAGAATTGGAGGGTACAGCCCAGAAATACAATTTCTAGCACCCAATGGTCCGAGGCGACCAGGCGAACGGTAGGGATGAAGACAGTTGAGGAAAGGATGAGGTGGATCCAGGAGTTGACTGGGGCGTCGCTCTCGAGTGCACCCTCAAAACGCTCACTTCTGGCCCCTGTGATGTTTCGCCAGGCCAGGTTGTGCAGGTGAACGGGAGGAGGAAGGGTGGCTATGACTAAAACTTGTGTCCCTATCTCTTCTCCTTGCAGACCCCTGGTGAGACTGTGAAGGCCTTGGCGGCGGGGGCGGCCAGAACTGTATCGTCGCCGACTGAGGTGTATGTAACCCCAGTGAGTGGAGCGTGGTCCAAGTGTCCTTCAGTCCATGCAGCCTCGCATCCATCTGTTCTGCAAAAAGAGTCCAATCCCATCCAACAGGAGATCCTGGATCGAGGACTGCATCTCCTGGGACAGGCCTGTGGACTGAAGCCAGGAAATACACCTCATGACCACCACTGAGGCGACCACTCTGGCCACCAAATCAGCTGCATCCCATGCCATTTGGAGGGACCGAGCCGCTGTAGTGCCCTCCTCAGAGCCCCGAATTCTTGGGCCATATCCTGGGACATGGAGTCCTTGAACTTACAGAGGGAGTCCGATAACTTCAACTTATCTCTCCCCAAAAGAGCCTGGTGGTTCGCAACTCTGAACTGAAGACTGGCCATGGAATAAATTTTTCTTCCAAAAAGGTCCAGTCTCTTGGCCTCCTTATTTTTGGGGGTGGAACTAGATTGCCTTTGCTTGTCTTTCTCGTAGGCCCAGAAACAACCAACTACCCCCAGGGTGGGTGAGTGTACAAATATTCAAACCCCTTGGCTGGGATGAAATACTTCCTTTCAGCCCTCTTGAAGATGGGTGAGATTGAGGACAGGGTTTGCCAGAGGGCTTTGGCAATCTTTAGAACCCCTTCGTGCACCGGAAGTGCGACACGTGCGACAGTTGATGCAGAGAGCACATTAAACAAAGTATCATATTGCTCTGCCATCTCTTCCACCTCTGGGATTAAGTTAGTGGCCACCCTTCGGAGCAGGGTTTAGTGCTCCTTAAAATCATCTGGTGAGCTAGTGCGAGAGGGCCCTGCCACAGCCTCATCTGGAGAGGATAAGGACAACTGGACCATTGTGGGGGAAGGAGGTCTCAGGGTGGGCACCTGCCCTTCCACCCCGGTGTCCACTTGCACTTTGTGCACCGAGCCCGGTGCTGTCTGATGCTTGTCTGACACAGTGACTGACGATTGATGCGAAGGGGGCATCAGCATAACCAGAATGCCCCAGGCATTCCAGTAGGGCCATTGCGGAGGTGAATGCAGCCTCAGGTGCCTAGTCATGACAGTGCTGTCTCGGCGAGGGGCTGAACTCCTGTTCTGTGCCAGAGGAATCCTCCTCCGGTGACCACGGCGGGGCCATCGACGCCTGAGTCTGGCAGCTACCTGTGGGTGAGCAGTGCTGGGAGTAGGAGGAGCGGCACCGTGTTGGGGAACGTTTCTGTGGTTTAGAAGACAACGATCGACATCATGGAGAGGGTCAGCAGGAGGATGACCTGTGCCTACCGTGCGGTGACCGGCGACACCCTCTGGGCAAGTCTCAATGAGACGGCGGAGACCCGGAGTCCGGTGCTGGCGATCTGTGGCAACGAACCAACAACCTGGGTTGATGCGGAGACAAAGAGCTGTGCCTTGGCTCCAGAGACCAGCGATGTTCACTCATCTTCTGGGAGGCTTTCATGGCTGGCTTGCCTCGTAGGAAGCCTTTGCCGGGTCGATCGCCACACGCAGCACCGGCTGCACTGGTAGTGTCCTTTGCTGTCTGGGCACTGGGAGCTGGGAAGGCCTGGAGTCGGTGGCAAATCTTTTTTGGGGGGAGGGGAGGTAGGAAGTCCCCTAGGAGATGTGTCCCCATGTGGCTCCGGAGTGGGCACGTGGCCCGAACAGAATCCTGTACCTGATGCCCCTTAGTCCTTCTTTTTCAACTTCTTTTTGGGCACCAGCGAAGGGGAATGGTGCCAGGTAGGTGCTGGGGGTGCACTACACCCCGAGGCCGAAATGCTGGGAGTTGTGTCCAGCCGAGACAGCTCCGAAGCCGGGCGGACAGCAGTCTCCACGAGGAGGGCCTCAAATGGATGTGGAACTCTTTGTGTGTGTCCTGGGACGAAAGTTCTTACAGATGCGACACTTTTCTTTTACGTGAGATTCCCCCAAGCACTTCAGACAGCTGCCATGGGGGTCACTAACAGGCATAGGCCTATTACAGTCAGCGCAGGGCTTAAAACCCAGAGACCAAGGCATGCTCCACTTGGGGCAAAGTCCCTGCCGGGACCCTAACTTACTAACTACAGTACTTACTAACCAACTACAATAAACAAAACTATTTACAGCTCTAATACACAAAGCAAAGAGAGGAAATCACTGACCACTTGCGAGGCAAGGGAGAGAGGCGTTCCGACCAACCACCACGGGCAGTAAGAAGGAACTGAGAGGGTGCAGGGCGGTGCCTGATATACTGACGCATGAGCGCGGCACTCCAGAGGGTGCCACAGCCGACCCTATGGAAACCGCTAAGGCAAAAGTTTCCGACAACTGTGCACATGGGCGCGCACACACCTAGAATGGAGTCGACATGAGCAAGCACTCAAAGAAGAATTTACACTTTTTGTGCTGAAATGGAAGGTTTTTTTCCAGAATTTTCCATGGAACAGCAATTCTGACTTTCAGCCAACTCTTTTTGAGCCTGCTACAAGCCCCCTTGCCAAGAAGAGACTATTGTGCTCCTCCCCTTGCACAGCCCACAGAACTCCGCGCAGAAAGGAGGGGTCTGCAATCCCTTTGGGTGCAGATGCACTTCCTCTCATATCCAGGGCTGCCGAGAGCGGGTTGAGGCCCCGGTGAAAATTTTTTTTCGGGCCCCCCAGGAAGGGCGGACCAGCTAAACAGGGCCAACGGGGGGGTGGGGGGGGGAGATGTGGGCCCCGGGCTCCCTTCCGGACCGCTGGCCTGGGTAATTTGTACCGGCTTCCCCCCCTCTCATCGGCCCTGCTCATATCACAGTGTGAGCAGTGGCAACCTACTGCAAGAAATCCCTGCCCCTAACACAGCTGTCTCTGACACAGTAAGGGCAGTTGGAGTGCACACAAACAAATGAAAATACAAGTCTCTGCACCACCACATACCACATAAAATGGTACATGTACTTAGTTCACATGTTAGCTTATTACCTGCAGAAGAGCTCTGTGTAAGCTTGAAAGCTGGTCTCTCTCACCTACAGAAGTTGATCCAATAAAACATATTACCTCACCCACCTTGTCTTGCTTATTAGAAGGCAGCTCTGGCTGAAACATACTTCCAGTATATACCCACCAGCTCTCCCAGCAATACTGTTAGGATACACTGAAGAGGCCCCTCCCTTCCAATCTTATCCTCTTAGTCCCTCTAATGCTCTGTCTGTGGAATGGATTCATTGCTCAGGCACCACAACTATCTAACAAATGAGTCACAATTCATCTTTGCAACACTGGACAAACGTGTGAATTTCACGACAATGCTAGTAATTTAGGAGGTTTGCTCATCATGAGTCGGGGCTAGTTGTACTTAGACATGGCCTCTTCAACTCCTTTGCAAACTGAAATTGTGTGTCAGCCCACTGAGATGGCCACAACAGGAACAAATCTTTCCTTCCTTCAAGCCCCAGGAAAGCAGAATGTTAGGAAAAAGCAGATCAAATTCAGGAAACGTAACAAAGAATGTTACATGGCCCAAGCAAACTATCCATATTTTATTAGAGAGAGACCAGGTGAGTGAGGCAATATCCTTTACTGGACCAATCTCTGTTGGTGAAAGAGACAAGCTTTCAAGCTACACTTATTGAAATTTACATTGACAGACTAAATCCCTCTTTATCTATAGCACAGATACCACAGAGGCAGCAACAATGAGAGTTTCCCGGGCCTGCCCTGCTCCAGCTCTATGCTAGAGTGTGAGAGAGGGTAGTTGGCTCAGTGTCCCATCCATGTGACTGTCAGACCACACTGACCTAAGAGAGTAACTATTTTTTGTCACTACTACCCTGACTTGAATGCTTACTGTGGAAGGTCACAGGATACCAAATCTATTGCCTGAAGCATCCAGACCCCACTGGTTAATTTGTTTGATGTTGAGCTATCACTGATGGCTCTGCCACTAGTGAAATCTTTAAAGCTATGGTAAACTTATACCAATAAAAATCTGATTATCTGCTGAGCCATGTGTGTAGGAAAGATGTACATTTATTATCCAGGTACTGTGGTACGTATGGCACAATGGGACTGATCACAGGAGTGAAGGCAGGATTCAGCTTGCTATCTGTTTGTTATAGAAAGAGGGCTGTGGAAACTTTACCGTTCACAGGCTCATTTCTAAAGGGATCCTGCACGCTTTCTTCCTGAGGGCACAGCTAGCTCTTGAATGCTAAGCAGTCAGTTCCCAGTGTAATTATTCTCCTTTAAGGCCTTACAAACGGTTTATGAAGTTACTGAGGCTTTTTCAGTGTGTGAACAGGGGTCATTTTTCACTGTTTTTTTTGAGGACTCTGGCACTCTGCTGAAGCAATGGTGTATCTTGACTGTACAGAGCTGTAAGGATACTAGTGGTATTATGCATAGCTAAATTTATCTGCCTCTGCATCTTACCTGAAGAATTCCAGCTTAGATTAGGGAGAATGTCTAACAGAGCCAACATATAATTATTGCACAACAAAATACTTTACCAAGAATGTATAGCACTGTTCTTCTGTGACTTAAAATCCCTCTGTGACATTTTTAATTGTACAAATAAATTTTTCATTTATAGTTCATTATAAAAGAAAACAAGGGATCTTAAGATAAATTGTTAAAATACCACCACTAGTTACTTATAGCTCTAACCCTATCTGGTCCCAGCTGCAGAACTAAAAGGTTAGGTCCCAACTCTACAGGCAGAGTTACTGAGGTGAGCACAGGTGGGAATGGAATAATTCCCTCTCTCTGAGAATACACACAAAAATATAAAGCATAGAAAACCGTACTTCAATAGGAGCTGTACATATCCAGGCATTTACTACATCTCTTTCATGTGGTCAGTTTGAAAGGAAAATGATCATGCCAGATAATCTTGCAAGCAATCTACAAATGGAACTGAAAATTTTAGCGAAAATTTGAAGTGCTGTTATCTGAAAAAAGGACTTGAAACAGAAGTTCAAAATTATATTGATCATCTGTAAAGTCTCAAAGTACTTAATCTAACTGGAAGTTTTAAACCCTAATATCTAGTTTAAGCATAATAGAAAGCTCTTAGTTCTCAGAAATATAAATTGCAATAATAAAGTTTAACTTCCTCTGTGTGTGTGCATTTAGCCACCATTTCCAGTAGTGTGAAAGAGAGTGAGTTTTCTACTTTTCCAGCACTTAAAAGGGAGAGGGTGAGTTATGTGACTAAATTAAGGATATATTATTTTTAAAGTACTCTAAAAGGATTCTCTTTTTGTTTGTTTAGAATTCTCTTCTAAATTCTCTTTTTTGTTTATTTTTTATGGTAGACTTGGAGCAAGGGCAATGGGTAGGGGGTCGGAGTTGGGCTTTTTAAAGCATTTCACAGCCACAGTTCAGAACATCCCTGTGTCTTCCTTGTGCTATTGCAGATCAGCCGTACTCTTCCAGGGTGAAGTGAACCCAGTGCAGCCTCAGAATTACAGCTCAGTTACATAAGACATAATCTGCAACCTAGCTACAGTTTAAAAGTCTAGTTATTTTATTCATCACCGTCTAGGGGGAAAATTAGTATGATGCTGCTTTTGCAGCAGACAGAGTTTAATCTCCCCCCTTCCAGCCCCTCTAAAATTCAAATTAGCCTCCGATTCAGAGCCTTTGCCACCAGGTCATGAATGCTAAACAGTCTGCTTCTAGTCCAGTCTGTTCAGTGCCTGTCTAATGATTATTCTCCATAGAAACCCTACTGGAGTCAGTTATTATTCTTTCCTCATGCACTTGTATTGCTCCTGTATTTATATAAGATTAAGTAGTCATGTTAGGTTTTTTACCTCTCTGATTGGAGCTTATTTTAACTTCAATTAAGCCATCAGCCCAGCTTTCTGAAGGCAGAGCAATAGCTTTTCTATTATAATTCTCTCCACCTTTTGTATGAAAACGATGTTGATGATTGGTTGCTTTGGGGATTACTCTGTGGCAGGTAACCAATGAGAAAAGTCAGAGAGGATAAATGGTGCCAGACTCCCAGAGGTGCTGTGGCACTGTGTAATTATTGTTCCAGACAGCTGAAAGCAGCAGGTTTTCTGGTTCCCTGCTTAGTTTTAGTCTGCCATGATTGCTGGCACAGAAAGACACTGATTATAAGTAAACATTAATTATGCCCTGCTAGCACACTGCTTAAGGTATGGTGTGCTCAGCTTAATAGAACTACAATCCTGTACCTGGCTTATGTTTTTTTTAGTGGCATTTTTTTCTAAGATTCAGCCTCCAGAGCCTGATTTTGATTTTCTATACAGAGGACATTTCTTCCAAATATCCTCCTCATGCATGGCTCGAGTTATGGAGTTTTCTTGTAGCACTACTTACATACCGTAGTGCAGCTCTGCTGCTACAGTAAGTATAAGCATTTGAGCTGCTCTCTGATGAAGCATCATACATTTTTGTTGAGCTGTGACTTTTACCACCCATCCAAATCTGAACAGAGGGACATTTTCTTTTTGCCTTCAAACATTTAAATCACTCAGCATGCCGAATGAGATTATTTGGGCGGTGTGGCTATTTCTGAGAACACTTTTTGTTTTTTGTTTTAACCATTTTAAAATGCAAGGCCCAGGTGTATAGTTCTGCAATTGTATATATTGCCTCTTGAGTTCAGTGGGAAGTTTCAAAGTGATTTCCGTGGCACTGTGAACACAGCCTCCAACAATGATGAAATTTCACTACACTATGATTGCACTGCATTGCAGTGAAAGAGGCTCAATTTGATTATCTGGCTATTCCATTTCTCCTATATTTACAACCTGACTGACCTCTGGGGAAAGGGTAGGACAGCCAGCCAATCATGCCGGAGACATTTCAAAAGGTCAAAGCATTTACTACTATAATTCAAAGCTACTACAATTCTGAGACCTTGTTCTCATGACAAAAATTGGCAGAAGAACACAGTTAATATGAAATATTTATCCATTCTTATGGCAACTGTCAGAATATAAAATGTTGTAAAGAATTAACTCCTTTCTTGTACCAGTGTTCAAGACTACAGGTTTTCTGTAGGTGCACCAAAAGGATCTTAAAATTAAACTAAAACTAATTTTAACAATTATTCTAGGTCTCTTGTTTAAAATGGCAAACTAAGAATGGCTTCTCCTTGCCAATTTCTTTACTTTTGCTCTTAGGACTTGTATCTAGCCTCACAATGATACATTCTTTGGGTTTGCCAACCTTGCTCCAGTTACAAACCACTCCAGTGTTCAGGAACTTAATGGGAGTGTCCAAATCTTTTAACTGAACTTTGTTTCTCCCATCATTCATAAGCAGCAGGGTTCACATAATCCCTTCTATGCCATGATGATACACATCGGTACAATTTTAACAGGACAATTCCTCTACTCTCCAGCCACCTTGTAAAACATGTGTTTGTCGAATTTGAGGCTTCAGAAATGGAAATGGAAATAGCCAGGCAGGATCCAGATGGAATTTTGTGCAACCTTCTCTACACAAGTCACCGTATCCCTGACTTGAAATACTTATTGAGCTGAGGCACAGCAAGAGGCTTGCATTTAGTACCAGCCTACCTTCCAAAGGGAAGGGCTCCGATTATAGGAGTATTCCTAGCAGTTTTATGTTTAAGGGTCAGTTCCATTCTAAATCTTGATTGCTGGCTTTACTCTCCCATTATAGAACAGGTTAGATTGAAATTCAGTCTACAAATTTGGCAGGCTGCATACAGTTTTTCTTTTTAAAATGACTTCGAGTGCAGATGGGTCTGAATCAAAACCTGAAGATCCAAAACTCAAAGAACAGTCACATGTTCAAAACCCAGATCTGAATTTTGCAGATCAGACCCATCTCTAGTTGTCAACCATTTTATCCCCTGATTTTATTATAAAGGAAAATAAATCCCAGGCTGTACCCTGCAACATTTACTTTGTATAGCAACTTCCATCCACAGTTCCAAAAGTGCTTTACCAAACATTAACAAATTAAGCTTCAAAGCGCCCCAGATGCCCTGTTCCATGCTGTAAAAACCAGACCACACTATCAAACTAGATAGTTTTTAAGCACTGTTTGGGGCCTCTTCCCCACACTATTATTTTGGGGATTGCTGAACAAGGTTTTTAATCAAACTCTTGGGGGGGGGAAATATACATGTATTAGATTATTATATATTTAGTAGGCCTGTCAATTAATCACCATTAACTCAAACGATTAATGCAAAACAAATTAACTAGGTTTAAAAAAGTTGTGATTAATCACAGTTTTAATTGCACTCTTAAATTTAAATTGGTATTCTATTACTACTGTATTTTTGGATGTTTTTCTACATTTTCAAACATTGATTTCAATTACAACACAGAATAAAAAATGTACAGTGCTCACGTTATATTATTTTTGATTACACTGTAAAAAAACAATTGATAGTATTTTTCAATTAATCTCACACAGGTACTGTAGTGCAATCTCTTTATCGTGAAAGTGCAACTTACAAATGTAGAATTTTTTTTTTTTAAATAACTGCACTCAAAAACAAAACAATGCAAGACTTTAGAGCCTACAAGTCCACTCAGTCCTACATCTTGTTCAGCCAATTGCTAAGACAAACACAGTAGTTTATATTTACGGGAGATAATGCTGCCCGCTTCTAATTTACAACGTCACCTGAAAGTAAGAACAGGCATTCATATGGCACTGTTGTAGCCGGCGTTACAAGGTATTTAAGTGCCAGAGATCCTAAACATTCATATGCCCCTTCATGCTTCGACCACCATGCCAGAGGACATGCTTCCACGTTGCATTTAAATTGGTATTCTATTATTGTTTAACAATGCGATTAAAACTGCAATTATGACTATTTTTTAAATCTCGTGATTAATTACAATTATCTTCTTTAATCGTTTAAAAGCCCTAATATTTAGGGCCAGATCCATTGAAGTCAATGTAGCTACACTGATTCACACCAGCTGAAGATCTGTCCCACTGTGTGCATGCGTGCCTGCCTGCCTGGGAAAGTGTGCATATTATATTATAGATATTACATTTCCTGCAGAATGCCCCTTCTCTTCATTAAGATGCCTAAAGCAATTGATAATATTGAAATATAAACTCATTTTGTAGAGAGGACTCAACACCAAAACTCTGCATCCAAATCCCATCCCTCCACCCCAATCTTGCTACATCCAAAACAAGATCTTTCTTGCCTGGCCTCTGAAACCCAGGCTCCGAACTTTGGAGGATTTGAAATTTGGATCCAGATTTTACAGTTCTGACCCCTGTGCAGTCAGACACTATTCAGTCCCAAATCTCTCACTGAAGTCAGACTCCCAAAAACTCCTGGAGTCAATGGCAGTTTGGCCCTTGACAGTTTTCTTGCCTGCACCTGTTTTTAAAACAGAGTATTAGAAAAAAGTAAACATTTTCCATTATTTGTAATAGGAACCAGTGTCTAATCATTTTAATGTTATTTGTTTAATATGTGAGAGAGTCATGTTTGACAGGCAGCACCATCTCTTCCAGAAGCACAGCAGCTACTTTACATATTCTTTATCTGTGCAGCAAACCTATTTGTAAGGCAATCTACTAAAATGTACACGGTTGAAATAATGTATTGCATCAGTTTAATGAAGCATCCATGGATGAATCAGCGTGAATCAAAACTCCTCTAACAGTTACTTGTACGTGGAATTGTTTGATTTAGACAATGCATCAAGTTCAAAAGGCACTGTGGACCTAATGACACGTGATTGCAAGTCTCTCATTGGTTTGTAGTGTGGTTATGATATATTATAGTATGTGTATAATACATATAGCTATTTTTGACAGACATTTGGGCTTTCAACTGAACAAGTTTCCCCCCCCCCCCCCCCCCCCATGAAAAGTGGCTGCTAGCTGTGGAAAATTGCAACTTTTCATCAAAAAACAAACTTTGGGGTTTTGTTTTTTCAATTGAAAGTTTCTGCAGAAACCCCTCTTCCTCCCCTCCCAAACCTCCACAACATTGTTTTCCAATCAGATCTACTATTGAGCCTGGACAAGACACCAAAATAATTCTGTGTTGCATTGTGGGGAGGACGGGAGGAAGGCAGAGAAACAAGAGGGGGAGAGAGAAACCACCACTATGTCTGGGCATCTGGCTGGCCAAGAGAAAGACAGTAACAAAGGAGAATTGCCAAGAGCAGGCTGCCAAGAGCCACAAACTGTCTTCCTTGCATCATCATCATCATCATTTTCCTATTATGCCTCTGGCGTTTAGGACAGTGCCAAAGCTCCTCCATTCCGGTTTGTTTCTGGGAAGTCTTTCAATGGTTCCCTAGCTGTGCCCCAGGTTTTTCAGCTCGGCTTCCACAACTCTTCGCCATGTTGTTTTCGGGCGACCTCATTTTCGCTTGCCTTCAGGTGTCCATCTTATTGCTACTCTGGTGATGGAATCAGTTTCCAACCAAAGCACATGACCACTCCATCTCCAGTGCCTCCTGGCAATGATGGTGCTCAGCTCCTCTTGGCTGCACAGTGTCAGTAGATCTTGGTTTGAGATTGTTCTGGGCCAAAATATACAGAGGATTTTTCTGAAGCAGGTTGTATGGAATGAAGACAGTTTGGACATGTCATACTTTCTGATTCCCCAGCATTCTGCACTATAAAGTAGTGTTGAAAGTACACAGCTCTGATAAATCTTGAGTTTGGTTTTGGTGTTGTATTTTGAGGATTTCCACACTGTATTTAAGCTCCTGAAGGTGTTCCTGGCCTTATAGATTTTGTTCCGGATGCCCTGGCTTGTTCCACCATTCTGGCTGATGGTGCTGCCCAAGTGTGTGAATGTTTCTATACTGGTGAGAACATAATCCTCTATCCGTACTGATGATGGTGAGGCAATATTAAAGGTCATGATATTGGTCTTATTGTGGTGGATTTTCAGTCCAATTTGCTGGCTGAATGTGTTGAGATTTTCTTGTATATGGTGTTGGGTATGTGATAGGAGAGGGTCATCATCTATGAAGTCCAGGTTTTCAAGGGATGAAGGGATGAAGAGTGTCCATTTAATGCCACGTGGCATGTCTTCTGTTGTACACCGCATTACCCAGTCGATGGCAATGTTGAAGAGGATTGCAGACATGACACACCCCTGACGTACTCCTGTTTTAACTTCAAAACTGAGCTCACTGTGATCAACACTGCATGTAAAGTTGAAATAGCAGCTTTTGATGACATTGATTATATGGAAAGGAATTCCATATGCCCACAGAATGTGCCATAAGCTGGTCCTGTGAATGCTATCAAAAGCCTTCTCAAAGTCTATGAAATTTTTGTAGAGTTGCCATTGCCATTCTTAGCACTGTTCTATTATGTTTCATAGAGTAAAGATCTGGTCTGTGCATCCACGCCCTTTCACTGAGCAACTCGGTGTCTAAATCTGAGCCTCAAAAGAAGCTGGCATGCTGTAAAAACCCAAATCAATTTGCTGCAGTCTTCTATACATCCCAGTTCACTCTCCTGCAGTATATCTGGGCCTGTGCCAAGGAGCAGGTATTTTGTTACAGCTTGGTGAACAAATGTAAAGGATAACTGGGCAACTACTGCTCACACAGCAGCTTGAATGAACTATTACTATAGGAGGTAAATGCTAACAATATTCCAGCACCTAGCACCAGCAGGATGTGCCATTGTGCCATGTGGGGGGGAAGTGGTTAGGCCAGGTGTGTATGAACGGCTTAAACAAGCTTTGGAAACATTGGCTCTGTAAACAATCAAAGCAGAAATGGTTGTAATGGCTCAGATCATTCTTTACAAAACATTTGAGGGGAAAAATACTGAAAGGCTCATGAACTATTACTGGTTTGATCAAATTCTTGCTTCTCATCCCCACACTGAAAGCTCTCTCTATTCTAATCTATATCTCTCTCACTTCTAGCTCTTGTCCTACTCTCCCCATGCTCATCCTTTCATCTCACATCCTCCTTTCATTGCCTTTGCCCACTCTCGTCTTTCTGCTTTCCATCATGCTGCCTGGAACACTCCCTTTCCTTAGCCACAGGCCCTCTCTCCTCCTTTGGGCCCCTCCGTACATCCCACCCTTCTCATCTTTCACAATCTCTATGTCCCCCAGCGCTTAACTGTTCATCCTGTCTTGTGTGCAAGCTGCTTGGAGCAGGAAATGTGCCTTATCATTGGCCTCAGCCCTGCAAACACTTACGCATGTGTGCACTTACTCATGAATAGTGCCCTCGGAGGCAGCCTTCATTTATTGGTGTCTGAAGAACCCTCACTGCATAGATAGTTGGGGCATTCAATGGTTTTTAAGTTTCATTTGAAAGCCACCTTTAAGCATCTTCCTCTATCCATCCCTTGTTTCCATGTTTGGCTCTGTGTGATCCCCTCCAGTCCCATCACTTCGGTCATCCTCATTCCTCTCCTTTTCTCCCTCTCCCTCCTTCCCTCCCCCGCACAACCTCTCCCTTTTCAGACTTGATTCCCTTCCCCTTTCACATTCCCTTCCCCTTTCACATGCTCCTCTTTCAACCTCACCTGACCTTGGGCAAGACACTTACTGTTGTTCTTATTTTATAGGTAGGAAATCCAGGGGAAAACGAAGGTAAGTGTCTTGTACAAAGTCATACATGTTCTAATCCATTCAAGTCAAGAGGCATCTTTCAATTGATTAGAATGGGAGTTCAACTCAGAGTGAATGACACTCAGTCCATTAGGCCATGCTGCGTCCACTAGTGTTAGAATACAATCTAAAGTCACATGAAGTTATTAAACAAAAAAAATCTTTCTGGTATTTCCTGGTTCTTAGAATAACAAAATCAAGTTCCTTTATATTATATTTGTCCTGCCTGGAGTCAAGCAGCAGAAACTGGTAAACCTGAAAGGCCTCTAGTAGTTTTTAACATGTAATTTGGTTAGCAGAATAAAGCACAGAAGCTATTCAGTCCCTAGAACAACTCTTATGTATGACTCACTATCTGCTCAGCTGATCTGAGCAAGGAAAAAAGGTCTCTTATAAGGGGGTAAATATGATTGACTCAGCCTTTTTCTACCTCTAGCTACTATGATCTCCTAGGAAAAGTGTCAAAACATCAATCAATCTTAATACACAGGGCCAACTCCTAAAAGCTGATTCATGCAGACAGACTCCAATGCCTGATTAGAGTCCCATTGAAATCAGTGTTGAGACTCTGCCCACACTGAACATCTTGCATGATCGGGGGTCTATTATGTAATTATAGGCAGCACAGATAGTGAGGCCTCTAGTTAAAGTTGCCCAACATGCCCCATAATCAGATCCTATTTTCAGTTGCTTATAACTTTGCCAAACTTTGGGCTGAAATTTGCCATACATGGTGTCTGCCTCACAGCTGATGTATTTGTTTGGCTGAGATTTTCAAATATAAACAAACTGTTTAGCTGACTATGAACAAGGCTGAGGAAAAGTATTTTGTTTTGTCCATGTAAAAAACATTCACAACCATTTAACTGAGAGGCTTTAAGGACCTCACCACCACCCTGCTTTGGGGCAAAAACTTTGAAATTATGCAAGGGAATTGCTCCTGTGGCAGGGATGTGCTTTTTGCCATCCCACAAAAATTTACCTAAATTTGGCCAAGTTATGAGCCTCTGAATAGCTTAGTTCACCACATGCTCCATAGAGACTGGTTCAAATGTAGCAGTTAATTCTCTGAGCATTCCACCTGTATTGAGCATATTTCAGCTAGGGATGCCAACTTTCTAATAGCAGAAAACCAAACACCCTTGCCCTGCCCCCCACGCACTCCATCCCCTCTCCCTCCGTCGCTCTCCCCCACCTTCGCTCACTTGCTCATTTTCACTGGGTTGGGGTAGGGAGTAGGGGGTGAAGGCTCTGGCTGGGAGTGCGGGCTATGAGGTGGGGCCAGGGATGAGGGGTTTGAGGTGCAGGCAGGGGCTCCGGGCTGGGGTTTTGGGTGCAGGAGGGGTATATGCTCTGGGCTGGGGATGCGGGTTCTGGGGTGGGCCCAGAAATGAGGGGTTCCAGGTGTGGGAGGGAGGGAGGGGTGCAGGCTCCAGGGAAGTGGCAACATGTCCCTCCAGCTCCTAGGCAGAGGCGCAGCCAAGGGGCTCTGTTTGCTGGCAGCGCCCCCCACCCTCAGGCACTGTCCCCGCAGCTCCCATTGGCCGGGCTCACTGTGCTGCCAACCAGACTTTTAACGGCCCAGGAAGAAGTGCTGACCAGAGCTGCCAGGGTCCCTTTTCGACCGGGTGTTCCTAATTTCAACCCAGGGTTGCAGGCGCTGAGCAGGATTTTTCCTGTAATTGCTCCTCTAGGCAGACACTGGTGTGGTGCCAGGCACAGGAAGTGAGAGCAGGGAAAACGTGTCTCCTGTATTTCAGTACTCCCTCTGCTCGTGCCCAGGTGTTTAGGAGAATTTTATACCTATCCTATACCTATCTCATAGAGCTGGAAGGGACCCCGAAAGGTCATAGAGTCCAGCCCCCTGCCTTCACTAGCAGGACCAAGTACTGATTTTTGCCCCAGATCCCTATGTGGCCCCCTCAAGGATTGAACTCACAACCCTGGGTTTAGCAGGCCAATGCTCAAACCACTGAGCTATCCTCCCCCATGAAATTTCAGCTTTAAATATAAGAAATCATGAAATTTACAATTTTTTAAATCCCATGACCGTGAAATTGACCAAAATGTTCTGTAAATTCGGTAGAGCCCTAATTCATGGGCTTTTCTACAGTCTAATCACTACAGTATCCAAGTGCATCACAAACATTGCTAAATTTATCTTTGTAACACCCTGTGAGGCAAGGAGGTGGTATTATTCTCATTTTACAGATGAGGAACTGAGGTACAGACACATTAATGTTAAAAGTCCACTAATTTTATGTGCCCAGTATGAGATGCCTAGGTCCTGATTTTTGTTTTAAAGAGTATTTAGCATTATATAGCATTTTATATGCTCAAAGCACAGCTCCCATTGACTTCAATTGCAGTTCTCAGTGCTTCTGCAAGTCAGACCCAAGGGTCTCAAGTCAGACACCCAGAAAATGAGACACACACAGTTAGTGACCCTCTGTGAAAAGTTTGGTGTAAGTGACTTGTCCAGAATCACACAGGAACTCTAACACTGGCAGTGACTGAATCCAGTTCTCCAGGGTAGCATTCAACTGCCTTAACTATAGGACCATACTTCTGTTAATCTCTTGCCTCATTCACCACACACTTTCCAAATTTTGCAACAAATGAGGCAGGGAACCTACCAACAACAGCCTCCTTCACTACACAACTCTGATTCATTCCTTGTGCATTGAATGGAACAGAGGTCCTGTGGAAAAAAATGTATCTGAGCATGTAATTAAATACTATCATAATGCATATGCACAAAGTGGCCAAATGAAGATTGCACAAATTCAGATTTTAACTTTAGAGTGCTAGACTTTGTGACTTTAAAAAAAACTACACTAAAAGAATTTTAATGTAATGTAATAGTAGGTGAAAGTCTCTGTTGTAACTGAGTGCTCATGTTATTATCTAAACAGTGTTTTTACTTTTTTGGCTCAATGTTCTCTGTATTTAAGTCAAACTAGCGATTTTTTAAAAGAGAATTCCGAAGGGTACACAGTGCATATCTCCAAAAGTATGACAAGCCTCTAATCATTCTGGTCAAAATAGTGTTAGTTTAGTTTATTTCTCTTCACTGTGCCAAAGCATCTAGAATAATGTATGAGAACCCTCAGATTTACACACCTGTTCAAATAGTTATTTAAAAGGACAGGAAAATACATCTTTACAGAAATACCCTGTGTAATTGGCACAACTAGGTCTTGGCTGGGCTAAATCAGTTGACTGTCTGCTATATTAGATTACCAGGATACAGAGTAAATAGGAGATAAATCCAGCAGACTAAAGATGGGGGTGGGGATGTCAACAAGGATGAGCGAGAATGTCTGAAGAAAGAAATGACCTAAGCAGTCTGGATATTATAGGCTCAGCAGAAACTCCTTTTAAAAATGAGGCAGAAGATAAAAATAGCAGGGCAAAAAATGAAACAAAATAAAACAAAAAACACATGCCAGGAAACTGTAATATATCTCCAAGGCAGGATGGGAAGGCAGCTCAGGAAGCGTTTCTGTAGATAAGAAAGCTCTGTAAAAAAATTCTCCATCACTGATCACGGGAGAACTGCATTTACCATGACATTAACCTCAGCTAACCAAGGTGAAATAAGAGAGGAAGGATGCAGTTTCCCCGGGTAGCACACGACTGTTTTTCTGACCTATACTGTGCAGCAAGTTACAACAGCAAAGGCTGTTCCGGATACAGTCTTAGCAACAGGACAGGTTGTGATAAAAACCAAACAAAACCCGCTGAAAGCTGCTGCTTGCAAGGTGAAGTACTCCTGAGAGCACTTGTGCAAAAGTATACTGGTGACATAACAGGTCTGGAAAAAGGCTGCCTAACACTGAATTATTGTCTAGACTGTGAGCAATACCTTTGAAAAGTCAAGGCCAGAGATCTGCATAGTCATTAACTCAAATTAAATCAGCAAGAAAAAACAATACATGTAAGCAACATTGCAGAACATTACACAGTGTAAACAAAACCATTTAAGCGTAATCTACAAAGGAAAAACTTTGTTTGTTCTTCATGATATGGGAAGAAGACTTGGAAGGCTCTGGTTTGTTTGTTTTTGCATGGTCGTTTCCCACAAGAGTAGCCAAGGGCCCATCTACCCTAGAATACTATATGGATGGCTGCAGAAGTAATGGATTATGACATCCCAGGTACCATGGATGCAAAACCTGAGTAACTGAGCAGGGAAGTGATTTTGCTTTGGACTGTTTAAAACACTAAAATACATGGGGGGAAAAAGCAGTCTCCGTTAAAGCTTCACAAACTGGCCCTTTTCATCTAAGGAATGAGGACCCTCACAGTGTCCATGTTTGGGGCCTCCTAACAATCCTCTAATAAAACCAGGGAAATTCAGACTCAATATTCCTGACATTTTAAAATAAAAAAACCAAGCAGAAAATGTTATTTTACCATATACACACACACACACACACAAATTGCCAGTATTTGTGGAGTTCCACTCTGTGCCTAAATCAGGGTGCTAGAACCATCCCAATTTGGTCTGAAAACACCTACCCAAAAGGGTGGCCATCATTTGGATGCCTTGTCCAGTTTTCCATTCAGTAATTCGGGTAGCCACTGTCTACACTGTAATGAGGAGGTTTTGCGCCTCGTGTAGGCACTTCCAAGTTAGCTTTGCTCTAGCTAGAGTACAACTCTACCCAGGATCTGCTCAAGCAGCTAGCCCATGTCACTGCCCATGCTGTCACCGCTATATTGCTAGCATTGCACAGCTAGTGTTACTCAAACTGGCTTTGATCTTGTGTAGTCATACCCATGCTAGTGCAGCTCTAGCTAGATCTACACTAGCTTGGAGTTGTCTGGATGAGCTGCAATCACACCTACTGATTGCACTGTAGACATACCCTGGCTTAGGGTATCCCTATGGGCTCAGACTGGCACTTGCTCAGGGCAGCTTGACCCTCATGTCGCTGCAGCTACACTATAGTTTTAGCACAATAGCTCATTCAAAGCCTGCATGAGTATGTCTCCTCAAGCTGGAAATTACACCCCCATGTCAAAGTGCACAGTCTTAAAAAACCTCTACTCTCACAGTCTGGCAAATGGTACGCAGCCAATCCGGTCACCTCCTAAAACATTATTATGCTGCAGGAATTGTGACTCTGCCCCTGACAACACAGGGATATTCAGTTGGCCAAAGTGCTAATAGACGTTGGGAACATCTTAGAAAATACACACAAAACTCTAAACCAATCCGTTTACAGTCAGATTCCCATCCTAATCCAGCACAGCAGCCTTGCTCAAAATAATCTGCCAAACCTCAGAAATTAATTAAAACAATGGTAAAGCTTTGGTGTAAACCAAGATAAGGGAACAGAAAATTCAGAGTTTAAACGTAATCTATTATTAGTTCACCTTGTTATGTCTGGAACTGCAGATCACATAGTATAGTATGTAAAATAAGAGACTACGCACATTGGGAGAAGCCACAATAGGCCAAGTTCTGCAGTCCCTAACTGAGCCAGATTTGATTAAAAACTTCAGAATATGGCCCAGTATTAGCTATCATACTTGCACATAACAGAGACAAATTTCAAGACTTGACTCTGATGTATTTTTCTACTTTAAGTCACAACCTGAATTAAAAAAAAAAAAAGTTCTCATGCAAAGAGCTGGGTTCACATTCAATCCTTTGCCTTCTATTATCAAGCTTAGAGAGAAGGTTATTAACAACTCAATCAATAGTAAACTGGAAAAATGTCTTTACTGTGGTAAAACAAAGAATTTAGCTACAGTGAAGCTATACTTTTAAAAATTTGCAGAACAATGCAAAAGAAAAAGGATGACATTTTACCTTCCGCCCTAGCTCTTATTAAAGTATGTGTTTTTTTTTTGTCTCCCCTAGTGTTCCGGAGCTCTTTAAAGAATGGGGGATGCAATGGATTTCCTGTAGCATTTAGATTTTCCTATAAACATTTGACACATTTTTTTATTTGGTGAAAGTTAATGTCTAAATTGTAGCTGCTAGACCAAGAAGAAAGCAGGCAATAGAGCATTACAACCTAGCTAAAAGGACAGAAACTAAAAAGTAACTGTAACAGGCCAATAGATCTTGAGTGGAGTTTGATGTATACAAATAAAGAGTAATCCCATTTTCATTTTGCCCTTGTTTTGGTATGTTATCTTGAAAAAAAAAATTTTATTCTTTTAAAAATATTCCACAAAATCTTCTGCCTCAGGTGTCAAAGGCCACTCATGCTGTCAAAGTACAGGTTTATATTGGTAGAGAAATAGTAACAGACTGTATCACTCAAAGAAGATGATAGCATAAAATACAAGAAATTGGAGAGAGCTGTAGTCAGTTCTGGTCATCCCACCTCAATACATATATACCAGAAGAGCAGGTACCAGAAATGGGTGATGAAAATTATTCGACACATGGAGAGACTGAAAAGATTAGCACTGCTAGTTTTAGAGAGGAGACAAATACGATGGAACTGGTGGAGGTATACAGAACGATGGTAAAGAAAAGATAGATCAGATAGGAATATTTACACCCTCCCTCATCATACAAAAACAAGGTAGGGTGACCAGACGTCCCGATAAAATCGGGACCGTCCCAATATTTAGGTGTTTGTCCTGATATTTCGCTCCGCCATTTTTTTTTCTCCCTCCGCCGGCGGACCCCCTCCACCCCATGTGTCCCAATATTTTCTTCCTCTCATCTGGTCACCCTAAAACAAGGGGACATAAAGGCAACAAACTTAAACCGGATAAAAGGAAATAGTTTTTACTGCACTCTTTAACCTTCTGAACTCATTGCCACAAGATATCACTGCAAACAAGAGTTAGCAGGATTCAGAAACTGATTAGACATTTATATGGAGAAAGAACATCCACAGTTGATAAAGTATAAAAAATACATGTGGTACAGGAAGGGCCTAAGCCAAACACTGAATGATGGGTTAGAAAAAACCTCCCCAAGGGGAAGGATAGTCCATAATTGTCCACTATGATGTTACCTAAAGCAGTGGTTCCCAAACTTTTTACCTCATGCCTCCCCTTACCCCATCTGCATCCCCACTCCCAACCCTGGCTGGCAGGGGGGAGGGGCAATGGACAGGGGTAAGGGGGCCTAGGCTGGGGCCGTAGTTGGGGGTGGGACCCCAGGCGCGGGGCCAGCAGCCGGGGCCAGGACTGGAGCTGGGTGGCACTCCCTCCCTGCCCAACTGTAGGGGCTGGTCCGGGACCCAGCCATGCTCCCACGAACATTCCTCGGTGCCCCCTTAGGGGGGTGTGCCCCACAGATTGGGGACCTCTGCTCTTAAGCTTCTGACACTGTTGGAGACAGGGTACTGGACAAGATGGACCTCAGATGTGATCCACTAAGCTAGCTCTATGTTCTTGTACTAGTACAAATGATTCAGATTGTTTAAAACATGCAACCAATAAAACCAGAAACCTCTGTGCGTTGTTTTACTGCAGTATACAGTAGAACCTCAAGTTATGAACTCAGTGGTCAACCACACACCTCATTTGGAACTGGAAGTACACAATCAAGGCAGCAGCAGAGAAAAAAAAAGCAAATACTGTACAGTACTGTGTTAAATTTAAACTATTAAAAAGATAAAGGGAAAGTTTAAAAAAGATTTGACAAGGTAAGGAAACTGTTTCTGTGTTTCATTTAAATTAAGATGATTAAAAGCAGCATTTTTCGTCTGTAAAGTTTCAAAGCTGTATTAAATCAATGTTCAGTTGTAAACTTTTGAAAGAACAACCATAACATTTTGTTCAGCGTTACAAACATTTCAGAGTTATGAACAGCCTCCAATCTCGAGGTGTTCGTAACTCTGAGGTTCTACTGTAGTAATTGAAACTGAAAATATTAAATATACCTGCTTAGAGCAGTCATTTAAAATCTGCCCTGCCTTAATGAATGCCTGCTCACCTTGATATTAAATACTGGTAGGTGTTAAAAGTTAAGCAATTTTACAAATTTCTTTTGATTGGCTAAGCGCTTGAAAGAAACAAACAAAACTCATAGAGACGGTTTCTTTAAATGTCAAAGGGAAACATCTGTTATTCTGAACCCAGGAAGAAAGTGCTCCTGTTAAATTTCTTCTTTGCACATTTTCCTCCCTAGCTGCGAAGTGCTCCTCTGGGATTCCTACGCATGCTTTCTGCTGCTTGTGGCTTCCATAGTTAACAGCTTACTTTACAAAAGCATTAGGATCTAGATCAGCTAAACATTCATTCTCCACTTTTCGGGGGTTTAGAATACTTCCTTGTTTGAGATTCCTGAAACTGTGGCTCCACCTCTAGTGACAACAGCTGCAGGATGCACTGTGAATAAAGAATATATTATTGCTGTAGCCATTGACTCAGCCTCTGTTCTCATCAGCCTCCTCGTGGGAGTGGCATAGGTGAGATGCTCTATTTATGCAAAGATTTGTTGACACCTATGCCCTGCCATCTGGGTGTAAAAACTTTAGGGGGAAAAGGCACATACAGTGCATATCACCCACAGAGGAGTCAGAACAAACCCTGCCGCACCATACATTACCATTCACAGCTCCCTGATACACATTACCAAGAATTCAGAAAAAAGTGCACTTTGCCACCAAATGAAATCCAGAGCAAAGAACTGCTGCTCACACGTAGCTCCCAGTCCCCAATGGTTCAATCTGAGGCACTGCCAACAAGAGCACCTCAGTGGGTCTCTACGGTGGAGACAGGGCATGGAGAAGAGGCAGCTTCTCAGATAGAGACACCCAGATCCAGGGCTTTAGATTGAGTTGAACCCAGGAGAAGTGACTCAGATGCCAAGAGGAGAGAGTTTCTTTGGGGCATTTGAAATACATTACAATTTAGAACACCCCCCACCTCTGGAGGCAAGAGTTTATGAAATCAGATGACAAATTAATGCTCTCTTCAGCTGCCCTGGATACTCCCACTTTTTTGACAAGCACCATCTACTTTTGAGTTTGCACAGCCCCCAGTGGGCCCCTCTGAGCTCCTGTAACATGGTACATTGGCACACTTTCAACTACCAGGGACATTGCCACCATTTGCACAAACCATAGGTGAATTTATCCCTGTGTTGGTGACACAGACTTTATAAATAGAACTTGTGTGTATTTGTTATTCATACTTTTGGGGGGGGGGGAGCACCACATTACAAGTATGATCAATTACAAATACTTAGTGAATAGTATTATTCCTGGTCCATGACGAGGGCACACTATGGTAATACAAATAACTAATAATAATAATATATGTATGAAACAAATGCAAATGGAATATTCATGGCACCCTCCCATCTCTGTTTACATCTACTGCAATGATTACTTGTTATTTTGTGGCTTATTGGCAGATTTGGGGGCACTGGCTGCTGGTGATTTTCTGCTCTTTATGATTCTGTATTTCAATTTCTAGTTATTTATTGATTTGGGGTGGTGGGTTGCACAGCCATGACAACACCCCTTTATTTTAATTTAAATTAATATACATCATACAACAC
Organism: Emys orbicularis; assembly: GCF_028017835.1. NCBI lineage: Eukaryota > Metazoa > Chordata > Testudines > Emydidae > Emys > Emys orbicularis. The sequence continues at coordinate 268,809,673 of NC_088684.1, read as the reverse complement.
CTTCTTCTCCCTAGCAATGAGAGTGAACACTCCACTGCAGACACAACTGCCTCTCTGCCAAAAAAACAAGACGTGTGAGGCTCAGTGATTCAGCATTCCTGGTTGCTTTAGAGTTATGTTACAGAAGCTGCACAAGGGTGAGACTGCTACCACATCTCTCTCACTAACCGAAATATACCTTTATTGCTCCATTCTTCAGGGCTGAATGCCTGAGGTGCTGAGTGCCTCCTCCATGCCAACTGGAGCCCAAGGTTCTTAGCATCCCACAGGAACAGGCCCCTAAATGTGATTCTTGAAGAAAGGCAGCAGTATCACCTGCTGTTCTTCGCTTGGCCTTAAGACTGCAGTGGGGGGTCTGTCTCTGGGTGCTGGCAGGAAGTGACAGGAAAAAAGCATATATGGGAAGGGAAAGAGTGACTCACACACACACTCTCTCTCTCTCTCTCTCTCTCAGATTTGGGCTCAGCCAGATACAGCCTTTTTTCTGTGTAATCCCTGGAGACACCACACATGAATAGTTCCAGCTCTTTGTGTACATGGTTTGTTACCTTGAGGATGTTACATATGGTATTTGCTATAAAATGGAATGCTGGAAGGCCTGGAGTGTTTATTTTCCCTTTCAAAGCAAGCTAATCTATATTCATTATAGTGCTCGACTAGCAAGACTTCAAGGTATATCTTTAAATTGGAAAATAGAAGGTTTAGGTTATTATGTAGCTCATTCAACTACCCCCTGAGGCTGTGAACTCACAAGCTAAGACGGGGTGTTTCCAAGCAAAACCCATGATGCTATAGGAAGTACTGTTGTGAACTCACTATGTAGCATTCTTTCCCAAGTCAGAACGTACCAGTACCCAGATGGCCATGTCTTTTGCATGGCCATAAAACCAAGGGCCCCACACTTGTGGTCAGTAGCAGTCCAACAGCACTTTTGATAATGTGTTCTGACCACAGCCCAACATGGATGACTGCATTCTTCCTGCTTACATTTCTTCTGCATGTTCAGCTGCGTACAGTATTCTTTTTCACTTCCTATCCTAAACTGTTGTGTAGTGGAGCTGTGCATTTCCACCCTAGAGCAGGCTGCATTTCAGTGGTCTGAGATGTGATTGTTGTGTGCCATATACACCTTGTAAAGCAATTTGGTATCTAAGCCCCCATACAAATGTAAGGTGTTAACATATCATTTAGTTACATTTTAGAAACAAATGTAACTAAATGATAACTAAATGTCCCCTTTTCATTAAACTTCTGAAAGCTCTGAGTGAAGAGTGGGGGAGGCAAATAGAGAGTGAAATCCTAGCCTCATTGAGGCCAATGGCAAAACTCCCTTTGACTTGAGTGGGATTAAGATTTTACCCAAAGTTGTTCTATAACTTTTTCAAGAACATGTAAGAACTGCCCAGAAAACCCATGTTAGTCAGCAAAGGAGCCTGTAAGAGTGAATTGTGATGACATGGAGAAGGTGCAAGGATCTGCCCCATTTGGGCACACGTCACCCAGCGCAGGCTATGGTGATCACATGAATCCTGGAAAACTAGTTCAACAAAGACTCCTGTATCTGTCTTTTAAGATGTAATTTTAACTAGGAACACCAGGAACAAACTGCCACAGCTTAAAGGAAGCCAGGCCAGCACTGCCAGCACCATGTACTTCTGACAGCTTAATCTGAAGAACAACAACTCATTCATACCTTTGCTTTAGGAATCAGATTTTTCACTCGACCTGTATCAGCCAGACAACTGCTTTGTTCTTCTGGTCTCTGACCGACTTAGCCATGTATTTCAATGGAGTCTTTGGCAGTTCATTTACCTTAGCAATATATTTGTTCACCAAAGCCCTATTTCTGTACCAAAAAGTCACTGGTATCCCTGTGAATGGCCCAAAGTGATGCCTCAACCTTCACTAATTTGGAACCCTTTATTTATATATGTATTTTTTAGGCTATACTGACATCTGCAGGTACATAATAATGGATTTTGGAAAACAGTTGAAAAACCAGGCTCTGGATGGTTTGCAAAGAAAATGATTCTGGTATTACTCTGCCCAAAGGAGGTACATTGGCACTGCATGTTTCCACAAGAGGGTGCTATGTATTTTAATGGCTAAGCCTTACTACTAAACCTTTGCTAATACTGTAATAGCAGACTTCATTACTTTTTGCTGATGGAATCATTCTTATGCCAGTTAGCCACATCAAGCCAACACAGCAAAGCCCTCTCAAACTGCAGACATTAGTCTGTGCATTCAGGATTATCAGAGAATTACACTATGCAGAATTTCCAATGGCCAATACATGCATTCACTTATTATTAAACTGCTGCCATAGAAATGTACATGTTTTAAGAAAAACAAAAGGCTGCAGGTGAGAATGAGTCTAATAAACTAATGTCTGCTATTATTTGTGCTCAGAAATGCTCATAATAAATTATGCTTAGCCAGAATATAATTCACTTAGTGACTGGCTCCAAGTTCCACAGCTCTTTTTAATAAAGAAAACATTTAAATTTTTGTTAAGGATAACGCTAGAGCACAGCAGAATACCATAGTCAATCAAAGAGCAATTTTAAAAAATGCAATGATATCCCAGATAACACATTAGAACATATTTTAAGATTCAGATTAAAAAGTCCAGTTGCCAACACAGACTGACTTCTGGTCAGGTTTAATTTGCATGCCTAGTAATTACATGACAAATAAATCTATCAGCCCTTGATGTCATTATTGTGGTAATACTTTTGTAAAGATTAATTGTTCTTGGACAACTTCTCTGCAAGGTAAACAAGAAGTGTCTTCATTTTTCCCAAGTTGTTTTTAGCCTTGTAAAAACATTGTGGCCAATGCAAGACTTTCCGTTTAAGTTCATCCTTAAAGTATTCCAAGGTATAGGGAGTCCACAGCTATTGTTCTACTTCCAGGTATTCTTGTACCATTAAAAAAAAAATACTTTAGTTTTACAGAGCAACTCATTTAGGCTGCTGTTGATCTGTCTTATTGGTAGATAAAAATCCAGACTGTCTCCTTAACCCATTGCTCAATGTGGCCCAAGTGCAGATACACCAGCATCCAAGGGGGCAGCAAAAGAGGAATTAGACAAGGAATCTCAGCATGAATAGACTATACTGAGGCAAGTTCCACCCTATGCTATTAAAAGAGTTCCTCCTCTTTCCTAAGCATTAAGGGTCTGCTCTCACCGAAGTGAATGTGGGGGCTTCCAACTGACTTCATTAGGAGCAAGGGGTGTCCCAAAAGAAGCTGCTTCTATAATGATAAGGCACCAATACAATAAGGTGCAGTTCCCAAATACAAACACATCCATGCAAAGTAATCCTGCCAGCATGCATACAGAACAGGAGAGAGGAAGGGAATAAAAGACATCCTGTGGTGTTATCCTAAGGGCCAAATCCTAATCACTTTATTCACATGTAGTCCCACTGGCTTCAATCAGACTATTTGAAGAGAACAGGATTTTGACTCTAAATGGATAATAGTAGGATATTAGTCTACCTTTCCCTTATAACGAGTATTATATTTGAGTGCTGTACTAGTCATGAGAGCAAGGATATCAGTTAAGAATTGTCTTTGGTTGTTGAATTTAGAAGGGCTCATCTATCCATGTGTCCACGGAAGATTAACAGAGGTGGTGTTTCCTTTGTGAAGAATGGGGCAGCCCTCTGCTGTGCTCCTTGTTTCATCTACAGAACTCTGGGATGCTAGCGTTCTCCATTTTGTAGGTGCATAGAAGGAAGGCAGAAAGATTAACGATTATAGTGATATTATCTGTACAATGCTGGGAAGGCCCACACCAGAATCCTGGCCAAGACTTTGGAACAATTGAAGAAGAATCACAGCCAGGTTTTTCCACTGCTATCAGTTTGTGTAGAACATTGGCTATCTAAAGATCAGAAGTGTAGATACTGAAGTGCACAGACATGAAGAATAAAGCTCATAGCTTCAGTAAGAACTCAATACGGAGTCTCTCTGCTTCGATTCAAAGACCTGCCAGTAACCTGGTACACAGCATTATCCAGGTCTGTACTGTAAGGCAGTGGTTCTCAACCAGGGGTCCAGGGCCTCGAGCAGGTTTCAGGGGGGGCACCAAGCAGGGCCAGTGTTAGACTTGCTGGGGCCCAGGACAGAAAGCTGAAGTTTCATAGTGTGGGACTGAAGCCCAGGGCTCCCAGCCCTGTCACCTGGAGCTGAAGCCAAAGCCTGAGCAATTTAGCTTTGTGGGGACCCCTGTGGCATGGGGCCCAGGGCAATTCCCCTGCTTCCTACCTCCTAATACTGGCCCTGGCTTTTATATGCAGAAAAACAGTTTTTGTGACACTGGTGGGCCGTGGAGTTTTATATCCTGGGGGGGGGGGAGGGGGGGGAAGGGCCTCATAAAGAAAAAGGTTGAGAACCTCTGCTATAAGGGTATGTCTTCACTGCCAAGTCTACATGGGCTCTTACTTGGGTATTGCCCCTAGCCCACCCCCTCCCCCCCCCCATCCACACACACAGCCCTGTCACCTGAGTTTTAGTGGTGCTTTCAACCCAGGCTAGCTGGCCTGGCTGTGGGTAAAGGCTAAAGCTCAGGGCGTGCTTTTGCTCATTCTGGTAACACACCCACTGTGTAGTGAGGACACAAGCTAAACCATTCAAAACCTGATACTCCTCCAATGCCTACCCACAATTCACCCGCAGGACATCCAGAAGGACAGTGGCTGAGCAGCACAAAGAACCATGGACTATGCCCTCAGAATGCCTAACACCACAGAGGGATGAGTGCAAAATTAGTAAGGACACAGTAACTCAGGTATGGCTTTGTTGTGTGTGACTGTTCACTCGTGAGCTAGGCTCAAGACAAACCCTGATTGGGAGGATGGAAATGGCATTTGAGACATTCCCAGGTCACTGCTATACATTGGTAGAAAACTGCCCTCCTCTTGTCATTTAGTTCTCCCAGAGGGGGTGAGATGAAGTATAGGGATGGTGTTTGGAGTAGAAGTTCCTAAGTGCTATTGCTGCTAATTACCATTATGTCTAAGCAGCCACAGCATGCAGCATAGCTGACAACCATGACGACTGGAGTGGCCACAAAACAGAAGCATTTCACAGACAAGCAGGAAAAGAAAGCGTCCAATTCTCATTCGAAGGCCCTGTCGCACCATTCCCCCAAGATCTGCACAAGTGTTTTGTTTGGAACCTGCGCAAGCAACTCTCCCAGCTTGAGGTGACACACTCTGGCTGGGGGCACTTTGCACTAGCAGCAATAATTGACAGCACTTTGAAATTGCGGCTTGGGCTGAAGCTTGGGCCCTGAAGCCTGGGGAGAGGGGTGGGCTTCAGAGCCCGAGCCACCACTTCAAAGCGCTGTCTGCACAGCTACTTTTAGAGTTCTAGTGTGAGCCCTGCTAGCCCAAGTCTGTCCAACAGAGCAGGGAGGATCACTCCGGTGAGCTCCAAAATACTGCACAGACGTACTCAAAGAGAGTGTAAATTATTTGAGAATCAGGGCCCAAAACCTTTAAATGTGATTGAGAGACAATTCCCTGCTTTTCCTGTTGTGCAATCCAATGCAGAAATATGAAGTCAGCCCCAAGGAGAGAGAAGGAATTCTTAGGATCATAAACAGTCCACTGCTTTTGGCAGTAGAAATAACTTCTCACAGAACTTCTAAGCAGAGTTTTCTGTCATTTCAGTATGTTGGGAGAATTCACTGTGTGCAGTCAGCCCCACAGAGTCGTGCACTGTCACAATTTGTACTTGAACCCATCTGTAACCCTTCTGTCAGGTGGAGATGGCAGAAACAAGGTTTCAATATCCGGGGTTCCTCTTAACAATATTAAAAAAAAACAGCTCAAGCCCCCACCTGGTAATGTGGGGAAACAAACCACCATTCTGGGTCCCTCTAAGAGGCAATACTTCCCCACTCGCAAGCACTGAGTCTATGTATAACAAAAGAAAACTTTATTAAAAGGGAGAGGGAATCCAACAATAACTTTTTTGGGGGGAGGGGGGGAGGGAAACACAACCACTGACTGAAAACATATAATGATAAGCAAACACCCGCCTCACACTACAGTGGGCAGTGCCCTTTGCCTCAGTTTCCCACCTTGCAGTGTGAAGTCCAACGAACAAATGTCCCTTTAATGTGGCACTCCCCTTTTCCTCTACTGCACCCCACTCACAGTTGTTTGTCCTTACTCAGTGAAGACACAGAGTTCAATGGTACATTCATATAGGTCCAGCGCCCATCCTTGAAAAGCATGGGGGGTCATCAAGCAATGCCTCCACTAGATCACTGCTGCCATTATCTCTGGCGCTTCCACAATGCCACGTTCTGAGGTTCCCCCACCTAACACAGCTCTTAGTAACTTCACTGGGTAGCAGGAACCACTGTGCTACTGCCTCTTTGTTGTCTTTCACTGCAACGCTGTCCCCAAACCAGGTCTAAGACTTAGCCCCTTAACCAGTTCATCAGTAATTTTAGCACTAACAACCACTGAACAGAAACAAGGACCCTTAATAGAGTTCAATCACCTGTGTTCTTTATCACCAGAGAGAGAATGCTCAAATGGTGTTTGGGACTCTTTAAGCACAGTCCACACCCCCTTCTCATTATCAGTGGGATCTGGCATTCTTACCCCTGATTAGCAAATGAGGCTCAGTTTAGGGTGACCCCCTCAATCAGGGCATGCTACGTAACAGATCTGCTGCCCTTTACTCACATAGGAAGGATAACATTTCATTATCCCTGCATTAATACCAAAGTGAATTCTAACCTTAAACCAGCCAAAGTTGATCACTTTGGCAAAGCAGGCCTGTCTGCTGAACACCTAGGCACATTAGGTGTGTCTATGTAAATATGGTCTGCTCCTGAAGTCTTTTCCCCCAGCGCATCAATAGATGTGAGAGGAGAGCTCATTCAGACCCTGTTTACACATCTTTAATAAAACCATATAGGATTGCTTGTCCTGAGGTCTTTAAAAGGTCTTTTTATTGTCTGTGCATCTTTATTTATCCAGATATCTCTGTGACTGGCTACATATTTAGCACATTTTAAAGAGAGTGTAACAGGTTTTAAGCAGCACTTAGAAATCAGATAAAACTTTGGAAGAAGAGTTGCAAAAACCACATAGACAGCAGGCCAGCTCTGAAGCTGGGAACTTTCCAACTGCTAACAAATGCACTGTCAAAACAAGCTACAGGTAAACAGCACATAAAGCAGGTGAAAAATGTGATTGCAAGGGGTGTGATGACAGTTCTGTTTCCATAATACATTAATCTCAAGGTACTTGAGCATCTGTTATATATTTAGTTTTTTCCTGCTATTTTAAAGACAATAAAGCAGGTGAGCATCACTTACACCCAATAGACCATATGTTAAAAAGGTGCTGGGAAGTGCAGTCAGCATGAAGGAAAGTGCTGTGGCTTCTGAGAGACACAGTATGTTAGAAATGAATTGTTAATTCGGCTGGGACTCCCGTTGAGAGTGAACTGAATTCCTTATTTTACATGACTAAACACTAAAACACTGTTTAGAATCCTATCTCATTAGCATGGGTAATCTGAAATCACACACCCATGGTACACCAAAACAGCCTCTGGAATAGACTCCCCTTTCAGGGCCCAATCTTGCTCCCATTGAATTGAATGAGACTCGAATCCCTGACTTTCATGGGAACAGGATCAAGTCAGGGGTTCGAGTGTTTCTCCTTCAACAACTAGTGGCCTCATTGCTCTCTTGCTGTACAAAGACTACAACTCCCTGCACTAAGTGTCATTGATGTAGGATGCCAAGTACAGGTCTCAATAGGTTAAAGAGCCTTTCAGTTTCCATCTATAATGGAGAGGTAGCAGGATATAGCATGGAGGCGTTTAACTGCTCCAGCCCAAGAGCCAAGTACATTATTTCTAACTGTCAAGGGACCTCAGCCTAGAGGAGAGGGGCTGGTTAAAGCTGCCATTCCACTCTCCTGTCTAAGTTATTAAGAAAACAAAATTGGGAGCCTAGAGGGAGCTTCCCCACTCACATCTCTAACACCAAACTTTATGTAAGTGGGGGAATGGTCCCGCTATTGTAAAGAAGTTTCCTAGGTTATAAATTACTCCGGTGAAGAGGGCTAGCGAAAGGATCCGAGTCCTCGCTCCCACTCCCTTTACTCAGAGGCCTGCCTGACCTCAAGGGCTCCCCTTCCACTCTCCTGTGTCACAGAGTCCTCGTAACCCCAACAAGGCTAGGCCCAGGACTCTTGGGGGGCTCAACCCCCAACCTTGTCGTGGTCACTTAGGGCAGGGGCTAGGGTGTCCCCACTCTGGGGTGCTCTCTCTGCACTGGATGCTTCCCTGACCCATTGATCATTACATAGAGTTCAAAGCAAATACAATTTATTAAACAGCAACCAATTAAAAAAATAAGGAAAAAATGGGAAAGGTTAAATGAAAACACGTCACCCTGCTCTATGGCACGGGGACATCACAACCAGCATCTCTGGACTGTAGGGTGACCAGATGTCCCGATTTTATAGGGGCAGTCCCGATATTCGAGGCTTCATCATATATAGGCACCTATTACCCCCCACCCCGTCTCGATTTTTCACATTTGCGGTCTGGTCACCCTACTGGAACGTAAGGGAGGTTCAGTCTGTGCCACACACGTCCCAGGCCTCCTTCCCAGACCCTGGCTGTGCTGCAGGGATGCTGCAGGTCAGACACTTGCTCTGGCGGTGGCCCCACGCCCTCAGGCTCTAGGTGGCAGGACCCTTCTTCCCAGCACTGCCCCGCCCCGTCAGGGTTATGATCCCCCTCCAACTCTGGCCTGCAAGACCCCTTGGCTGATGGCCTCTCCCTGCCCAGGGCCCCCCTCGCTCTCCCCAGCTGCTCACCACATGTGGCTCCGGCTCCACTCTGCCTCAGCACTGCTGCTGCTGTTCTCCCTCCAGCACAGCTCCCTGGGCTGCGCCTCTGGTTCTGGCTGGTGCAGCTCTCCTCAGCTCAGGCGCCTTCCCCCGGTTTGCTCTGGCTCTTGCTGCTGGTCTCTCCTTAACTCAGCCCCACTCTGGCCCAGGCAGCTGCAGCTCCAGCTCACACGGAGGACGGGATCACAGCCTCCCGACTCCCTCATTGGCCTGCCTGCCCTGTCAATCAGCTACAAAGCCCTTTGTAGTTTTACAGGCATGCAATCATTGCAAGACCCTATCTACTTTTCCCATTGGTGCTGGGGACTGCCAGTCCCAGGGTCCTGATTTCTCATTGGCTTTTCCGCTTTCTTTTGGTACTGGGAGAGGGCCAACCAAAAAAACCCACCTAGCATCAGTAAGGGGCCAACAGTCTCCTTACATTTGGGTTCAAAGATGCTGAGCTGCATTTTTAGAGCAGCAGCTAGGCTTGGAAAGGGAAAAGGTGGCTTCCTTTTAAATGTTGCTTTAACTCCCCCACATCTCCCAGAAACATGCCCATCTCAGTCTTCTTCCCCAAATTATCTGCTGGGAAACCCTCCTCCTCAACTCTGAGTGAAACAACTGCTTCCTTTCCAAGCAATCCCAGCCTTGCCTCCTCCAACCCCCCACCTCTCCTATTGCCACCCCCGTTCCCAGGGACAGAACCTAACCCCCAAATCTCTTCCTCCTCCCACTCTGTGCTCCTCAGGTACCCCTCAACCCCCAAACCCCCACCCTTCTGCATCCATTCCCCCCACTGCCCCATCCCCAAATCAATTCTTCTTTCCTCAGATTAGTTCACATCAATTACTGAGGCCCTACAACCCCCCAAAATCAATTGCTGCTGCTCCCTATCTGTTTTTGTGTGACCTGTATTGCTGCTACTCCTCTTCCTAGTGCTCTGTTGTGGAAACCCCAGTTCCTCCTACACCAGTTGCTTGATAGCTTACTCCCTCCTCTAGGGAAGGAAGAGTACATGGCTCCAGACCTTTATTCTCTCACTGCTCTCTCCCCTCTTCTTAAAGGAGCAGCAGGCAGCTCAGAGATGGCTTTACTCTTTACCACCCACTCCCTTCCCCTGCTGAAAAAACAAACAAACCCACGCTACTGGGGTGCACACTTCCAATTCATAATCTGTTACCAATACAATTTTTCTTATTATAATGCAACCCTTCTTGAGGGACACACCCAAGACCCTAAAATACACCAGGGCCCTGGCCCACCAGGTTGGGCACCACAGAGTAAAGAGCAGAACAAAAGACTGGGACTGAGGAAGCTGACCCTGTGGAGGGAATCTTGGCATGTAAGTCTTTTTATAATTTTTTAAATAATGTAATTTTTAAGTTTTAATATGTTATTATGCTATACTGCCATGCTAGCTTCTGTTCCAGGTACTCCATGGCCTCAGCCATTGTAGGCGGATGACAGATAGAAGCTTTTCTGAGTCTTAGCTCCCCACCTGTTTGCCCGCCCCGTACACCTTTCCAAAATGATATCTATTTCAGCAGGGCGAACCTTCCATCTCAGGCTAAGCCCCAACTACCGTTCATCTTCAGGGCCATGCTGTGGAAGACACACGCCACTGTATCTGTTTTTCCCCCTCTTCCCTCAGCTGTCCTGCCTGCAAATGGCACCCCCTCCCCACCTCCATTTGCTAACTCAAAATGGCAGCCAGCAGCCTCTATTCCACCTCCTCCTGTAGCAGATCCAGATAAGGAAACATTCTTTTGTGCAAATGCAAAATAGTTTATTGAGACTATGATAACAGGAAAAAAAGTCTGGTTGGTGTTCTGAGTGTACATGGGGTAGACATGGACATTACCTGAGGCATTCACTCTTACCACTCTGTAAGAATGTGTGTGTTACAGGGCATTTATACATCAGTGGGAATCTGTACCCTTTGTAGCTTTACAGGCATGCAGTCATTGCAAGACCCTATCTACTTTTCTCTGAACTTTCAACATATCTGTAGGAGAGATAAAATAAAATCAAAGACTGCGAAATTGCTCAGTTTTTATGCTCAGAGATTATGAGAAACAGCAGCACAGCTAGCAACTTCCTTCCGCTTCTGCAGCCCTTATGGGGGCACCAGCTTGGTGAATAACTTCCCAGTGTATCTCATTGGTCTGCCCTTTGCCTTTTTAAATAAGGCCATTTTCTGCCTCCTAGTCACCTGCCTCAGTGTAACGTCATCCAGAGTCAGGACAGCCTAATGGCAACGTGGAGGGGATTACTATACAGCTCACCCCCATATTCACTCCGCTAATCCTACTGACACCATACAAGCATCTTCAAGGCACAGAAAAAGAGCAAAGACAGACCAGGAACCAATTTCCCAAGTCCATCTCCCACCCCCAATGCACAAGTGCAAAGCCAAACAGCATATACTGCACCAACAAAAATCTCCATGCACACACCGCTGGCCATCTTGGAAGTTCCCCCCAAATGGGTAAGAATCGCAGGGAGGTACAGCCAGAAATGTATGTTAAAAAACAACAACAAACAAACAAAAAAAACCCTGCTATCAAAGCCTTCCTGAAATATGAACTATAACAAATTGTCTTTTTTTTTAAATATCCCCATAGCTATGGCACCTGCACTGGCCAGACCCTCAAGGATGTGGCCCTTACCAATGGCCAAGCAGCAGGCTCACCTGAGGGGGAGAAAACAGAAAACTCATGATGAAATGTTTGCAAATCTTATTACAGAGCCCCCCTTCGCGCCCCCCCCCCCCACAAATGACAAATGCGGAGCGGTGGAGGCAGTATCTGAGGATGGAGAGGGAATCAGACAAAGACCTTTCCATGGAGATCAGAGATCGTTGCAGTGGCAAAGGACAATGTGACAGCTGACGAGGAAAAGACAGGGAGATACAAAACAAAGCCCAAATACCCAGTTGCAGTGCATGTTACTATAGGGCAGCAGATAGTGTAGTACTGTAAACCAACACCCAGGCATATTATGCAACCCCTAGGCCAGTGGTTCTCAAACTTATTTGATTGTACCCCCCTTCTTTGTGTCTGTATTAGTTTACGCCCCCCTGCTACACAAGTACATATACCAAAATATGCAGTGGTGCCTCACTTGAATCAGTTTTGGCTTCTTTGTTTTTTAACTTGAGTTGTTGTTGTTTTATGTTGCACAAAGGAGCGAACAATCCATTGTAATAAGAGCAAAAGTAAAAATGCAATTGTGGTCCATGCTTACAATTAAATGTGCACATCGTGTCGTAGCAAACGGATTAACGTACAGCTGGCAACATCTTTGTATAATGCTCTACAAGCTTAACAGAAATCCCTCAAAATGTACAGCGCCATCTGAGGACCTGCTATGTCTGGGGGAATCAGCTTTGCTAGTTATTCATTGCTGTGAGTAAAATGTGCACGGTACGTTTTTTTCCTAAAGCTTCTCATACCCCCTAGAATACATTCCGCATCCCCTGGGCACCCCCCCCTCCCACACACACACTTTGAGAACCTCTTCTCTAGACAATACAGGCTACTGGGAACTACAGCAACTCCTCCCTGCTGTATCCCTGCGGGCGCTCCTGGAAGCCATACCCCTCACTCTCACAAATATAGTTTAAAATACAATATGCTGCTATGATCTTTGGGAATTTTTTTCCTGCTGCTTCCAATCTATTCCACAAATAGCAAAATCTGCCTTTCAAATGGCCAAATGCACACTCCACTGTCATTCTGCAACGTCCGAGGCAGTATTTAAATAGTTCCTGTCCAAGTGGCCTGTGAATGGCTTCATTAACCAGGGAGCAGAGGATAAGCCAGTTCTCCCAGCATCCACATGATTAGTGTCCATAGTGTGCTCAGGGCAAATAGTCAGGAAAAGCTAGAAGCTCACTTTTTAAAAAATGACAGCTGAAACTCTGGAGCACAACTGATAAGCCTGTCTGTGCAAAATTTTCAAAGGTATCCACTAATTTGTGTGTCTAAATTGAGACACCTCTCACCTAATTTTCAGAGGTGCTGAGCATCTGCAGCTCCTCTGAAGCCCATTGGGATTTGTAGGCTGAAAATCAATCTGTCAGTGTCTGAAATTGGGCACCCCACAATGAGGTGTAACCCACATGCTGTATACTGCAGCATTTGATCAATTGCCCCCTCCACAAAGAAAGGGGGAGAAACAATGAGAGGAAACATGGATTTTTGTTTGAAAATTCTGTCTCTGCACATTTCCAGGGCAAGGTGACTCAACAAGCAGGGCCCAGAAACATTCAAAATGGAGCGTGGTAGTTACTAGATATGCTTCGTAGCTGTTCTGAATCTGTATGGGAAGGTTTCAGTGTAGACGAAGAATCTTGCAGGTCCTGCACATATTCACCATTTGAGATATGAACCAACCAGAGCTATGGGTTGGGAGGAAGAAGGTTATAAACACAGGATTTAAAGACAGCCCTGTGGACGTAGTGTCTTCCTGATGCAGGTCCAAGAGATGTGTCTGCTTTGAGGGCTGGGTCCCAATCCCTGTACCACTTTGGACACAGGCTGCAGATGTATGTTTTACCAGCAATGGAGGAGATCTGTCAGCTGGAGTGAGGTTAGCTGTGGAGATCCCCAGATTCTTTGTTTGTTGAGAGGGTTCTGAAGGGTTTGGAAAAGAATTGAGATGGGGCCATTCTTCCCAAGAGTCTGGGTGGCCGACTACATACTATGGTCACACTATGAAGACTGAGAAATAATGTCTGAAAGAAGATGAGAGAGGAATGTGTTTATATGTGTGTGCTGAAATACAGAAATGTAAATATTATGTTGAAACCTTGGATTTAAATATATGTAACAGCAGCAAAGGGGGAACCCTGTATAACAAACACCAGTAGATTTACTGCCTAATAGCTTTTGTTTAAAAACTAAGCATAAATATTCCAAATACTACTTACAATGCTTTTGGTGTGCATTAAATGTTCATGTACTAAGGCCTGGTCTACACCTAAAACTTAGTTCAACGTAGCTACATTGCTCAGGGCTGTGAAAAATTTCATGCCCTTTGTGACGTGGTTAGGTCAACATAACCATCACCATAGGTGCAGCCAGGCTGACAGAAGAATTCTTCCATTGACCTTGCTACCGCCTCTCAAGGGGGTGGATTTACTACAGCAGTAGATAGTGTAGCTGCTTGTAGTGTAGATATGCAATAAGAAACTGTACGGTACTCTTTGTAGCTGACTGGGAGCTATTAAACCTACCTGTCAGGGTTTTACATGCAATAGTGCTGAGATTTAACTCTGTACAAGACAGATTTTAACTCTGAAAAGACAGAACTCTGGCTTGCACTTCATCAAAGAGATAGATAAACAGGAAGAAGCAAGGGGAGTGTAATGGAGTTACACATAATTGCCTCTGCCTTCCCCGTCCCATTACAAAGGCATTCAAAATTAGATGGCACTTGTATAGGTGAGTCTCTTCCTTGGTATCCCTATCTGTAAATGGGTATAATAATGTCCAGATTACATGACTATTTTGTCAGGCAGACAGATATTCAGAAGTTGGAGGATGGATTGCTCCAGTGTTCAGTGGAGCAAAATGCCGCAGGTACAATTCTGATGTGTTACTGGAGAAAGCTCAATTAATTCCTGCAAACAATTCAACTGATCATGTAGGGACCCCTTTCTGTGGTGAAGGGGAAAACACAATGTTGTACTAGTGAAAGGTGTCACATTGAAGCAGACCTTGACACTGAAGCCTACACAAGGTACAGCAGGGGTAGTGACAGTTCAAGCTCTTCCATACCCTCCCCACCTGCATCCCTCAACCCTGATTTAGAGGGACCTCTACTTGGGGAGAGACAGTAGATAAAACAATGTCTCTGGACCATTTAATCCAACAGTGGCCTGGTGTGGCTGTCAACAAAGGCACCAGTTAGTGTTGATTGTAATGGTGGTTAATGAAGTAGGGCTATTCCTGTCAGAGCACAAGCACGCATTTGCCCCTACCTCTTCCAGTGCCTCACAGACACACAAACAGTTATAACCCCTCAGGCCCATGGGCCACATCCCTCATCCTTCTAGCTGTGGAAAACTAAATGAGAACATTCTTTGGAGCCATTTCTGAGTCAACCACAGGGGGTAGGCTGATTGCCTGATGTATCCAGTGTCAAAGGCAGTGAACAGGTCCCCATTATGCCTGGGGAGTTATTCACTCTGGCAATTTTTCAAGAAAGGCAGATCTTGAGACCAGAGGCATTTCTTGCTTCTGGCAGTCCCAGGCATGCACATAAGGCATGCTGGCAAAACTTGCTCCCTGCTTTCTTGAGCTATGCTGGAAACACAGGCCTTTTCTGGGGCTAACTCTGAAAGGCTACAGCAGCTGGAATATCATGTTTCTTCAGCATCAAATATTTGGCAGAGGAGGAATAAAACAGTAAAAATCCCCAACAGAAAGGAAATGCAGGCTTCCAAAGTACTGTTTGCTTTTATGCTGCCTTGTCTCTAGGAGATTCCAGAACTCACAGTCCTATCCCTCAGAGTCCCTCACCTTGACCTGGCCAGACAGGACTAGAATTCATACTATATAGTTGGATTTATTCCTACACATAATTTTAATGGTCCCCTTATGTGGGTGCCCAGCTTGAGACACCACAGGCCTGCTTTTCAGAGGTGTTGAACACTCACAGCTCCAGTTGAAGTCACATGCCTTTGCTTCCAGTTGGGCATCCAAAATGAGTGGGCACTTTGGATAATTTGGGTTCACCTGTTTATCCTACAGTAGAAACGGGGCACGCCTCTCTATAACTTGTCACGGATCCATCCCTTACTGTGAAGTAATGAGTGTCCTAGTGGCATGTATGGGTGTATGTCATATATAGGCCCTTTGCTAGCGACGTCTCAGGACCATAGCTAAGGCAATGTTATGGACACAAGAAAGCTTGGCTATGGGTGTTGTGAAAGCATTTATTCTGAATTTCCTGAGTTTAGGTAACAATGCATCTAATGATATTGAAATATCCCTCTCTCCTCAAAGCACACATTCAATGTGGGGGCCCATTCCCATATCCTGTCCCTTTTGATATCCACCCAAAATGTTCATTGTATCCTATGCCATTTTCCCTTTAGCCCTCTTATACCAGTCCCTGCCAACTCTGACCCTATTCTTTCCACATCCTAAAGTCCTCTCTGCTTTGTTGCTTTTCTTGCCTTCCCCATTCCTCCAGTCTCTGGTGGCTCTACCTTTCCTCAACGCCCTCCTATGTGTCTCTGCCCAGTTACCTTGATGGTTGTCAAAAGAGGATACTGCTGCTGTCTGCACCTACACTGGGTAGGTAGCTGCCCTCCTTCTAGGTTGCTGACAGGGCTTGCAGTTCCAAGAGCAGCATGTGACTTGCCAGCAGTCAGTCAGATGGGCAGATAAACACCTTCAAAAGGAACAGCCACCCACCGCCCTAGCAACACCAGCAAGAGCCTGCTACACTGGAACAGTGTTTCCAAGTTCTGAAGTCCTCTGCTCTCCCTGCTCAGCTGCCTCTATGCAGCAGACCACAGGTGGCAGCTGAACCTTAGAACTTGACTTCCTCAGGCAACTAAGGGTCCCTGAAGTCATGGGCACCCCAGTACTGCTGGACGGGATTGACACCTATGCTCAAAATCTCAGGGCCTAAATGCTGAGTCCATGGTGCATCCAAGGGCAGAATGTGGCATCAAAGGCGATTTCCATAGATTTATTTACCTTGACTATTTCTCTCATTCTCTACTCCCACTAGATCAGGGGCCTGAAGTCTGATCCATGTCATTTTATTTATTTATTTGCCTTGTACGGAAAAGCCTGAAGTGTTTTTTTTAAATTGTGTGTGTGCCCTTGAGGAGATTGGTAATGGAAGCACTGGCAGGAGCTGGCGTGTGCTAATCGGGTGGGAGAGGCCCCGCCGCATCCTTCTGAGACACCTCTCCCACAGGAGGCTCAGGCTTTCGAGATGGAGCAATGAGTGTTAATAAATATTTATCAGTGCTGCCATCGTTAGTCCATGTCCTTTTTAAATAAAGGACATTAACCTAAATAAAACAGGGGGGAAAGTATGTATATAGAATCGGCAGGAAGCACAGGAGACCTGCAGCAGCATCCCTCCTACACTGAGGTTTTTCTTTATATATAAACATCATAATAAATAACAGGTATTTCAACTCTCCGCTATAAATAACATCTCATCCTCATGATTTATACACCCGCTCTAAAGTGATTGGGTTGGAATGAGTCTGCAGCCTGTTCCTATGTGGCATGTGCTCTCCCATTACCTAAGCTTCATTGTTTTTCAACTTTTGATTCCAGTGCTTCATTCGTGGCTTGTTTGCTACTCATTTCCTTCCCATGTCCAGTTCCCCTTATTGCCAGTGTTTCCATTGACTGAGACGACACCTGACGCTGAGCTGATCAATCACTGGTTTCCTTCCTGATGAACTCACCCAGCAAACCCCCACCCGCATCAGTCTAAACAGATGTTCTCACTTGTTTTGTTTTCATAGGACTTTAAAAACATTTCAGGTCCATCAATTGCTTGGATAATAAGCATCCAAATCTGGAGCAAATGTGATTATTTTACATCATTGTTTTTGCTTAAAGGGATCAAGGCAAAGTTCTGTTTTGTGTAAACCTAGAGTAATTGCACTGAAGTTGAGTTGTTTATGTAGGGATTGTGGCATGTGTCACGGACTCACAGATCGTGCCCACTCTTGGCCCCGTGCGGTCCATGGGGGGTGCCCCTTTCAGTGCGACAGCCCTTCTCTACCTCCTGGAGCCGCACCTCTCTGAGCCTTAGCACGTCTGTCTCTGCCGTGGGCCCCCTCAGGGAGTCCACTCGCTCTGGACCCCTGGGGCCTCCACCCCCGAAGGGGTTGATGCAACCCTGTTCTCTAGACCGGAGTGACAATCAGCCAGCATAAAACAGGAGGATTTATTGAGAGTTGAACACAGCACAGGAAACTCTCAGGGCCTCAGGCCTGGCCTCCCTCAGCCCAGCACATCCAGGTGGGCTCTGCCTGCTCCCCCTCTCCAGCCCAGAGCCCCCCTGCTTCCCAGCTGGGCATCTGAGATCCCCGGCCCCAAGCCCCCGCCTCTGTCCACTGTGTTCTCTCCAGGGAAACAGGGTCGTAAACTGGGGCCTCCTCTCCCCTCTTCTGTCCTCTGGCTGGAACCGGCTGGTTAGGTCACTGGGTCCTCACTCTGCAGCCCATTGTCCGCCCACTGGCCAGAACCGGCTGCGTCTCCTCAGCTGGGCCTCCGGGTCACCAGGTCACCGGTCGCTGGGGTATCCATCCTCCAGCCCATCGGCTGGGTCCCCAAGTCCTCTCTCTGGTCCTCTGCAAAACAAACTCCCTCTCCCCTCACCTCGTTAAACCAGTAACACCCAGGGAAACTGACTCCCACCCCCTCTGCATGCAAACCATTGAAACTCCACAGAAAACAAGAATACCCCCCACTTTGTCACAGCATGTATGGGGTGTGACAGATTATTTTGTTTTCCGTGTACTGAACCTTTAAAATTTCTAAGATTCTTTTGACGGCAGCAGCCATTTTATGTTCAGTTCAAATGCAGCATGTTATAGAGAAGACACACAGCCATAAATAGGACAAAGGACTAGAAGGGATCTCATGGGTCATCAAGTCCATGCCTCTGTTACAGCAGGCAATCCTGTCATATAATCAACGCACATGTGTATGAGAGATGAGAGAGCACAGTGTGTGAGAGATGAGCAGAGGCATTGTGCTCTCTCAGGCATCCAGGTTTTGTCATTTTCTCTTAATATAAAACAAAACACACTGGGACTGAAAATATCATGTAGCACTGCTCTTTAGTGTTTGAAGAAGGAAAAAAAAAAAAAAGGGTCCCAGTGGAGTTACCCCAGATTTGCACTGATGTAAATGAGAGCAGAATCTGGTCTTCAGCTGGGAAATGTATAGAGTTTGACCTTTCTAATCACATGTGTAACTTCATATGCGTTACTCCTGATTTACACCAGTGTAATTGAGACAGGCGTAAGGCTCATAATGTGGGAAACTTGTCTGTCTGTCCTCATCTCATCTCATAGTTGTTAAACTACAATGGTCTCATTTTAAAACTTCATAGCCATCTCAGCTAGATATGGGGTTGGAAGAGAAGAAATCATATCTCAAAACAATAGGTTTACAACCTTTTTCACTCCATAATCCAATACGCAGTCCATTGCAGCCGGTCCTCCTTAAATGCATTGGAGAATCCTTTGCTGGTACTTCAAAGAAAGCGTTGTTGGGTTCTGTGAGGCTCCAAGAGATACACCCCAGGAATCAGCCCAATGGCTCACTGGTGCTCTTTATGCCTGGAAAGGAGCTGTTATAAGCAACTGAGCAAAGCCACTTCAGCAGAAAACTAAAGACAGGGAATGGGGCCAAATTAAGCCCTGGTATTTGTGGACACAGCTCCACTGAAGTTGAAATTGTGCCACTTTATGCCAGGGCTCAATTTATCCTTGTGAGCTCTACAAACAAATGCCGGTGCTCTCCTTGGCGGGAGATGGTGTCACAATCCACTAGCTGAGAACCACTGTCCTAGGATAATACACTAGCTGACTTGCAGTTTCTTGCAAACAAGGAAAACACTGAGGTTTACACGTACTTCCACCCCTTCATTCGAACATCCTGTTTGCTTTCACAGGACAGTATGAACAACGTTCAATTTCTTTGAGCAGCAATAACAATGTATAGAGAGTATGTGTTCTTGTGGCTTCTAAAGTAGTGCCAAACATTGCAAGAGAGGTTGGGGCAACTCACAGCCTGTGAGTTAATCATCAATCTGCAGCTGGACTGTACGTATTGTTACTCGCCTTGCAATAGCCACAAAAGGTTTAAGAATAGAATGAAAACAATCAAACACTGCTTCTTTTCTGTAAGAATACTCTCCATAAAAATACAGTAACTTATGGCTATACAAAATTTGCCTGCACCATGTCAGTTTAAATCCTTCCTGATGTCCTATGTCATGCTGTAACATGACACCATTTCATGTTGTATCACACCATCTTGGCTAACCCAAGAACCTCTTGCTAGGCTAGGTTTAGCAGCATTAGGGTTTTAACCTCTTCATGGATTTGCCACTAGAGGGCAATGTAATCACAAACACTTAAGCAGGCCCAGTCCATCCTGCAGAAGGCAGTGGGATCCATACACCTTATCTAGTACATTACAATGCCCTATCTAACATAGCACCATATCCTGGTATAACCTGCCATGACTAACATACCAGTAACACTATGTCATGCAACTTATGCTGGAATTAATGTTTAATGGGCATATTTGTTTTTGAGGCACTGGGTTGCAAGGAGTTTCTAGTGGATATTTATTTAGCATACTTTTGATGCACTGGTTTCTCAACCTAGGGAATAAATTATCATCCCAGTCTGCCTGGTTGCAAATTCCAGCCAGTTCCTCTGAATATAGAGAGCAGCTGGCTGAAGCTAAATGAATAATACTGTCTAACAAAACAATAGCGCTAGGCCCAACATGTTGCACAGACATCTATTTTGAGTTTTGATATTTAAAGACTTAGGCGGCATGACAGGCACATTTATGGGGCCACAATTACTAGCAGCCTGCAGACTGTGCCTTAGATGTGAACAGATTAACACCTTCATCCCTGCATGTGTCAGATATCCTAGTAACAGAGTTCATCTCTACAAAGAATGAGTCTCTGAAGGTTTGACAAGTCTCTGTGCTTGTTGTATCTTCATCATCTGCTAGCATGCAGGGCAACTAAGAGCAGAAAGCCTTTGTGTTACAGCAAACCCAGTAAAGAATAATAGAATGAAACATTCTGCCCTTATTTCACTCGATCCTGTGTCTTTCATCAGACGTAACAGGCCAGAAGACCTAACAGACCTTTACCACCTGTAATTTTCTAATTTCTATGCAAACTCTTGTTGTCAGAAGAATGAAAGCATATCCTCAGACACAAACAACACCGTAACCCTTTCACAGCAGTTATTGTCTTATGAGAACTAATGGGGAAGATGCTCATAGTATATTTTTTCAAAACGATGGTGCTCAGGGTTATTTACATGTGTAAATTGACATTTGGTTTATTTTTGGAGGATAATCTTTCTCAGGGCTTTCTGTGATCTGCCTAACTCTAGCTGGGAACTCTTGCAAACACAAACCATGCTGGGTAGCTCCTGAATGGGACTGGTGCACTAACACAAGCCACTTCCATTGTTGTGAAAAACCTGCCAGTTTCCATAAATCTCTGATGCAGTGCAATGTGTGCTGGATAGTATTTGATATTACACTGTGGCCCAGTCCTTCAAACACTTTATACCAAACAGTTTCATTGCTTTCAGCAAACTACTGATGGTAGCAAGCATTACACTCAGTAGCAAGTGCTTTGGGGATCAGGCCCTTAGAATATACATGTTATACCATATGATATAATCAAAGAGGATATAAGCAAATATGGAGCGATGCATAAGAAAACAATAGACAGCTTTCGTGGTCCCTTTTGTAAAGCCATGGCAAGTTGAGTTAAGTGGAAATTCCAGATTGGCTCTGCTTTCTCTCTTTTAGAGAGAAATAACAGGGTCTCTGGGAAAACATGTGTATGAGAAGTTGCATGAAAGATAATTTAACATAGCTAGTTAAAGTGAGCAAGATAGTTTAAAAGGAAAACTAAAGTGAGTGTACATCTCTACATCTGAATCGTCCGTGCAGTGGAATTTCTTGGCTTCCATCACTTCTAGTATAGAACCAACCTGCAATTTTCAACCCAGCACATTTCTAAGAGCTCACCATGTACTTGAGTATGCAGCAAACATTCACAAATAGGACAAGGAAATTAAACACCAAATAGAAAATCCTGCTTAAAAATATATAATACTCCGCACATTTTGGGCTATTGTCTTAAGATGGCATAGAATAAAGATGCTTTGGATTCAATGGAACTACTCACATGCTTACTTTTACTCATGTGCATAGAGTGTTTGCAGGCTTGAGGCCACACAGTTTTCTTGGAATTTGGGTAGAGACCAACTCTTCTTATCCTGATTGGAATTTATGTGATACTAAAATCTAAATATTGCCTAACATTATTTATTAATTATTATTTTTATTATTCATGCCACTATGTGGTGCTAGCATCAGTGCTTTCAGTGTTTGGCTGATGCTCCAGGAAAGCCCATAAATTATCATAAAAACAATTTTTGGAGGCAAATATTACGACTCAAATTGTGATCTGTTTAAAAAATGAAGTGTGTGCCTGGTACAGCAGCAGTAAACATTTCAGATACTTTAGTGCCATAAGTGAACAACTTCTCAGTCAGGTGAATGACAACATTTAATGTATTCCCATGCATGGCAAGGTGCACTGCTACTTTGAGAAGTACAGCAAACCCTTCCAAACCAGCCGGGCTCTGTGTCTTCTCTGTACAAGAGCTTGCCAGCTGCCGAGACCTCTCAACTCTCCTGGAAATCAGACGGAGTAGTGGTTACTCAGCACCTTACAGGATCGGGCCCTGGCAGCACAATTTGTTTTTTGGGTCACAGGTAGTCTTTCAAGGTGCCTGCGTTTTATTAGGTTAGAGTCAGAAATCTAGAAGTGCTGAGAGTCAGTCTCTGTCTATAGGACATGTTCTGTAACCCAACACATAAGATCTATTACTTCTTAGTGAGAATATTTGGAGGATTTTAAATATTAGACAAAGTATAATAGTGTTTGTTATTCAGTTGCCATTCGGAACATGCACAACCCTTAATGCTAAATGTTAATAACCCACGGCACCAGAAATAACTCAATATCACTGATTTAATTGACAGTTCTCTGATTTCAACAGCCCCTCATCCTGCTTGCTGGATGTTCAAGAGTTCCTCTTTTTGCTGGGACTGGCTCTGCCTCTTGCTGACTGCACTGACAAGATTTCAGCCCATATGAAGCCCACAGGCTAACCTCACTGTCTGTCCCTGTCTCCTATAATGTTTTACTGCTTTGGTAACTTTGCCAGACCAGTGTCTCCAACTTCTGAATCTGATTTAATAAGAGCCATGGCGTCTAGACAGTGAAGCAAACTCTGCACTTAGAGCGAGAAGTCAGAGCTCCCCGCATTCATGCAGCCCCTGTCACGTGTCTCAGTGCAGCACCACTGCTCTTCAGCAAGGCCTCCTACATGGACATTTGGAAGCTGTTTCTTTGTGTCCAGTGGAAGATACCAAATTCACCTCTCTAAAAGGGAGAGCCATCAAGGCAGAACAAACCACTTCTACTTTACCTTATGCAAATATTATTGAACACAAAGGGTTATGCTGTTTTTCAGTGTATGCTATAACAAAGCCAACGAGACACACTCACATTGCCTATTAAAAAGCATTCCATTAGTTAGACAACTTAGGTCTATTCTTTATGTACTGATTATTTGGCACTGCCTGACATACAGGGCTTCAAGCTGCTCCCTGCAGGGCAAAGACAAAACTCACAACACTCACTGACTCTGAGCTAAATTGGCTCCCACCTGCTTCAAGACCGGAGGACTCATTCCATGTTGCTTACTTATAAATAGTATACCCCTAATCCAAGTGCTAAATTAAATTAGACTTAAAATATTCACAAAGTCTACACCTGGTTCACTGCTAATAGCAGCTAACGGTTACAACATTAGTAAATGCTCTTTTTTCTCTTAGCAAATTCCCCCCTCCTCCCCCTTCTAGCCAGATCTGGCAATTATTTGCTCACGCTGAGTATGGCATTCAGGGCTTCACTTTATCAGGACTCTGGAAAGATTCTCCCCAGCAGGACTCAAAGGAGGGATTCACTTTCCCTGGGTCCATCCTGGACACCAACTTTGGCATACTAGGGAGCTTGTTCATCCTCCTCTGAATTCTGCTGTAATTACTTTTCCTTTAGCGTGTTACTTATTGTAATAGCTTTGCTATTTATGTAGCGCCAGGTGCTTTACAGATGTATAAAAGCCAGAAGTGCTGAGAGCCTCCAGCCCAATAAGCGTCAATGAGTGCCGTGGGCACTTAGCACCTCTGAAAACTCAGGCCACTTTTACTGAAGGTGTCTAATTATGGATTTTGGTGCCTAAAATCTCATGTCATCTATAAAGCACCAAACACAGTGATTTGAAAGTTCTGGCCTTATGGCCTAAGTCCTACAGTGCAGTATAATTTTCTATATCTATAATGCAAC
Source organism: Emys orbicularis (assembly GCF_028017835.1). Classification (NCBI taxonomy): domain Eukaryota; kingdom Metazoa; phylum Chordata; order Testudines; family Emydidae; genus Emys; species Emys orbicularis. The sequence goes on along the minus strand of NC_088684.1, from coordinate 268,785,599 downwards.
ACCATAATCTTTTGAATCTCCACCCTCTAAAAGCCAACTTCCGCGCGAATCATCCCAGTAACCTGCTTCAAGGCAAACCAACTGCTGCTGCACAAACCGTCCAGCAAGCAGTGTCTGGCCCCTAAGCAGACTGCACACACTCCTAACCCTAAGCACTTTCACTGGCTTTATTAGCCTGGGGATTCAGGGTTCCTAACCCTATATATTCTATATGGCAGCTCCATATGCATTACCACCAGGCCAGTTAGGAGTCCAGTGATATCAAACATACAAAATTGTACAAGTCCAATAATAATTTGGTGAAATGTCAGGGTTTTTTTAAACTAAACTAAATTATTCTTAGCCCAAGGCACCCATGTAAGAAAATAACCTTTAAAAGCTAATGTGGAAGCAATGTACTCATCCAATGTGCTTCCTATAACTCAACACTGACCCGTTTGGGAGGGTGAATTGAGTGGCTTTAAAAATCAGCACAAATGGGCTTCAATAAGTCCTTACAGCTCCTTGCTACTGAAGAGCTGATGGTTACAAGGCTTGTTCTTGATGATGAGGCTGGAATGCAAAACAATAATAAAATAATAATAATAATAATAATAATAATTCTCTGAAATGTTTTGAACCCAAGTTTCTGTTTGCTTCCAACAGGTGTGCCTGGTAGGCAGCAGCTGTATCAATTACATGCCTGCTCCTCCTTCTCTTCTTCCCACTTTGTGAAGAGTTAGGTAGCCTCTGAGCATGCCTACTAGATTCGGGCCTTGGAGACAAGATAGGTGCTCTCCTGCTTATCTTCCCCTGATTTGAGATTTAGGCATCCAGGTGCCTAGAGTGAGGCAGCAGTGGGCATAAACAGAGGCAGAGACTTAGACATCTAGGGAATTTTTACCGCAAAAGTTTAGGTGCTGTAAAACCTACTGATTTTAATGGTGTTCCATCTGGGTGCAGCAGTCCACCTACATGTTACACACTGAAGGATTAGGGCTTATGCAGATCACTTCTTATTAGAGAGGCAGGATGGATGAATGGGTATGGTGCTAGCTTGCACTTGAGGGAGCCTAGTTCAATTCCTTGGTCTCTCACAAACTTCCTATGTGACCTTGTTGGTCACATTTCCCCATCTGTAGAAGGGAGATAATAGCACTGCTCTACGTCACTGGGCTGTTGTGAGCATAAATCTGCTAAAGATCGCAAGGTGCTCGGCAGCTATTATGGAAACAAGGCGATGTGAGTACCAGGAAGAGACACAAAGTAGACAGGGTGCCCCAGAAAGCCCAGAGAGATGAATGACTAGGTACTTTAAAAATTATGACTATCATTGTTCATAGTCTTGTATTTCATAGTAAGGATGATAATATTCTAGTGGGAACAGACATACTGTGCAGTAAACCAAACCACATACTGAAGTGCAAGAGAGGGCTCCTTAGTGAGCAAATGCCAAATAAACAACACTAATACCATATGTTTCTGATGCTTTGGTCCTTTAAACAGGCTTTTACAATTCTTTAAAAAAAAAAAAAAAACCCACTCCAAAGCTGGATTTAACACATTATCTACTCCCTGGAATAAATATGCATACCTGGAACCCTGGTTACGTCTATCAGCAGTAATTAGAAAAACACTAATGTGCTTAGATTTAAGCCCACTTAATTCGCAGAAAACTATTCAGATGTTGTCACTCGAGCTGTGAACCTGAAGAATATTTAACTTGTTGATTAAGTACTTAACATTACAGATTAATGCAAAATTGTCTGTCCTACATTTTTTGCAGTTACATGATGACCTGTGTAAATATTCAAATTCTGCCTCGTTCCTTCAACTGTAGCCAAATCCACGTCACCCAAAATGAGACAGGACTAGAAGAGATTCAGATGCATATTCCCATGTCCGATAACACAGTAAAAGCTCAGTTATGAGCGAAGTGCTGTACAAATACAAAATAAAAAAAGACAGTCCCTGCCTCACATTATGATTGCAAAAATTAGCAGCACTCGGATGCTCTTCACCTGAAGAGAATCTCATCTTTTTATATAGAATATATATTTTTGAAGTATCTTTCTAACCCTCATGGTTGCAGAGAAAAGTTTGAAAAGGTGAATCAAATACACCCAAAAGGCTCAAAACCCAGAAGGCAAAGAACCCAACATTTATTATTTAAAAATCTCATGATTTTTGAGCCATGATTTTCAAATGATTGTGGTTGGCAAGCCTGCACTGGGGAGCTGTGTTGCCAAGAGGACTGAGGAATCTGGGAATCAGTGCAGAGGCCAGATGGTCTAAGTCCTCCCTGCAGTAGATTGCAGAGAGAGAAGCAGGCAACATCATCTTCAAGGATTCCTTTTGAGGCACAACCTCTTGTGGATCTCCCTATGTAGCAGTGTCTCTCCGTATCTTCTCTAGCTTGAACCTGTGCTTTAGAGGCTCACTCTACAAAGCACTGATCTTTCATCAGATCAGTTTCCATCCCTTAGTCACAGTATTAAGAGAGGTGGAAAAACGGCTCAGTTCTTATTAAGATTTCTGTTTTTGTCTTGATATATTATTTAGAAAGGTCCAAGCTGAACACTTATCAGTGGTCCAGTCACTGCTCTTCTAGGCCTTATTTGGTATCTTTTTTCTAGGCCAAGATCAGTTCACATTTTAAAAAGAATATTGTTACAGTACTTTGCTATACCCCAGAGGTTCTGAAACTTTGTTGTGGGGTGAACCACATCTTAATAGAGAGATTGCCTCACAGACACCTCCCCTCCCATGTATAAGCGCACAGACAACCTCTCCTCTCTTACGTGACTACATAACAGCCTTGTAGCAACTGCAGCAATTACTTACTTTTCTATGTAATACTGGGGAAGAATATAATTAATTCATAGCTTGTTTTAATCAAATTTAACAGATGGAAAGAAGGAGGTGGAGCAGATACCTTGTGACCAGCCAGTTCTCCACAGATTCAGCACCAAGTGATGCATGAACCACCGTTTGAAAACCTCTGGTCTAGACAAGAAGTGCTGAAACATATAGGCATTCATCTGATGGAGTTTAGTCTGGTTCCCAGAGGGAGCACAAGGTAGGGTTATTATGATGTAGCCTGTTATTTTGGGATTAGCCAGATGAACTCACGAACATCCTCGCTGCAGATGATACCAAGAGACTCAGATAACTTACTGTTTGGATGCTGAATTATAAAGATGTGATCTAACACGTTACCTAGCGTCATAATTTGCATGGAATCCTATGAACCCAGAACCCAGTAAAATGTACAATATGAGAAGCTGGACTGGCTGAGTACTAAAAGTAGATGTGAATCACAGCAGTATTTTTATTGTTTCAGTATTAAGGAGGAAATGTTCTTGACATATTTTTACAGTGCTAATTCTAGGCCATATTCAATTTATGGGGAGTTGTTCTTTGACTTGTATTCCCAGAGTAGAGAGACTTGGTAAATATTAATTAGCAAAATCATCCCCACATGACTGGAATTCAGTCCCACCAGACATTAAAATAGGAACACAGGAACAAAGGGTAGCCAGAGTGGTCTATCAAGTCTGGTACGCTGCCTCTGGCAGTGGCCCATTCCTAACATTTCAGACAATAGCAAAAAAGCCATAGTGCACCTGTTTGCAAATGCATCCTAGTCAAACTTGTTACATCTCTTAGAAAAGACTGGGCTGGATTTACTTGAAACAAAAATATGTATATACAGTATAATAGGGAATGACTGGATTCATTTAATGTTTTGTGTACTTTATTGATCATCTAATTCAGAGAAACCTTGCTTTAATATTTGAAATGTATTAATTTATTCAGTTTATGAGTGTTCCCCGGAACCCCTGGAAAATAAGTTGTGGCTTCCCTGGGGTGAAATTTTAAATAAATAAAAGTTAGATATGGATGGCGCTGCGACATAGACTGTATTTTCTTTGAGGCAGGGACCATCTTTTTGTGCTGTGATAGTACAGCACCTAGCACAATGGGGTCTTGATCCATGACCAGGGCTCTTCAGTGCTATATTAATTTAAATAATAATAATACCAGGAGACTTTCACTTCTAGCTCACCAGCTCAAATCCAAGTTAGACTAATAGCACCCAAAAGTCATTGCCATCAGATGGCTCTTTGCTAAAATTGGAATTGGAATTGGAATTCTTAGCCTCTTTTTTAGGAATTGAACTATTATTTTATTAAGTATCAGGGGGTAGCCGTGTTAGTCTGTATCTACAAAAACAACAAGGAGTCTGGTGGCACCTTAAAGACTAACAGATTTATTTGGGCATAAGCTTTCGTGGGTAAAAACCTCACTTCTTTGGATGCATCCGAAGAAGTGAGGTTTTTACCCACGAAAGCTTATGCCCAAATAAATCTGTTAGTCTTTAAGGTGCCACCAGACTCCTTATTATTTTATTATTCATCATTTAAATTGCATTAGGGCCTAAAGGCCTCAACCAGCTCAGCGACCCAGGGTGCTATACAGTAAGTGACAGTGCCTGCCCCAAATAGTTTACAATCTAAAAGGCAAGACACAACAGGGGAATCAAACAAATAAGCCAGCAGGGAGAGGGAGGCTGGGGTGAGAAAAGCATAGGATAATAAATAAATAGGTTTCTCCAGTAGAAAAACCATCAGCACAGGTGGCTCTAGTTAGCCTCTTCATTGGCAGTCTCAGTAGAAGGCTGAGGATTTGATGGACATGGAAACTGATCTCCACTCCCAGTGCTGAGGTGGCGCTTCTGGAGCGGAGTTGAAGCACCCTGGCAGAGAAGCTTTGGACTACCCCTGCTAGTGCTGTACTTGTTCTGTTAAATAAAGGCATCTGCTCTCCAGGGCAGCCAAGCCCCTACTTTTCACGAGCAATAAATTCACTCAAGAATTATAAAAATAAAAAAGTAAAATCATGTGGCAGGATTTATGGAGTGCAAGACTCTTCAGTTTTATAAGCAAATAGAACACCCCTGTTTTAAGGTGAGGAGGAAAGGACTTCAAACCCACTTATTTTCTTCATGGCTTAATCCTGCTGCCTTAGTGCAGGCCAAGACACTGCCATTAAGCCTCTTAATATACCACATAAGCCAGTGCAAATGGGATGATGTGAGATAGGAGGATGGTTATTTCTTGTGTGAAGTCTGACTTTAAGTATGACATGTGTGAAGCGTGTATGTATGAAGAGTGAATAAACAAAGTCCTGTGAAGAATGTATTTACAGTATTCCCCATTCATGGAAGCCAATAGTAATATTTTTATGGCAAACAACTGCCAGGGAAGAGGCAGAATTGTAAAAGAAACCACTGTATTGATTTTGATAGCTGTCCTGCACATATACAACTTCTAGGGAAAGCTCAATCCAGTGTGGACATGAATCTGAGTTTCCCTTGACCTTGGTTGGGTTGTTCAAACTGATAAAGTAACTGCTATTTGGACAGCTTTGATGCTGGCAGTCTCACAGATGACAAACAGACCAATCAGGACAGTTCCTTGGACTAAAGCAGGCAATTTTGGAAGGGACAGAAGGGGATAACAAGGCTGCAACTCTAGTGGCCAAAGGAATTGTGTAGGGGTGGTTCAAAGCTCTGGCAAACAACGGAAGAGCTCATTTGTTCCAAGGACTCTCAGTTGGTGGCCTGTTATTAAAGCAAGCAAATCCCTGATGCAAATAGGTTCAGTTCTGTGGGCTGAATCTGGCCCAGGAACTACACTGAGTGACCAATGCCTGTCCTCTTTGTGCAGGATTCTCTCTCCCCTCAGGTTGGCTGGGTTCCAGACAGGATCCAGCAGTCCTGGCTCAGTATCCATTATGGCTGTCTGAGTGGTGACAGCTTGCACGCACACCTTCTCCCCCAGAACCTTTAGAACATTATGTGCCTCTGTGCTCCCTCTGTCTCACTGATACCCATAAAGGGTTCAGACAGAAAAGGGAGACATCTGAATTCCAATCACCAGCATGTACTCTGTGCGTCTGTCTGGGGAGAGGAATACTGCGAAGAGGAGTCAGGGAAATTCAACAATGCATGGTACATTAAGCCTCCCCTGTGCATTCATCCCCAGGAGCACACATATAATGTGTCTGCTATGGATTTAAACTTCTTCCTAATACATCTAGGACTAGGAGAGAGATTTTAGTCTCTACTGCTGTAGAACTCTCACTGGCTTCAGTGGAAGTTTTGCCTGAGGAAGGACTTGTATTTAAGCAAGGAACATCTATGTGGCACAACAAAGGGGAAAGAAGCACAGGAGAAGCACTGAGACTACAGCAGGTAGCATATACAGACTGGCTGTGAGTTCATTTAATCTGATCAAGTACCCAAATAGGATTCCTCATGCCCGTATTGCCCAATAATGTTCTTTTATTTAATTTCCCTGGGTAATGGGCTGAGACCGCTGCAATTCAGCCCCTTCTACCTGATGAAGGCAGTAACAGGACACTGGATTTAGAGGAAGGCATTTGTCAACTTTTTGTTGCTGAGAGACCAATGCAATAGGGAGTATGAGAAAGAGGAATGTATAAGATACTCGAGCCAAAGAACTTGTTAGCCTGGGATACTGTTAATACTGAGTCAAAAGGAAATATCCTGAAGGTATCATTATACTAGAATGCCTAATGATTAAATATTTTGCAGATATTCTTCTCCCAGCAGCAGGATAAAGCAAGAAGTTGAGGTTGCTGTGTTTATGGTGGAAATATGATTGTCCTTGTAAAAGTGTTCTACCATGTTGTAAAGTGATGGTCCCGAACCCTACAGATTGTAATAGTGATAAATACTGCAAGTGTTTGGGGCTATTGTTGGGGCTCACTGCAGTATTTTCTTCCATGAGCACCAGGAGGGCAGTAGCCTATCAGAATGCATGGATTTGCAATCTGTATAGTTCCTGAAAAGTACTGAATAGCAGTGAAGCAGTAACTGTGCAGCATTCCTACTGTCTGACAATCTGAGACTTTCTATTGCAGGACAGTTGAGCAATAATGACTGATAGGAAGGGCACTTCCTGCACATTAATGACTGGCAGCATGCAGGGCCGGTGCAAGGAAGTTTCGCGCCCTAGGCAAAACTTCCACCTTGCACCCCCCCAGCCCTGCGGCAACTCCCTGCCCCCCCTCCGCCCTGAGGCGCTCCCACCGCGGCAGCTCCCCCCCGGGGAGCCGTGAGGCAGCTCCCCACCCCAGCTCACCTCTGCTCCGCCTCCTCCCCGAGCACGCCGCCCCCGCTCTAATTCTCCTTCCCTCCCAGGCTTGCGGCGCCAAACAGCTGATTGGTGCCACAAGCCTGGGAGGCGGGAGAAGTGGAGCAGCGATGGCGCGCTCGGGGAGGGGGCGTAGCTGGGGTGGGGAGCCCTGCGGCAGCTCCCCCCCCCCGAGGCACCCCCGCGGCAGCTCCCCACCCCAGCTCACCTCTGCTCCGCCTCCTCCCCGAGCACGCTGCCCCCGCACTAATTCTCCTCCCCTCCCAGGCTTGTGGCGCCAAACAGCTGATTGGTGCTGCAAGCCTGGGAGGCGGGAGAAGTGGAGCGGCAACCGCGTGCTCAGGGAGGGGGCGTAGGAACGATGTAAAAAAAAAATAAAATTGGGGGCACCACTTTTTGGCGCCCCTAAATCTTGGTGCCTAAACCACCTAGTTTGCCTAAATGGTAGCACCGGCCCTGGCAGCATGTGTTTAGAGCCTGAAATAAACCCACCCAGTCTGCAAATAGCGATAGGAAAAGCCATCTTTTCCATGTTCTGTTTATGTTACCAGTCTTTCTTTAGCACATAAAGACCAGTATGGTAACCAATAAGAAAGTAGGATTTCATCCCAACATCTGCAAGGTTTAAGGTGAGGGGATAGTGGAGAGGAGTGGGAAGCAGGATTGGAAACATAATTCTAGCCTCCAGCAGAGAGACAGAGAAAAACTGAGCATTTGGAATTATTTTTATTTGCCTCTCTAGAAAAGCATGCATGGCTTTTATGGAGTTTCCAGGCTGTCATGATGTTTGTTCAGGCGAGTAGCAAACGTCTGAGCAGACATATGGCAAGGTGAAGAATCAGTCTGTGCAGGTTGAAGAGTACGCTGCCAAATCACTTTCTGCCACTGCTGGGCAATTAGGCACATCAGCACCTGAGTGATTTTTTTGCTCTATGTTTGCAAGAATTAAAGAATGAAAAGAATTAAAATGCTTGCAGGGGCCAGGAGTGCTTTACCTGTGATGTGGGGCTCAGCCCCACAGCAGGGTCTTGAGAAATTGTAGGTATTCATTAATCCAGAGGTTTTGTAAATGAGGAGACAAGAGATACTATGGCCTTTGTTCCACAACAATAATAGTAAAAAACCATGGTTTGGGTTAAATTTACCATGTGTAAAGGCCCCACGTAAGGCCCTCCATACTATCTGAGCCATGCCCTGGGGCTGTATAAGGACCATGGGTGAAGCAGCTACACAAAGAGGACAGCTGTACTCACTGCATGCCATAGCGAGGGAGCTCTAGAATAGCGCTGCACAGAAGTGCCTGGACAGGGTCATTAAGGCTGGCAGGGGACAGACCAGAGCATCCAGTGGCTCAGAAGCTCCTCGTAATGGGTCCAGAACCAGAAGGGCAGCAACAATACTCCAACTCGTAGGTTGGAAATTAGTGAGAGACCTAAACAGGCAACACGTATGTGCTTTACTGATTACAGATAGATTTAAGCACATGCTTCAGTGCTCTGCCAAATCTGGGCCCAGTGAGGAGCAGAAGCCTGAGGAGCAGGAGCATGGTTAGTTTTCCTTCCCATGTGAGACGCACTCTGCAAAACGAGGAGCACTTGAGAGGCCTGCCTCTGAAACCACATCTGAAAACAGACCATGTCAACCAGACATCAGCTACCTCTAAAACCACATCTGAGGCCAGCTTTTTAAGATAAGTCTGCCAAATATGCATGGCAAGATGGATCATGTGACCACATTTCCTGCTGTCCTCAGGACCAGAATAGAGCAGTTTCATGAAGCACAGCTTTCAAGCTCAGTTTCAGAAGCTATTGCAATGTCAGTTAGGTTCTATTCTAGATAGGTTCTTATATCCCCCTAACCACCTTAGTATCCAAGCACTTTGTAGTAGTGCATTAAGCAATGTGTCTCTCTATCAGTATGATGAAAGGCCTTCCAGGAGAGAATCTGGACATTTGAATATGAAATAGAGAAGTTAAGCAAGGCCTAACGTCTGTTTTCCGTTTGCCATTTGCCACTGCAGCATTTGCAAGTTAGTGCAGGGCAGTTTGCTAGCACATAGGATGGAGTATATGAGAGCATGTAAGGTGATATCAGAAGGGAATGTTCCAAAGTCAGTCTGCACAGCAGGTGAGCGAACACATTTTAAGGACATATGCTTGACTAAAAGAGGGGGACAAACGAGTCCAGGTCTCTTTTGTATCCTGATTACTCAGAAACCCAGGATAGGATTTGAAAATATCCATCACGTGAGCTGTAGGGATGTTGCAGAGTCAGGGACATTCAGTTCAAGTAAAAAAAACATCTGATTTTGACTCACTGGTCCTGAAATCAGGAAGCCAGACTCCTCAATAGTAGCGGGGTGGGGGAGGGGGGGGAGAAGAGGAGGACATTTGGTATCAGGAGAGCCAAGACAATGGAGTTTCTTGGCCCATAGTGATCACCATTAAAACCTCAGCAGCATCTGAGGTGCTGCATTATTTCCTGTTCTGAATTGTAGTAGGCAACTGACAGCCTGGGTGCCCCCAGGCATCTGGGCACAGCATTGTGGTGAGTCTGCCTCTAGGTGCTTGTCAGCCATCACATTCAATCCTCACAGGTGGGACTCTAGTTCCGGAGGCTCAACCCCCTGACTGAGTTGCATAGGGCTAGATTCACCAGAGGAGTTAGGTGCCCAACTGCCACTTGAGGTACCTAAATCCCAGAATCAGACTCCACTGGGATTCACAAAACTCCCAGCCAGCTGCCGCTGAACACTGTAGGCACCTAAACTCACTCTGTGAGTACCCTACCCACTGGGCTAGACGTTATGAGGGAGCTCCTTCTCTCCCACACTTCTTGAAAAACCAGCATAGGTGCCTAACTCCGCATGAGGGTTCACAGCTGAGAATCCCAAGCACAGAAAGGGGCCTCCCTATAGCCCAGACTTACATGCTTAACTCCCTGAGAGGGGTGGGGTTAAGGACACACCCCTCTCCTTGGCATCTGCCAGTAACTAGCTTAAGCAGAGACGTGCCTAGCATGTTGGTTTTTGTGAATCCCTCTCTGAGGCACCCATCACTCCCCATTCATTGTCTAGGAAGCCCAGGTGTCTAACTCAGGCTTTGGGAATCCCTATGATTTTCTAGGCACCTAAAAGTTATGCGTGGTGATGCTCAGCATTGCCATAAGTAAGTTTATTTGTGAATCTAGCCCATAGCACCTCACTCCTCTTAAGATATGCGAAGGAGCCTGGCAAAAGATAGCCCTATGCACAGGTAAGGGGTCACCAGGCGTCTCTATGTCTTCAGATCCCTAGCTCCTAGTTTCAGAGGTCTTTACCCTTCCAGATTTTCTTGTGCCAGGATAGTTTCTGCACCCCCTAGGGGTTGGCAGGGGCCACTGGGCCCAATCTCTCCACTAGGTTCCAATCCGGGCAGATACCCGAGGGCTGCACTCAAAGGTGCTGTTCTGCTGCTTCCAAAAATTATTTCCTACCAATCCCCTTCTCCCAATGGGTAAAGACATTTAAACAAAACAAAACACAGGTAAATCTCAGACCTTCTGAGTGTCAAGAGTCCCATTCTCAGCGGGTCTGGTAGTCCCAATAGGCAGAGGTCCCAGGTAGTGGACCTCTAGCAGTGCTCCCTCCCTGGAGCTAAGAACATAGGTCTGTTCACCTCTACTAGTTGCCGAACTGGTCTGGTCTCCTTTTGAGCTCTTCCTCCAACCCCACAGACTTTGCAGGTGTGGCAGGATGGGGCTGCCTGGGCCTAATGTGGCTCCTTAGTCCTTCCCTTTTTGGTGTGGGGCTTGTATGTGCTGTCACATGAATACAGGGAAATGCTAGGAGATCTCGGATACTATTGGGTGGTACCTGTTTGTTTTTAAATGGTGACCACTCTGCACCATTGGTTTGTCCAGAGTATTTGTTCCTTTTTAAAGAATGCAGGTAAGCATTGAATCAGTAAGTTGAAAAGAGGAAGGAAATAAGCAATAGCCTGTCTAGCAGAGTCTTGGAGGACAAAGGAGGTAGAGATGTTATTCATTCACTGTCACTTTAAAAATATTTCCTTTTTTGTATTTTTAATATGCAAATATTTTACAGGGTTTATTAGAACATAGCAATCATAACTCGAGATCTTTCAATCAAGATTAAACAGGTGCACAATCTTTCTTTAGCAAAGCCTGACAGCTGGAACAACTGTGAGCCTTCCCTTCCCAATGTGTGATTATAGTATATTGCTGGAAGGGTTTATTTCCTGATTTGATTCTTCACCCTCCCTGCTATGGCGCATACTCCCTTGAAGATCACTTTTGTCTTTCTGGTGAATACTGTCCTAGCAATTCAGAAGAAAATTGTGATGTATTTGTTCTGACATATAGGGCAAGGTTTTGACCTCAGGTGTGATTCTGAGAAAAATATTATTTTCCTGATAGCCAACCCTCTCAGAATTAAAACTGCTACTCTGAGGAAATGTATTAAAGCCATTTCAGCTAGTACGTCAATGGTGGTTACTTTATAAAGCATCTTGGATACAGATTCACCCCAAGGTACTTTATAATCATTGGGATAAAGGAATAAAATTTGCCAGGTATGTTTTATACACATTAATGTCTGCATTTGGAGGTGTGAATTTGGAGGTGGTCTGCACATCTCCCAGTACTGTCCTGCAGCTGCAATAAGTATGGTAACTTTAGCTGTCTTGCCGTTAGTGAGGATCATAATCCAGCAGCAGAGTTTTGCTGGAGGAGCTTTACATCATCTTCTAATGTAAACAACATTGTAAGAAAGTACGGCAGCCCCGCAGGATTTTCATTGAGCAGTGATTGATGTGAAAAGGGTTGGAATTGCAGTGATTCTGCATCAGTCACAGCTCTCGCTTGGCTCTAAAATTGACCCTGTTAGCACAATCTGACTTCGATCATTTGTCTCAGAAGTACCAAGGGATTTTAAAACAGCTGTGGATTCAACCATTTCAAATAGGAACATATTTCTGGTTTGCGGTAAGAACACCACACACTGTACGTGTTTCAGAACCCAGGCCTCCAGATTTCTGGCTTGTTTTGTCATTGCATCTTTGCATTCCTCTTTAGCTTTCACACAGACAGCTCCATGGGTTATTTTGTTTTTGTTTTGGTGCAGTTCAGGTCTCCCCCTTTCTTCTCCCCCTTCCAAAAAATCTTCATTGCCTTTTACAGAAGAGCGAGTGTTTAGGCTTCAGAAATAGTTAAGCAGAGGAAGTAGCTTTTTTTCCAACCTTTGATATGTCCCCCGTCTGACGTGTTTTCTCCTAAGTGCTGGCAGTCAGAGAAGCGCCCAATGGTTACAGCAAATAGTGCAATATCATGGCAAAATCCTGTGCAGCAACCATGCGCTCTGCCAGCGCTAGTCCCCAATCCAGATGGGCATCCCATTTCACTAATGTACAATTACTCTAATTTTCTCTCTTCTCCTCTCTCTTTTCCTTCTGCAGGTTCTTTCCCTAAGGACATCTGCTCCAAGGAGTGATGGATTGAGATCTGGAGTAATTACTCCAGTTTGCATTGCTTGAACCAGCCTGCAGTGTTTGTATAAAAATGCAAGCACTAAGAGTCAACAGGGTATAAAAAGGTAACACGGTCTCCTCACCTCAAAGCTAATCATTCTTTGCCACAGTAACAGAAACAGTCATTTTAAAATTTGCTGACTTCAGTCTCATTTGTACACTTTTCAGCCACTGCCTAATGAAGCCAGTCTGGTTCCATAATGTGATATTAGTGGTAGAAACCATCAGACTAAAGATCTTATATTTTACCCAGAGCACTTGTGTCTGATCAGCTGGGTGAAATGCTCAAATGTGCTGACGTGGATTCAATTTTGAACCAGGAGGTGGCCTAATTTTGAAAATGCTCTCTGCCTTCCTCATGATCTAGCACTCTAGGTATTGGGGAGCATGTGGGCTGTTCAGTGTGTCTATGATCCAGGGACGAGACTGACAGCCACTCAATTCCAGAACGCAGCAGCGGATTAATATCACAAAGAGAGGGAGAGAGAATGCCGAGTTGAGCTATTTCCGCAATCCGTTCACATAATGGATGTGAATGTCAAGACACCACCGTCTGAAGTATGAGCACCTTGGAACAAAACAAAAAAATTACTGGCAGTGTCAGATTTCAGGAATGTACAAGCGGAGGTGGCAAAAAGCTTCACACACAGCCGAGACTTTCTCCTGCATCTTCCTTTGTGAATAAAGAGTGATCTTGCTGCCCTCCCCCACCAGAAGCAGACAATCAAGCATAGATCGGGTATAAATGAAAGCCCCACTGCACACTTAATACAATGTGAATAATGTTTTGTCGAGAGCTTTCTTAGGAAGGAGCTTTACTCAGAGTGGATGTGAGACTATAGAATGTACGTGAACTCAGCCAGCGAGCCATGAATAGATCAGAGAGTTTGCAAATTCTTTCCCAAGTTCAACCCCCCCTTGCTCCTGCTAGGCAGAACTTGTATCAATAACAACACACTCATTAATACAGCTATACCCACATTCAGACATTCTTTTCAGAATTGCAGATCATACTGGGACTGGATGTGTGGCTACCTCGAAGATGGCTCTAGTCACCCCTATAGCAACCAAAATTCATTAGTGTCTGACGATGTCTGCTCATAGGCTGCCAAGTTGGTTTAAATTCAGTCCATATCACCACAACTGGTATGAATAAGTGCCCTGATTGTAAACTCCCCAGAAATTAATGTGTATGAGAGCGATCTGCCCATCTAACTCTGAGAGACCCTCTCTCCCAATCACAATCAGGGCATACAGGTGGAGAAGTGTCAACATTCTTGTATTGCTGTTGCCTATGGATGAACTGCAGACTTCGATTACCAAGGCTGTCTAGATGGCATCTTTCCCCAGCACTAAATTATATTTGTTTCTGCTTCTAAAAGTGGTCAGTGCTGTACTTTGCACTTTACCAACATTATACACTTATTCTACAGGAGATGAAGCTCCCCATTCAAAGAGCAGGTACATTCAATGTAAATAAATTTTAGAAATATATGGCTTGAATGTAGTAAAATCCACATAATAAAACATCACAAGGGAGAAGCAGAGAAAATGGTCCTCCCAAGATGACACAGATTTTAATTCTTGTATTTGGCACCCGGTGATTGGTGCACTAGAAATGGATAAAAAGGCCTAGCTATTACTTCAGCAATACTGTGAAGATTATCACTTTCTCTTACATTAATTGTCTAGTGAGCAAGCCCTTTACATTCAGATTTAAAACAAATGAAATTTAAAAAAATTAAAACCCTGGGATGTCTGCAAGTTCAAGCAAATGAATAAGAAACTACAGATGCAGCCATGAATCAGCATTAGACAGCTTTTTAGTCACTCCATACAAAAAGAAGTCCTGGCATATAGCTACAATCACCCCTGCTCTAAATACCCTTGCTCCTTCTCTCACCACACTTTTCTTTCTGTACAACAGAAAATGCTTTGCCAAATCTAAAAAGATAAAATGCTTAATTCTGGAGCATTCAAAAAAAAAAAAAAAAAAGCGCTTGGACATTTGGGCAACAAAATAGCCTAACATTTTGATTAGCAACAGATATCACATGCCACTTAACATCTAGCAAGAAGGGAGTAGTTCATATATAAATATTGTTTGTGAAATTCAAAGATCTGCTTCCATTGCAGCATCCATAATTTCCATGGACTTTCATGGGACCTAGAGGAGCTCAATCTCTCCCCCAAGATCAGGTCCTAAATCACCAACATTTACACAACAACAACATAATGAAGCTTTACTTTTAGAAATGTGGAGACCTTGGTACCCAAGTTATAATTACGTTATTCATATTCAGACTACTTCTGCAAATGGGAAAAAGGCTTGGGATAGCAGACTGTCTGGGATGTTAGGCATTAACTTAACTGGCCATATAATGCCACTGTTGCATTTTACAAATGTATATGAAAGAAAATTTATCTTGCAGTAGCTTGACCTGGAAGGAGGAGGTTTATCTTACCAGCATGCCATGCCTGGGTAGTTCTACAGATCTCTACATAAATCTGACATCTTTCATTCTCCAGCTGGTTTTTATTACTTGTAATCTTTTAATTCATGACGTATTCCTTCCATAGACTCCCTTTCCTTGCCTTTTTCTATAATTTTTAGTATGTTGTCATATCACATGGCCTCTAGCCTACACCCTCACAGTTGTCATAATTTGGTCACTTCACCAACTAGCCCTATTATTCTTTTAGGTGCCTATTTACTTTAAACATTATAATACTACAGGCAGCTAAATAACTACTAAATAAGCAACCAATGTGGAAACAGCTCACTGATGTAAGTAACCCTGTGAAGTCTGGTGGATTGTCAGAAGTCAGATTTCCAGAAGGTTGTAAAGATAGTGGGAGAATTGGGGGAGAAAAGTGCTCTAGAACTCACCATGTACAGCTGGTCCAAACTTCTCTCGTTCAGGATTTTCCAGCAGCTCTCCACTCCCCCCCACACCATCAGCTGCTTCTCTGAGCAGGTCTCTGAGGGGTGGGTATTGAGGAGGTCTCATAGCGGGTATGACAGAGTAGCTGTAGCACCTTGGTCACTTAGGTAATTGCATAACAGAGAAGATTACAGGTTTAACTGGAATCAGTGATAATGATGGGGATTGTTGACACTTGGGGGCAATGGTTGGACTAATTAGCCCAATAACGGGAAGATATATAGTTGGCAGAAACAGGATGTTATAGGGAGGGGAAGCTGTGTAGAAGGCTGCTCCACAGACCTCTCTGTACTATACTTTGCAATGCTTGGAATCTAAAGACTGAAGGTACACACAAGGAAAAGTAACAGACTGTATGTGCGCTGTGAACAGGAGACCATGCAAATGGGCCAGGTAGCACAGCACACCAGATAGCTGAAGGAGCACCCAGCAATTGGGGCGGGGGTTGAATGGGTCTTTGTTGTCTCTGCCCCCTCCCTTGCCCCCCCATCTGGCTGCTTCTCTCACTGTGTTCTGGGGCATAGCTGGTCAAGAGAAGAGGATGAGGAGAGACCCTTGCAGACACCACTAAGAGAAGGAGCTAGCTCCTGTCAATAATCCCAAAGTCAAGGACCTCCAAAGGTGAGAGGCCATCAGCGGGTGCTCCTCCCTCTCATATCCCTGCCTGACTCCATCACTGTGTTCTGCCTTCTCCCCTCAGCAAACCTCCTGACATAGTCTGTGGTAAATCTTTACCATCTCCTCTCAAAAGCGCTTGGCTAAATGGAGAGAGGGAGGGAGTAGGGGGAAGGTTAGTCCTGTGGATAAGGCACACTTCTGGGAGTCCATTGATCTGATCCTTCATTCATAATCCTGCTGCAGTTTTCCTATCAGACTAACTGATTCCACTCACTAACCCCTGACTTCAGGTTGTGTCATTGCAAGGATCCTCCTCTCTAGCACCCCCTGGTGACCACTTGTTTGGCCCCATGACGGCTGTTTGCAGCCAGGTCATGTTTAAAATTCACCCCCTTTTGGGCTAACAGTCCAACTACAGAATCCAAATAAATGATCTTTCTTCCCCTCTTGGGCTATGTTAAAGTTCTCTGCTCTATACCCCTGCTCTGAGGCACTGCAGAATTTCTTTTCCACTTCTTAGGCACAGCACTGCCTCCCAGGGCTGTTTCTTCTTAGCAGGTTTCCCCACTGCCTCCCCTCCCTGACTCTGGCAGTCTTTCCCAGAGCCATCACTGCTTCTTACAGGCCCGATCTCAGGGCCTCCCACAGAAGCCTAACCAGGGCCGGTGCAAGGAAGTTTCACGCCCTAGGCGAAACTTCTACCTTGTGACCCCCCCCCCCCGCCCTGAGGCATCCCCCCACGGCAGCTCCCTCCCCGGCCCGGGGAGCCATGCGGCACCTCCCCACCCCAGCTCACCTCTGCTCCGCCTCCTCCCCGAGCACGCCGACCCCGCTCTAATTCTCCTCCCAGGCTTGCGGCGCCAAACAGCTGATTGGCGCTGCAAGCCTGGGAGGCGGAAGAAGCGGAGCAGCGACGGTGCGCTCGGGGAGGAACGCTGTAAAAAAAATTGGGGGCACCGCTTTTTGGCACCCCCAAATCTTGGTGCCCTAGGCATCCGCCTAGTTCGCCTTAATGGTAGCACCGGCCCTGAGCCTAACCTGCTCCCTGTGGCTCCCGCTAGCTTGCCTCCAGCAGGGTCTTCCCAAAGAGAGGGAAATCTCTCCTGGGTTGTCTCCCTTGGACTGAGTTCTTTCCTCTCTTCATGTAGTCCTGCTTGACCTGTGATAGGTGGGAACACTAATGGTAATTAAGCAACAGATCAGGATCAGAGGGGGAGAGCTGCTGTGTCACATTGTGACACCAAGCACTCCTGTATTCACACCCTACATACTATTGTAATACTCTTTGTTTTTTGCTTTTTTTAAACCACATTTTCCTGGGTGGTGGCCATTTCCCTAGATATTTTTCCACCCACAGAGAAGCCTGCTGGAGGTGGCATAGTTCATTTTTATCCCTCTGGAAGAAGTGTTGTCATACATTCAACAAGCAAGGCCAAACCATCCTGCAATAGCAGCCTTTGGACAGGAGGACATGAAAAAGGCTCCCTTTCAATGGTACAACTCTGTGTAACCAGCAGAAGCCACTAGAGTTGCATCATTCCAGCCTCTGCTGGGCCAGCACAGTAGTGACCCTTAAAAAAAGTACTACAAGTAGTCTACAGTAATAACTCAAATCACTACACCTTACAACAGCAACACAGCAGTGTCTTGGGCTATTACTGCAGAATACTGGAGCTTTTGTCATTGGTTTAATAAGAGGAAGAGACTGGAATTGCTGGTTGAAATTGCGCACATGGAAAGGTAGGTGCACAGGGACCTCTGGGCCTGGTTCTCCACTCACTTGCACCATTTTACATCAGTGTAACTTCACTGAAGTTACTGCTGCTTTACTGGTGTAAAGGGCAGGTGGAGGAGAATCACCTCCTCTGTCCTTTCTACCTTTGTGGCTCGTGTAACTGCCCAGTGTAAGATGATTCTCTTACATCTGCTGGTTGCTTTAGCTTTTCCTTGGCACGTCTCACCCTAGAAGCTGAAGTTATCTTCCTCTTCTGGACCTAGGCTGTTCTTTGTTTGGTCAGGATTTTTTTTTTCATCTTTGTAAGTTCTCACTCATTGGGGTTGTGCTTGTTCCATGAGCTTCCTTCTCAAAGGTCTCAAACCACATCTTCCCCTTCCCCCCCCCCCCTTGCAGTTAGCTTAGTGCAGACCAAAGAGACTGGAGAAGCCTAAGCTTTTTGATTTCAGAAACGCTCTGATCTTGCCAGACTTCAGTGATGTCATAATTGATTAATCTATTGCCAGCTTCCTCTGGCTCTCCCAGGAGCTGCTGCAGCTCTCATTCATCATGGAGCCAAGATAATTGAAGCAATCCACTTGCATTCTGGGCCATCCCCTCAAATGTGACATTCACGTGGATACCTGTTTGGTTCTAATGGAATTCTTCTTTCCATATGACTCCTTAAGCATATTATTTATCAAATGTAAGATCCACTCCTCTCATCATACCGCTAGTGCTGACGTCTCCACATTCGCCCCACCTCCATAAGCCTTTACAGTACACGCCTTAGCTGAAACTATCTTCCCATAAGTCCTGCCATGTCCCTTTTCTTTCCCGTCCCAAAGGGAAATATGGGTGAATGAGACTGTTGACAGGTATGTCCATTTCACTGAGGTTTTTTTTTTTTTTTTTTTTACACTCACACATCTAAGAGACAAGGTTTCAAAAAAAATTATGGTGAAGCTTTATATAACCTACACAATGTTCATTTTGTAATACTCACATTTTAATTTTAGAAAGAAATCCCAACTCTGGGGGACCGAGTCTGTGATTTAAAAGCAAGAGAACAATCTGAGGCAAAGAAGCCAATAAATCTAATTTTTCTTCTTTTTGCTCACTTGATGTATAAAACATTTCATATAGAGCGTGTGCCTGTGTGTGAGCTCTGCTCTTCTAGGAAAATAGGTATGGGCCAATGTAATTCAGTGTCTTTTCTCCAGCAGTGGCTAATACTGGAGGTCTAAACTTCAATTACATTGACAGATTTCTTCCTGTCCCCAGCTGGTGATCATCTTATGACCTGAAGCATAAAGATTGGCAACTCTTGCAATAGTGTAACTGCAGATGCAATTCTTATTGATATAGTCTGTGACCCTTTCTACACTGGTTTATTTGTTGAAATACAATACTTGAAGATTGTCTTATTTCTCATAAGAGCTCTGCTGGCCCAACTCCTCTAGCTCTGCCCAGCCCCTGAAGTTTAGAAGGTAGTTTGCCTTTAATTTAATTCTGTTCTTTCTGCTCTCTGCCCTGAGTGTGTACTGGAGGCTCTCAGCAATGTATAGAACATTCAGGAGTAGAATAAAACAAAAGCGTTGTTAATTCATCTTTCAACAAAGGTGGTGATGGGTGGGGATGAGATTTCAATTGAAATAGTATCAGGAATCAAAGTGATTTTATATGCCATTACTCCAGAGGAGAAACACATGCTGCAGCAAGTGCAGGGTCTGAAATAATAGGCACTAGGGGGAAATATACCGTGCTAGTGCATGGACCTTGTTAAAACCCAACTAGATCCTGAGAGATACTAAGCCCTTGCAACTCCCATTGACTTCAAGGGGAACCTAGGGGTGCTCATCAACACTCAAGATTTGGCACTGAGATTTTTAGTTAATCAAGAGGCCCAGACTAATGGAGTGAAGATTAAAAGGTTTCTGAGCACAGGGAAGTGATTTTCTTGGATTCAGGCAGTGTGGTTCGGGGTTTGTAACAGGAGTAGCTGTTCGCCTGGAAATGAAGGTCATGACTTCTGGTTTGGGGAATATATTGCTGACTTTGGCTTCTCTATAGAGCATCAGTTGGAATTTGGGGAATGAAAAAAATATTCTGTCAGTATTGCTAGCAGGTAACAGTACTGCATGTGACTGACTGCAGCTATGGAAGAAAGCAAATCTCTTACTTCAGGGCACTTTGGATTTCTGACTCTTTGGCAAATAGTATGCTATACAAAGAACATTATCACATTTGATTTTAAATCATTTCAATTTTTCAATTTCCCCACACCATGGAGGCGTTACAGCATGATCCTTTCCAGGGACGCAAAATGAACACTAACCAAAAAACATTTTGGTGTTCATGACTCTCACAAGGGGTGCACATTTACCACCAAAACTGCCTTAAAGACACTAAGCAGAAGTGCGCTACCTAAGGGTATTATTTTCAGTATTTCCAGCAATGTCTGGAGCACACCTGCTCACTGTGGTCTTTTCAAACTAGCTCCTGCTCTGTTGTAATTGGCTATGTACCAAGAGCTAGCAAGGCAAAAATGTATTCACTTAAGTCCAAACTCACTGTTCCCCTGTCAGTTTCCCATGATGTATTGCTTCAATATGTCCTATAAGTTCTTGTAGAGAAATATAATTAATTGTGAGCCACTGCTTAGTGCTGGAGGCTGAGAACCGTTTAGCATGCTTACTCAAAACATTAACAATTTTTCTTCTCTTTTAACTTCCAGGCTGAAAGGGTGATGGAAGTTAGGCAAAGCATTTCATTCCTGAAACTCCAAAATCCACCAGTGCTGGACGGAGCTCATAGGAGACACAGACAATCTAGATTACTTAGTCAAGCCCACGTGAATGCAAGATCCTGCTGACACAAAGGGAAGTTAGGGTGATGGGGAGGAATGAGGGACACCTATTGTGTACAAATGAAGCCTCAAGCCACAGAGCAATACAAAAAAAGTAATAAAAGAGAGAAAACATGACTTTCAGGGGAAAAAACCCTGTCCCTATAGAGTATAACATTGGCTAACCTCTTACACTACAAAGGATCAGCATACTATACTGTATTGTGAGGGTGTGGAAGCACAAAACCCATTAACCGCAATCAGCATGCACCATGCTGAATGTGTAAGCTGATGGTGTAGCATGAAATTCCAAATTATTTAAATACTAGAGGTGATTGTTCTGTGACACGCCTGAGTTCTTGTGTGAGATAGCATGGGGAAGTTTGCACTGCTATCACTTGTACTATATAGAGGCTGAACGTTCTAGTAGTGAGAACAAAGACGTTTTGCGTTCTGCATACATGAACCAGCGTGCATTACAACACAATGATATTTATAGTACATATGCAAGATGTAGTATGTTTTAATATGCAAGATGTATACATCATCAACTGTTTGCCACGCTGGCCCAGAGCACACTATGATCTGGGGATGGTTGGAGAGGGCTGCTGCACAGGGAAGCCGCCATCCCTCTCCTCCTCCCTGAACTCTGGGGATAATTTCCTAGAGCTCTAGAGATGCTCTGGGATGGCATCAAGATATCAATGTGGTGTTGCACTGCAGAGCCCGTAACAGTCAGGTTTCAGCTCAGCAGATTGGAATGGGGCTTACTGGGACAGTTTCTGATTTTATTCTGAATTCTTCACTCTGTGATTACTCTCAGGAATACCCAGCAACGTTCTCCAGTCAGCAAAGTGGTCAGTAACCTCTCTTCAGACTTGCGCTAGGGCACGTGCTGCAAATCTCTCCCTGTGTTCACAGAGGGTAAACACACACATATTGTTGCACTATGGAGCAACAACGTCTGTCCTTCTCTTGTGAGCTCCCTGTTGGAGAGGGTCCAGCTGACACAAACCATACAAGGGCTGGCAGCCGAGTAGACATTTTCTTCGTTTCCCACTTAGAGGTCAGGGCACAAAGAGGCTATTAACATATTTTAAGGTGACCCTCTAATTCCCTTACATATGTTACATACCTGGTAGCTCAATGTGTTCTCCACAGTACTTGTTTACAGCCTGTTTTAATGCAGTCGTTACAAATCTAGCGGGTCTGTGTTAACAATCCTCAGTGAATTTTCATAGGAAATGGGGGGAAAAGAAGAGAAGGAGAAGTTGCACCCAAATGTTAAATAAATTAAAAAAAAACCCCAAAACCAAACACATTTCTACTTTCCAATGAACCCAGCATCAGTAGTCATAGGAGCAACCCATAACTGAGAGATGATAGTTTAAAAAAAAGAGACAGTGCAACTCTGGGTTACCTTTTCAAAGAGATCTGAAGGATTTTAGTCCCTGTGAGTTTAATAGGAGTCCCACAGCTGAAAATCTATAGAAAGCCTTGATAACCCTTTATGGCCTGCATCTAGCTCCCTTTAAAGTCAGTGGCAGCGTTGCTATTGATCTCTCTAGGATCCAGCTTGGCCTTTATGTTACGAAGGGACATCTATTCTATATACAAGTCGGGTTCTTAATCTGTACCATTCACAATGGTACGAGAACACCTTCAAACCTCGTTCATACATACCTGCCTGCCTTCTTTCTTATCTATCTTTCTGTCTATTTTCAAATTTGTTGGTTTTTTTCACTAAACAAAATTTCCCAATACCTTTTAGTATATTTTAATGAAGAAACTGGTTCCTAAGTAAATTTCAGCTTACCTCCCTAGTATATAGCCATTTTATACAAACAATCCTGCTCCCATTTAAATCAAAACTAAATTGCCAAGGATTATTTTTTGCATTTCCCATTGTTTCATTTCTTCTTTCTGTACAATAACAGAGCAGAAGATTCGTAGAGTTTATGACCAGAACAAACCATTAGATCATCTAGTCTGATCTCCTGTATATCACAGGTCATTACATTTCAACCAATTATCTCTGTATTGAAGCCAATAACTTGGCTAATGCATATTTTCCAGAAAGGCATTCAGTCTTGATTTGAAGACAAGAGATGGAGACTCTATCGCTTCCCCTGATAGTTTGTTCCAGTGATTAGTCACCCTCACTGCTAAAAAAACTCTCCTTTATTTCTAATTTGATTTTTTCTAGCTTCAGCTTCCAGCCACTGGTTCCTGTTATGCCTTTCTCTGCTAAATTAAAGAGCCCTTTAGTACCTGATATTGTCTCCCCATGAAGACATGTACTTATACACTAACAATATCACCTCTCAAATCTTCTTTTTGATAAACTAAACAGATTGAGCTCATTAAGTTTCTCACTGTAAGACATTTTCTCCAATCCTTGAATCTTTTTAGTGGCTCTTTTCTATACCTTCTCCAATTTTTCAAAATCCCCTTTGAATATACACGCCAGAATGGTAGGCAGTATTCCCGTATTGGCCTCAGCAATACCATATACAGAGGTAAAATCCCCTCCCTACTCCTACTTACCTGTTTATATATCTAAGGATTGCATTAGCTCTTATTGCTGCAGCATTACACTGGGAACTAATGTTGAGTTGCTTTTCATGGATCCACAAGTCCTTTTCAAAGTTGCTGTTTTCCAGGATATAGCCCTCCATTCTGTAGGTCTGACCTACATTCCTTGTTCCTAGATGAATACCTTTGCATTTGGCTGTATTAAAACATAATTTTGTTTGAATGGGCCCATTTTACCAAGTGATTCAGATCGCTCTGTATGACTACCTTGTCCTCAACATTATTTACCATTATGCCAATCTTTGCATTGTCCACAAATTTTATCAGCAGCAATTTTATATTTACTTCCAGATTATCGATGAAAATGTTGAATAGCATTGCAGGTGATATTGATCCTGGCAGAACCCCACATTTGGCTGTATTAAAACAAATTTTTTTGAATGAGTGCACAGTCTGGGAGCCTTCCCAAAGTGCAGCATATACACCACCAGTATTTATTGCGTCGTAATGCTGCGCCCTCTTCCCACACCACTGTCCTGTTCCAACAGCAGCAGCATCCCTCTGACAAGCGGGAGCAGGCATCCTACATCAATGTGCCAGAGATCTCCTCAGCTAACTCTTTTAGGACCCTTGGGTGCATGTCATCCAGGTCTGCTGATTTAAAAATATTTATCCACAGTTGATATTGTTTAATATATTCCTTAGTTACTGATGTACTGGAAAGTATTTCATCTTCATGTCATACAAGTACATTATCCTGCTTATTTCCAAATGCAGAACAGAAATATTTATTCAACACTTCTTCCTCTTCTCCATCATTAACAACTTTACCATCTCCATCTAGCAATGGGTCTGTACCAGAGCTATGATTTCTTTTCTTCCTAATATACTAAAAAAACTCCTCCTTATTGCCTTTAGTTCAGCTAGCATGGATTTTTCCCTGATGTCTTTAGCTTCTCTTATCAATTTTCTAAACTTCTTATATATTATGGATAATGGATAGCAGTTTTTTATGTCTAATTGCTTCCTTCATTTCACCACTGAACCAAGATGGTCTTTTTGCCAAAGTTGTTCTCTTCTTTGATTGTGGATTCATGGCTTTTTGGCCATTTAATAAACTCTTCTTAAAGAACTCCCGATTTTTATTCAAATTTTCTGTCTAATTTCCCCCCCAATCAATTTCACTCATAATTTTCCTCAACTATGAGAAATTAGCCCGTTTGAAGCACCAAATATATATAATACAGTTGGGACAGTCCTCTGTTTGCCAGTATTGAATGTAATCAGATCATGATCAATGGTATTAGGCAACCAACAACTTCTAGTCCAGTGACTAATTCTTTATCCATCATATTGAGGTCCAAAATAGAGTTGACTCATTTTGGGTGTAATACTTTTTTTTGTTAGAAAATCATCATCTCTAATTTTTAGAAACTCTAATGATATTTTACTTCTGGCTGCAAGAGAGACCTCCAGCATCTGTCCCCCACAACACCACCATTTTTTGTTCCACACATTACCAACAGGTGCTTAAGAAGTAATCCCCATCTTCTTCTCTGGTCTGATTTAGTGGTCTGGGACAGACCCTTATCAGTATCCCATCTTGGGTACCACAGTAGTTTCCCCACTGCAGTTTAAGGTTGCCAGTTGGAACATTTCTGCACTTTTATTCACCATTGGCGGCACCTGCTCCTCTTCCCATCCAAGTTCCCATGAGCTTCACTGAGTGAAGGATTAGGATTTGGGTCTGATTTTGATTGCTGCCAGGCTGTTCGGTTTAAGCAAAATGATCAACTCCCCAAGTGTCTTAATGCAATTCTGGTAGACATTGTTCAAAAGTGAATCTCCAAGACTATGCCTACTGCCTAAGAGATTAAACATTTTAAACATCCAGTGATAAGATCAGAATGAAGACAGTTCTGAGATACTAGAATTTTGCAGTGAGTGCTTATTTTAATTTGCGTAAGTGCTGGAGCTAGGAATGTGGGGGGTGCTGCTGTACCCTGTGGCTTGAAGTAGTAATAACAACCCAAATACATGGTTTCTGCCTTCAGCAACCCCATTATAAAAATGGTTCCAGTACCACTGCTAATCTGGTCTGTGTGTTCCTATTATAGAAAACATGAACAGGCCCTGGACAGCGTTATCAAGGACAGAAATAGCAGAAAGAAACACTGAGAAGTGACAAATTTATTAACTTTTACAGCAATACTCTGTGCATGGAAATAGAAGTAACCTGGCCCCTACATATGCTCTACATAAAGGCAAAGTTAATGGGTCTTTGTGAGTTAACAGAGGGAATCCACACCCAGCCCATGGACAGCATATAATTTCCCTGTGCCAGCTGGTGATCCAGTCCCTGAGCTAGAACAAGGGCTACTCCTCCTATATAGAGGTGTGGAGTTCCCCTTAATGCCTGTGCCATCAGTGCCCATCCCATGCATAATTCCAGTGTAATTGGAATCTTCTACCATCCAGGCATTACTGGGTGGATTTCACCCAGAGTGCAAAATTCATTAGTGCTGACTATGAGGAATCTCTTCCTGCTGGGAGTTAGAACCTGGCTCTTTCAATCCAAGAGCAGCAGCTACAGGAGAAGCTCCATTAAGTTGTCACCAGGGAGCAAGACCTTTACCTAGCATGGAGGATCCTGCCTCGCCCCATGTCAAGCAATAAAACAACGGCTCAGCAATAACTGGAGCTGGAGCAGGATGGAGGAGGAGGAGCAGGCAATGGGACCACAGTCACTGTTCATTAGAGAGGTTGTAGAGATGCCCACAAAAGAAAAACGGATTTGTTTGTAATTACTAAAACACATCAAACTATTCTGTAAATGTATTAAAAGTCACCTCTTAGGGCCATTAAGAAGAAGCATTTGGGCTAGTGAAATTCCTGTAGAATGAGAGGAATGAAAGCAGTTGAGAATCCTCCTCACAAACACCCCTTTCCATTTCACACAGAGGAGAATTCAACTTTTACTGATACCACTTGTAATGAACCTTTGAGGCCATGGATTAAGTCTGGCTTTCCAAAAGCCAGTTCCCCTTGGTTCAGATGAGTTCACTTTTTTCCTAGAACGATCCACGGTGCTGTCTGATAAGGATCCAATGAGAAACCATTTACTTGATTGTATTTTTGTGATGTTTCATTAGACAAGAAAGAACTTTGCACCATTCGGATTGCAATTTGGCTGCATGTAATGAATTAACACCATGTGAGTCACTAGGGTGACCAGACTTCCCGATTTTGGGGGCTTTGTGTTATATACGCAAGGCAACTATACTCCCCCACCCCGCAAAGTGTCCTGATTTTCACACTTACTATCTGGTCACCCTGTGGGTCACACTTAGAACCAATAACATTTGATTTACCTGCATTGGCATTATAACAGCTGGCAGTATTTATTTTGTTTTTGCAATGGAGAAGTACAGATTCTCTCGCCACAGCTGATTTAGGAAGCTCTCCGTTTTATGGGTCTGCAGGCGCTGATCATTTGATTCTAATGGTTACAAGTTACTTAAAAGAGACTCCACCCCAATCTTTAGAATGACAAGCACTGTAGTCTTTGATGACCACATATTAGCCATTCAGCCACCTCCCAGGTCCTCTTTCACATGTAGTCTTGTAGATTTAGATACTCACCTACTTAAATCTTTTAAATTAGAAATAAAATACACATAAATACATAGCAGATGCTCAGGTGCCTTGGACTGGATGCATTTTTGACACAGAACCAACTTTACACCTTTCTCAAAGTTGCTTTCTCACCTGCTTATATGGTGCACAGCTGTAGCCTGCTGGCAATGCTCTGTTAGGCAAGGCTGGCGACTTCCAGGTTTAATGCTACCTTTTGTTTCCTCTTCTCTTTGTGTGAGATTTCTGTAGTTTATTCTCATTTCTACTTGTCTTTGTGTTCCTACAGATCTCACACTAGAGCTACTGCTCTCTCCTTATTGCTTTGTTTGTTTCTTCTTTAAACGAGGAGAAACAAAGAATTAAAGCTTCATATAACCCAACGCACAAAGTGATTTGGGGAAACATGTCTCTGGTTATTCTTGAGTTATTCTAGTTCAGTGAGATAACACTGGGACCCAACTGTCAAAGCACGGAGCTAATTTTTTGTGGTAGCCATCCCCAGTCAGTACATTACTGACAGGGGCAGCTGTATTTACGGCTTAGAATTCTGACTACTGGCACTGAGGAGTGAAGGACTATCAGGAATGAGAGTTTTCCTTATGAATCATATAAGGAAACAGCTGAACCGATAACTTTGCCCTTATCCACTGTGACAAGACTTAACACGCTCCATAACTTTCAGAACTATTTTCTGCCTGTGGTACGAGTGGTCCAGTAATGGCACATTGCATCACAAAACAAGGGCTGCTGCTTTGTGACCAGTAATATCATTACTGTATATGATGTCAGGAGGGAAGAAAATGAGAAGGAGTTGCCTTATCTTTTGAGCCTGCTGTTGGAGGGGCAGATGAAGTCTAGCAGCATGTTGTGTCCTTACCTTTCCATCCCCCCTCTTAGAAGCTGAAAATTGTGCATGTGATGGAAAGTCTTCAAATAGCAATGAGTCAACTACTAGCATTGCTTGTATTCAAAATCAACCTTGCATATACCACTCAGCTTGATTTAACCATATACTGAACAATACTTTGGTTTTGTACAATGCTTTTCATCCAGAGCTTTTAAAGATCTTTACAAAGGTCAATACACCCTACTAACCCCATATTTCAGGTAGGGTGACTAAGCACAGAGAGGTTAAGTGACTTACCCACAGTCACACACCAATCACTTGTGAAACTGAGACTTGGCTTGCTGACTCCTCGTCTTGTGCTCAGTCAAGAATTTCAAGTTATATTTTTAGGACTCTTATGGCTCTTTTTTAGAAGCAAACATCCCTTTTTATTGGTGTTTAAGAAATATTTTCTTTGAACTGTGTCAAACATTGACTCACTCCAGAGGCCAGTTTTTCTGGGGATGAATTCCCAGTGACCATACAAGTTCTATAAGGCCTGCGGTTTCCTTCTGCAAACAATTCACAACCCTGTAAAAATGGCAACATTTACATATTTTCCTGATCTCTTTTATACAAACCTACTGCATTTTGGTTTCAGTGCAGTTTTATCAACCCCAGAAACATTATGCTGTAGACTCAGCGTGAAAGGCAAAGACTTTTAAATACTGTGTTTGAATAGTCTGTGCTCTATGTGTTTGGCAGGGAAAGAAACATACTCACAGCTACAGTGTTCAGTCATTGGAAAAAGAATAAGATTACAGTGAAATGTATGGAGATACTCATGAAAGGGTTAAATTGTAAAGCACGTTCTACCAATTAGCATTCCGAAATTGCAATGCTTCTATTCTATGTATCTGTGGCGGACGGTGTTGGTTTCCTATTGGGAGAATAGTGTACATGGAATATCTTTAGAAATGGTCTGAACTGGAATTACCTCTCCAGATTCAATTATGCCTAGATGACTTAATCTCTCTAAAAAAGGCAGTTATTATTTTGCTACCTCAGCTAAGGACTCTGAAGTACTATCACTCTAACCAGAAGTAATTACTTGAATAATAATAGTCAAAATAAAACGCAGAGAAAGGGCAGCCTACGACTGAAACTAATCCATAACTTTGAGTTTAAATAGCCCAATAAGCACATATTTATACATACAGTCTCAAAAATATTCCCAATTGAAAGATGCTGTACCATACAGGAAGGAAGAAAAAGGACATCTGCAGTCCCATTCAGCACAATACAAAGAGTATGTCTGCCTGTATTTAGATAAAGAACAGAGACTGAAAAATAGAAAAAATCAGGGGCCAAGAAGGGACTAGTCAAAAAAGCGGTAGCATCAGAGTCTTTACATCAGAATTCAATGTTGCTTGCTGCAGCACCTCTAGCAGCAGCAGTGTCCTTCAAAGTATGAGTCTGACTTTCAGCAAACCTCGGTCCATACTGTTTAGGCCTTTCTGGGTGCAGGACAAACAAAAAGAACGGCTACTGTAACAGAGAGCCACCTGGAAACATACACATGCAGTCCAAGATACTGAGCTCCAAAAGCACAAGCCACCTTCTACTTAGCTGTCAGTAGGAGCAGGGCTTTTCTCTTCTGGGTCTGCCACTAAAGGCCAATAATTTATATATGCAGATGCTGACACATTAGGGAGCATCTGCATATATAATTATTATATATTAGGTCACCCCCCTTTCTGACCTAAAATAGAGCCCATGGTAACAAAACCAAACAAAAACTCAGCCTAGATCTCATTCTGTTTGCTCTCTTGATCAGCAAGATTCTTGTTTTCTCCTTTGCCAGTGGCTTTTGACCAGCCTGACCTCCTGGAACATATATTTGTGGTTGTTGTAGGTAACGTTATAAAGGGTCTGGAAAAACACTCAGATATATCATACTCCTGCCTTCCCAGCTGCTAAATTTTATATTTGACAGTCACTGAGTGTGTCGCTTTCTACACTTCCCAAAATATTCAATAGGATACAAAATTCCAGCCACCTTTTAATTCAAAGATTCAACCTTTGGATTTTGTTACTTTTCTCAGAAATAGTCCCAGGCATTTCTCAGATGCAATATGTGAGTTGAGAAGACTCATAAGCATTTTCCTTGTTGGGTGAGACTTCTCCCAGGAGACACACTAAGGAGTCACACAATGGCAGATGGGGAAGTGGTGCCTTTAGAGATGCAAGTGGAAGAATCATGCAACAGACAAACCATATAAAGGGTGGAAGTAACATTAAGTCTGTATATAAACCCCCCCAAATGATTTTTTTTGCAAATATCTTGCTCATAGAACGATGCTGGATTGGCAACCCTGTGGACTGAAGTCCTCTGTTCATCCTCAGAACAAGTGCAGCACATGCAGCAACTACGCAAACTCCCCAAAGTTGGCCAAATTCTTCACACTTGTGCAAAGTGGGTGTCAAACACTACCATGGTCGTAGTGGACAATTCTGATTTGTTAGTACCCCCTTTGAACATGTAGAAATATCCACAAGGCAGCCAGGATCAGGCCCATTTAGGGAGTATGGGAGGAAGGATTGTCTTGTGGTTAAGGCACAGGGCTTGCAACTCAGGAAGTCAGGTTTTATTTCCAGCTCTGCCATGGACTTCCTGTGTGGCCTGGGGCAAATCTCCTGATCTTACTCTCTGCCTCAGTTTCTGTAAAATGGGGTGATAATACTTATGTCACAGGGGTGTTTTAACACTAAATTAACCGGTGCTTGTTGTAGTGTCCCTTGTGATACAGAAATGACAGGATTCAGGCGTAGCAAACACAAAAAGGATTATTTATTTGTTCAGGATGCTGGACACGCAGAGACACTCGCAGCATTCCTTGAGTCCTCTAGCTAGCAGCCTGAGGAACATAGCCTGTGCTGCGGTGCCACTACACACAGTCTATCTAAATCCTGGTCCAGATTAACCAATCAGGGAATGGACTGACTCAGACTATGAAGCACCATTGTGATCACCTAGTCTGAATTTCTGTATAACACAGGCTGTACGATGTCCCTGAATTAATTCCTGTTTGAACTAGAGCAGACTTTTTAGAAAACACTTGATTTTAACATTTCCACCACAGCCTTTCGTAAATTGTTCTAATGGTTAATTACCCTCTCTGTTAAAAATGTGTGCCTTATTTCTAGTGCAAATTTAGCTAGCTTCAATTTCCAACCATCATTATACCTTAGTCTGCTAGATTGAAAAGTCCTCTACTATCAAATTTCTGATCCCCATGTAGGTACTTATAGACTGTGATCAAGTCATGCTTTAACCTTCTCTTTGATAAGCTAAATAGACTGTGGTCCTGGAGCCTATCACTAGAAGGAAGGTTTTCAATTCTTTAAGCATATTTGTGGCTTTTCTTGAATGCTCTCCAATTTTTCAACAGTCTCTTGAATTGTGGACAACAGAACTGGACACAGTATTCCAGTAGCAGCCACACCAGTGCCAAATACAAGGTAAAATAACCTCTACTCCGACTCAAAATGCCCCAGTTTATAATCCAAACATCATATTAGCTGTTTTGGCCACATCATCACACTGCTCATATTCACCTGATTGTTCACCATGACCTCCAAGTCCTTTTCAGTCAGTGCTTCTCAGGATAGAGTCCCCCATCTTGAATGGCCTGCATACTTGGTTTCTAGATGCATGATTTTACATTTGGCTGTATTGAAACACATATTTGCTTGTGCCCAGCTTGCCAAGTGATCCACATGGCTTTGCATCAGTGACCTACCCTTCTCAGTACTTACCTCTCCCCAATATTTGTGTCATCTGCAAACTTGATCTGTGATGGTTTGGTTTCCTTCCTGGTCATAGATAAAAATGTTAAATAGTACAGGGCCAAGAACCAGTCCCTGTAAGATTCCACTAGAAACAAACCTACTTGATGTTGATTTCCATTTTGAGACCTACCTGTTACCCAGTTTTAATTCATTCATTGTATACTATGTTGATTTTTTTAACATCCTAGTTTCTTAATCAAAATATTATGCAGTACCAGGTCAAATACCTTACAGAAGTCTAAGTCAATAACATTGTTTCCTTTATCAACCACATTTATAATCTCATCAAAAAAAGGTATTAAGCTAGTTTGACAAGATCTATTTTCCATAAAGACATATCGATTGGCATTGGTTATATATCCTCCTTTAATTCTTTGAGTCCCATATCAGGCATTCCATCATGTTGCCTGGGAACAATGTCAGTCCAACAAACCTATAATTACTTGGGTCATCCGGTTTACCCCTTTTAAATATTGAAACATTAGCTTTCTTCCACTCCTCTGGAACTTCCCCAGTGTTCCAAGACTCATTGAAAATGAACGTTAATGGTCCAAACAACTCCTCAGCCAGCTCTTTTAAAACTCTTGAATGCAAAGTCTCTGGACCTGCTGATTTAAAAGTGTCCAGCTTTAGTAGCTGCTTTTAACATCTTCCTGGGTTACTACTGCATTGGAAAGTATTCCATCCTCATCACATAGTATGAATACATCATCTGGCTTTTTCCCCCAAACACAGAATAGAATTATTTATTGAATATATTTACTTTTTCTATTATTAACAATTCTACCATTCCCATCTAGTAATAGAACAATACCATTGTTACATTGTTAGGATTCCTTTTGTTCCTAATATACTGAAAAAATTCTTTATTATCTACACTTGATGACTGTACTACACTTGTAAAGCTCACAATGAGAAGGTCTATGGATGGTGTTATGTAAATATAAAGTATTTTACTTGCACCAGATTAGATTACAAGAATGTTCTTAATAATAGTGACCCTATATACAATTACACACAAAAAAACCTACACTGGTTATTAAGGTTGCAAAGTCAAACACTCAAAAGTTAAGAAATGCCAGAACTCAGGTTGTGCATGGAATATCCTGATGTGGGGTTGCCTCTGCTGAGGTTGCTCCACTTTAATTAAATAATTGAATAATTAAATATTAACTGGGCCAGTGAAAGAGCTAAATGACTCTACAGCCTAATGACTAGGGCACTCACCTAAGACATGGCAGAGCCCTGTTCAAATCCCTTCTGAGGGGAGAGAAGAAGCTTGAATAGGGTGACTGCCACATCCTGAGTGAGTAACTAATCTCGCAGGCTAAACATTATAAGGGAGGACCTCCTCCCACCCCTATCCATTTTGTTTCGGGCCTGCATGCAACTTAGGCAGCTCAATGCCTATCTTTCCCTGGTTTGTGGATCACAAGCAGAGTTAAGCACTTCCCTGCAGCTTGGACTTGGCACCTATTTCTGAGAGGGGGTTGAAGTTAAATTCTACTGTGATGGGTTTCTCTCCCTCCCCAAGGATGTTAAATTTAATTACATTGCTATTACTGACCAGGTCAGCTATATTAATCTCTCGGTCCAGATCCTATGATCCACTTAGGACTAAATCAATAATTGCTTCTCCACTTGGAGATTGCAGGATGAGCTGCTCCACTAACCAGTCATTACTGGTGTTTAGAAAGTTTTTCTCTGCATTCCATCCTGAGATAACATGTATGCTATCAATATGGGGATAGTTGAAATCCCCCATTATTATTGGTTTTTCTGTTTTTGTAGCGTCTCTAATTTCCTGATCATTTCACAGTCACCGTCATTATCCTGGTCTGGTGGTCAGTAGTATATTCCTACTGATCTACTCTTATTATTCAAGCATGGAATATCTATGGTATATTTTGGTTCATTTAAGATTTTCACTATATTTGACTCTATGCTTTCTTTCAAATACAGTGCCACTCCCCCATCAGCGCAACCTACTCTGTCATTCCTACATATTTTGGATCCTGGATATTTTGGATCAACTGTGTCACATTGATGATCATTGTTCCATCAAATTTCTCTGATGCCTATTATATTAATATCCTCATTTAATAGCAGGCACTCAAGTTCCCTTAGTATTTAGACTTCTTGCATTTGTTTATAAGCACTTATAAAATGTGTCAATATTTAGTTGTCTGCCTTCCTGTGATGTAACTGAAGGGAACTTTTTTTCATATGATTGTTTCTCTTCAGTTCTTACCTATACTTTATCAACTTCTGTCCTCTCCTTTTTATTAGCACATAGACTATCCACTTTAATAAATCCTTTCCTAAGTAATGTATCTGTCCAAATCACATGCTCCTTCACACCTGTCAGCTTTCCTCCAGCCCTCATTTTAAAAACTCCTCCTTAAACTTTTTTAATTTTACATGCCAGCAATCTGGTTCTGTTTCAGTTTAGATGGAGCCCATCTTTCCTGTATAGGCTCCTCCTTTCCCAAAAGGTTCCTAGGTCCTTATAAACCTAAATCCTGCCTCCGAACAGCATCATCTTATGCACACATTGAGACCTTGCAGTTCTGCCTGTCGGTCTGTCCTCACATGTGGAATTGGCAGCATTTCAGAGAATGCTACCATGGAAGTCCTGACCTTTAATCTCATACCTTGCAGCCTAATTTTGGCCTCCAGGACCACTCTGTTATCTTTTCCTATGTCATTGGTACCTACATGTACCACAACCAATGGCTCCTCCCAAGCACTGCACATGTCTGTCTAGACGGCTCAAGACGTCTTTGCACCCAGCCGGCAATTCACCATGCATTGGAATGCTTGACTTTGCAACCTTAATAATGTTCTTTAATGTTCTTTTTGTGTTTAATTTCCTAGGTTTTTTTTTTTGAAAAAGCGAATAGGAAAAACAAATTCCACAGTGTGGCATAATATTGACACCCACATGGTTCATTAACAGTTTTAGAACCCGTAGAGCCACCACATTGACACCTGCCACTTGAGCTGTTGGGTAATTGATAGCAATAGTAGGTTGTCATCCTCTATGTGGACCAGCGCTAGAGAGGGATGAGACACACCCTTGCACTTGCCAGTGAGTTTCACAGATATTTATGGACGGTTGAGGGATAGTGAGACTCAAGAGGCTTGGGTACCAGTCCAGGCTCTGGAGAAGAGTGTGTTCTAGTGGGCACAGAGTCTTCCACCCATTTCCCCCAAGCTTGACACCTTCTGCATTGTCTGCTCCCTCATGTCCCAGTCCTGTCTCTCTGTCCCAGTCCCATTCTCCACTCCACAGGCTTCTTGTCCCAGTTCCAGTCTTCTTGCTCAACCAATCATGTTTCTCTCCAGACCCAGTCTACTTGTCCCAATCTGGTCCTTTATCTTCCCCCTGCTCTGGCTTTTCTCCCCTCTGCATTCAAATCAGACAGCTTCCTTCTCCATGCCGCCTCAGCACCAGCAGAGAGGTTTTTGACAGCATAGGAATGGCAGGATCACTGCTCTCAGTTCTGGTTCCTGACCCCACCTCAGCATGGAGCAGCTAGTAGCAGCCATTAGAGGGAAAATCATTCAGAGCTCCCATAGCTGGGCTGGAGCATACTCAGTCCCTCTGTGGGAGTGGCACATGCACAAACTGGTCAGTACTAGATTTGTGAGAGGTTCAGGCATCCTCAGTGAGAATGGAATTGTCAGAGATTTTAACTACTAAGCTCGAGCAAATCTCTACCAATCATGTGCAAAGACCCAAATGTTTCCAGTTTGGCAATGATATAAGCAGCTGAAAACAAGGTTTTGTAATTGGAAGTGTTGTGTAGCCTCAATAAGAGACAATGTTACCAGCCCACCTATAAAAACAAAATAAATAAATAATAATAATACGTGGACGTTCTATAGCTCCTTCCACCCAAGGAGATCAAAGCACTTTAAAGTACAGATATTAATAAGTCTCATCACATGCTCCATGGCAGTTTTAATTTTTTTGTACTGTTATGTGATGGTTATAGTGTGGGATTTCCCTCCCCCATCCCATTTATCATAGAATCATAGAATATCAGGGTTGGAAGGGACCTCAGGAGGTCATCTAGTCCAACCCCCTGCTCAAAGCAGGACCAATCCCCAGACAGATTTTTGCCCCAAATCCCTAAACGGCCCCCTCAAGGATTGAATTCACAACCCTGGGTTTAGCAGGCCAATGCTCAAACCACTGAGCTATCCCTCCAGGGATTGGCTATACTACAAACACAAAACCATTCATATTCAGCTCATTATGCCAGCTGTTGTTGAAATACTGAACAGCTAAAAGAATGAAGACACATCCAGTCTCATGGTTTCATGTAATGGCCCTAATAGTGAAAAGTGTAAATTATTTGCTCTCTCGGGGCAGCTCACCAGTATTTAGTGAAATTTAGCAAGAACTGGAGGAAGTGTCATATGCAGAAGAGACAAAAATTGTGGGGGATAGAATGCCTGGGTTAAGCCATTAGTAAGCTGTAATTATATTGAGTTAATGTCATTTCATGGCATACTGCCAAGGAGATTCAGCGTTCTTTAAAACAAGACTGTATCTCCTCTCTTTTGTCAAAAGTTAGGCTGCAATTCAGGGTTGAAATGGAAGGAGAGAGATTTCTTTAGTTCCATAAACAGATTTTATTTTGTTTTTCCAAGTATTAAAAAAGGACTTAAAGCAAATCTCCTGGGAACATTTAGATTAAGGACCAGATTCTGGTATCCTTACTCACCTTGTAGTACCTACAGATAAGACATTACAAGATTAGTAAAGATGGCAGAATCTGGCCATAACTGTTATCAGGATAAAGATTATGATTCTCTACTTGCACTGAGTAGTACTTCACGCTGTGATTATCCCTACTGATTTCAAGGACATGGGTATCAGAATCTGGTTCAAGATAATTTAGTGGCTGCAAGAACTTTGCATTCATAAATGCACAATATGAATGCAAGCATCAAATTAGAATGCTAAACTCCTGAGAGAGAGCAAAGGTTGAGTAAATTATAAATGAGCTAGGAGGAACCTTTGGATGCATCTTGGCCCTTGGGTTATTGGATAGCTTTTGTTTACAACCATGTTGGACACTGGTAAAGCCATTAATTTGGGAACTGAACATCTTGAAAAATGTGTTGTAGGGGGTGTTGATCATTGTAGCAGTGGAGACAGCATGATGGAACAGGCCACACAAATACCCCAAGAGAACTTGCTTCATTATAGAAATAAAACCCCTTCCACTGCACACCCCTAGTTATCACCTACCACCCCACACTGGATACCCATACAGGGTATCATCAAACAACTACAACCCATACTGGATGGAGACTCCATCCTGGAAGAAATCTTTCCTGAATCCCTTCTTCTGACCTTCAAACAACACCCAAGCTCATCCTCAGAAGCAAGCACCCCACAGAACAGAACACACCAACTTAAAGCAACACCAGACACTGCCAGATCAACAGATGCAAAACCTGCTGACATATCTCCACTGCTACACTGATCAACACCCCCCAAAAAACACTTTTCAGGATCCATGGGTTCTATGCATGCCTATCACAACATGTGGGGTACCTCATCCAGTGCACTAAATAACCCACCATTTATGTGGGTGAAACCAATCACTACACCACTTTGGATCCGGGCTGCGGGATTGCCCCCTATGGTGCCGTGGGCCCCGCGCCGCTGTCAGAAGCGGCCGGCACCATGTCCCTGCGGCCTCCGGGCGGGGGAGCAGAGGGCTCCATGCATTGCCCATGACTCCAGGCACTGCCCCCGCACTCCCAGGGAATGGGGAACCGCGGCCAATGGGAGCTTTGGGGGAGGTACCTGGAGACGCGGCAAGGGCAGAGCATGTCGAGCCCTCCGCCCTCCCTCCCCCAGCGCTTCCTGGAGCGGCGCGGTGCGGGGCTGGGGACAGGGCAGGCATTCAGGGAGCCTGCCCTGGCCCCGGTGTGCGCCGCTGCCACCCCGGAGCCGCTTTAGGTAAGTGGCGCCGGGCCGGAGCCCAAACCCCTGCTGCACCCTGCCCTAAGCCCCCTGCCTGCACCTCACACCCCTCCTTCACCCCAACTCCCTGCCCTGAGCCCCCTCGTGCAGCCCGCACCCCTCCTGCACCCCAACCCCCTGCCCTGAGCTGCCTGCTTCACCCTGCACCGCTGTGCACCCCAACTCCCTGCCCTGAGCCCCCTTGTACACACCACACCCCTCCTGCACCCCAACCCCCTGCCCTGAGCTCCCTGCATCCATGCATCCCAACCCCCTGCCACACCCCACGCCCCTCCTGCACCCCAACCCCCTGCCCTGAGCCCCCTCCCACAGTCCGCACCCGTGCCCTGATCCCCCTCCTGCACTCTGAACCCCTCCTGCACCCCAACCCCCTTCCCTGAGCCCCCACATACACCCCTTCTCTGCCCCAATCCCTTATCCTGAGCTCCCTGCATCCATGCATCCCAACCCCCTGCCACACCCCACCCCCCTCCCGCACTCCAACCCCCTGCCCCAGCCCTGCATACAATTTTCCCACCCAGATGTGGCCCTCGGCCCAAAAAGTTTGCCCACCCCTGCACTATACTCTTGAAAGAACTCACACAGGAAAATGACATAAGACAAGAACACCCTATCACCTGTGGGTGAACACTTTTCACCTATCAATCCTCATCCTCAAAGGAAACCTGCACAATGCTTTCAAAAGATGAGCCTGGGAGCTTAAAGTCATAATTTTGCTTGATACTAAAAATCGTGCACTCACTAGAGACACTGGATTTATGGCTTATTACAACAACCTATAACCCACTAACAATTCCCCTCAACTGCCTTCTCCCCCTATTCCTTTCCCCCCATGACAGTTAATGGGCCACTTCACCTTGAATGGTCCCTTGAAATATATGTTAACTAATTATGATAAACAATCTGTTCCACCTTGTATTTAACTCTGACATTCTGAGGGCTTGTCTTCACATACAATGCGACAGCTGCAGCGTTTTAATCCACCTCCATGAGAGGCATAGAGACAATGTCGATGTATTTAGGTTGACGCATCGTCAGTGTAGACACTGTGTTGCTTACATCAACTGTTGCTGGCTTTCAGAAGCCACAATGCCCCACACTGACAGTTCAATTGGTGAAAGCGCTCCTGGTGAGGATTCGCACCACCGACATAAGGAGCAAAGTGTAGACATGCACAAGTGATGTAATTACTGTGGCGGCTGTATGCCAGTGTAAATTAGGTTGACTTAATTTTGTAGTGTAGACATGTCCTTAGTGAAGACACCACTATGCTGAAGGGAGAGCTTCTCCTGTCAGTGAAGTTAATCCACCTCCCTGAGAGGTGGTAGCTATGTCAACAGCAGAAGCTTTCCTGTCATCATAGTGCTGTCTACCCAAGGGGGTTAGGTTGGTGTAACTACGTCACTCCGGGTGTGGATTTTTCACACCCCTGTGTGACATAGTTATACCGATATAGGTTTGTAGCATAGACCTGGCCTGAGTAAGTTTCCCAGCTCTGAAGAAGAGCTCTGTGTAAGCTCAAAAACTTGTTTCTCTCACCAAGAGACGTTGGTCTAATAAAAGATATTACCTCACCCACCAAGTCTCTCTAATTTTCTAGGCCAAATGGTTTCTCAGACTGCCTGGACTGACTCAGCCCTGTATATTTGCGGAGGCCTCAAAAGGAGAGTACTGTTCTGCCAACAGACTATTCTGTCAATGACTATTTGACCTTTCTGATGAACTTTAGTTCACAACCATCAGTACAGTGGCTCTTGAATGCCATTGCCCCCAGCTCCATTCTGATATGTCACCAGGATATACAGAGGTCCTGTGACAGATGAAATAAAAACAAGAGTTGGCTAGAATGTCAGTGGTATAAGTCCATTACTATTATTATTTGTATTGTCGTTGCAGTGGTAAGTCCCAGACAGTGACTGGGGGCCCTACTGTGCTAGGCAACATACACACGTATGAGAAGATGGTCCCTGCTACAAATTGCTCACAGCCTAGGTAAATGGATTACACTATAAAGAATATTCAAAGTTTTAAGCCATGGTTGTTCAGGAAGCAAACACAGGTTTTTGTCTTTAAAGTTTATCACACTTAATATTTAAAGACCTGTTGTGATAAATGAAGGGGGGGGGGGTGGCAGTAGCTCCCTTTTATGGATACCCAGCCAGCCAGTAGCTATAAAATCCCTCTTAGTAGCTGTTCTCTAATTGCTCTACCTGTAAAGGGTTAAAAAGTCTCACTGCTATGCATAGGTAAAAGGAAGTGAGTGGGCACCTGGCCAAAAGAGCCAATGGGAAGGCTAGAACTTCTTAAAATTGAGAAAAGACTCCCCCCCTTTTGTCTGTCTGTTGTTGTTCTCGGGGAGAGGCAGACAGGGCTGGAACTATGCAGCAAGAAGCTTGGACCAGGTATGAAAAAAATCATCAGTATTATACCTAGAAACTACTCATTTAAAACCCCAGATATGTAAGTAGATCAGGAAATGTCTAGGAAGACTCAATTAGGCTTATCCCTTTTATTTCTTTATGGCTTGTGGATTCCTCAGTGCTAACCCCAGGTGCTTTTGTTTTGCTTGTAACCTTTAAACTGGACCTCAAGAAAGCGATTCTTGGTGCTTAATCCTTGTATTTTTGTTTAAAAAAAAATCTAGCAGTAGCCTGAGTTCCCAGATGTATTTTCTTTCTTTTTTTAAATAAAAGTTACCTTTTTTAATAACAGAATTGATTGTTGTGTCCTAAGAGGTTTGTGCATGTTGTTTAATTAGTTGGTGGCAACAGCTGATTTCCTTTGTTTTCTTTCTCAGCTCTTCTCTGGAGGGGGTGAAAGGACTTGAGGGTACCCCACAGGAAGGAATTTCCAAGTGCGCCTTCCTGGGCTCTCAAAGGGTTTCTGCACTTGGGTGGTGGCAGCATCTACCAATCCAAGGTCAGAGGAAAGCTGTAACCTTGGAAGTTTAATATATTGTAGTCCCAAAGGTAGAATGTGTTACAAGTTTACAGAACTCATTTTCCTTTCCTGGCAATAATTTGCAATTCAGAAGAACTGTTAGGGAACTATTTGACATCTGCATGTTAGTGAACACCCTTCAGGGGGATGAAGATTCAACTTTCCACAGTCAAAGATGGAATATTAAATTTATTCAGCAAGCCTCATAGCAGCTAACATCTGAAATATGGCATCAGACCTGATATGAAAGAGACAATACGGAAGAGA
The DNA here is from genome assembly GCF_028017835.1 of Emys orbicularis. Taxonomy (NCBI): domain Eukaryota; kingdom Metazoa; phylum Chordata; order Testudines; family Emydidae; genus Emys; species Emys orbicularis. Next base: position 268,744,720 of record NC_088684.1, on the reverse strand, counting down.
ACACTTCCAAAGTGATAGAAGACCGCCAATTCAATGGTGTTTCAGTTATGTAAACTAAGAAAAGTTGGCATGCAAAATATGTAAGACTGTCTCTAAGTGTATCTTGGGGGCATAAAGTATGAAAAATCCCAATAAACAGCTTAAAGTTTGTATTTAGAAGGCACTATATAAATAAAACAATTTGAATTAAGAAGTGAATTAGGTGCAGCTGTCTAATTGCATAATGTGGTTCCACTGTGACAATTAAGGTAAGTTGGCTCCTGTTCTGGTATTGTAAAGTGCTTTAATTATTGTTTGTACTGTTAAAAAGAGAGGATAGAAGATACAAATATGCAATCATGTTTACATAGAGTGATAACAGAATATATTTAACCGTGCTTGTTTCCATATATTTTAAAATCAGGAATATAAAACATCTATGACTTAAGCACATTTTTGGTCATGAAACATTTGCTTATTCAGATGTCAGACTCTGTAGCTACTTTAAATTAAAAGGTTCCAATATTGTGTGTTGAATGGATACAGATTCAAAAATATTGTATACATTTCCATTATTATGGCATGAGTAATGCAGTTAATGTCAGTCTTAGACAGAAATAGAGATTGTAGGGATGGAATAATGAGCCAAATAGAATGTTCCCATTAAGCTATATAGTAAAGCAGGAAAATATTGTGTGTTTTCCATGGCAGTTTTTTTAAAATGACACTTCTGAAGATTCTAGTTGCAAAGTAGGGGTCAGATGCTGCAAAGCTTAACTCATGTGAATAATCCTGATATGAATTATTTCCACATGTAGAAATCACTCATATGAGTAAGTATTTGCAGTACTGAGCCCTCACTGTTAAACATGATGACAGAAACATCATAATAACTAACATGACAGATAAGTAGGGTTATTAACCATATTATGGCATTAAAGCAACATATTTTATTTTTTGTAGATTTTCATTCCAGGAAAAAAATGCCTAATAAACTCATCAGGCCAAATTCTGGCTCTCCATTTTCTACTTTTGCCTTTGAAATAGGAACATAAGTAACTCTGTTTTTGTTAAAAGATGGGAGGAAGAAGAGAAGGTTACTCACCTTGTGCAGTAACTGAGGTTCTTCAAGAAGTGTGTCCTGTGGGTGCTCCACTCCTGGTGATAGTGCGTCCCTACGCCTTTGCTCAGAGAGTTTTACAGCAGTGCCTGTACGGGTCACACATGCACGATGCCTGCCTCGTGCGCCATTGGCACTTCATCTAGTGTGTGTGCGACCCAGACTCCTCAGTTCCTTCTCTACCGCTATTAGGAACGCCACTTTCATGGATAGGTGTAGTAGGGAGCAGTTTGCTAAGGGTTCAAACGGTTTCCAAGTGAGGGCCATTAAGACCAAGTTTAAGTCCCAAGGTTGTGTGGGTGGTCTCATGCCCAGATACATGGTTTGAATGTCCCCCAGGAAACGCTTGGTGATTAGGTGAACAAATATTGTAGTGTCGCCAATTTTTTGGTGAAAAGCAGTGATAGCCACGAAGTGTACCTTTGTTGAGCTGATGGAGAGGCTGGATTGTTTTAATTCCAGGAGGTAGTCTAATATCAATGGAAGAGGTGCAGATGTTGCAGCGGTTTGTCTGGTGGTGCACCATGCTGTAAATCTCTTCCACTTTTGTAGGTAGGTGTTACGTGTAATATGTTTTCTACTGTGGAGTAGCGCCTGCTGGACCTGTTCAGAACAACTTCGTTTGCCATTACATAACCATAGAGGAACCATGCTTTCAGATGTAGCATCTCTATGTTCAGATGTTGCATTTGACCCTCTTGTTGTGTTAACAGGTCCGTCTGAAGCGGGAGAGTGATTGGGGCACATACCAACATCTGTGTTATGTACGGATACCACGCTTGTCTTGGCCATGTGGGGGCTATTAGGATGAGTCTGGCTTTGTCAGTCCTTATTTTCTGTATTACTCTGGGTAGTAATGGCATTGATGGGAATGCACAGAGGAGGTCTGTATTCCACCTGGTCAGGAATGCATCCCCCATTGATTGCTTTCCCAGACCTGTTCTGGAGCAGAATCTTGGACATTTGGTGTTGCGGGCAGGCATGAATAGATCTATTTGTGGGTGGCCCCATTTTTGGAATATACATTGCAGCATTGCATCATTTAATTCCCATTCGTGGTTGTGGGGAAAATGTCTGGCTGAGTTCCTCTGCCATTGTGTCCTGGCATCCAGATAGGTAGGAAGCCGAGATGTGGATATTGTTTTGGATGCACCAATTCCAGAGTATCATAGCCTTGGTGCATAGCGAGTGTGATCGGGCTCACCCTTGCATGTTTATGTAAAACATGCAAGCGATGTTGTCAGTCATTACTCTTATTTTTGGTTTCTTATGAATGGTAGAAAGTGGAGGCAGGCATTGCGGATGGCATGAAGTTCTAGTAGGTTTATGTGTAGCCTGGTCTTGGCTGTGGACCATAATCCCTGAATTTTGTGATGTTGCTTATGTGCTCCCCACCCTATGAGGGTGGCATCCTTTGTGATCATCTGTGATGGAGGATCTTGTGTAAATGGGATCTCCGAGCACAGGTTGTGTGGTTGAGTCCACAAGGTTAGTGAATCCTTGACCGTGGCAAGCATTGTTAATCGTATGTTTAACCTGTGTTTGTTTGGTCTGTAGACGGTTGCTAGCCATCCTTGCAGGCAGCGTATTGTAAGTGCATGTGTTTGACCACAAATGTGCATGCTGCCATGTGGCCCAAAAGTTGTAGGCATGCGTGGGCTGTGACCTGTGGGCTGTTCTGCACTGTGGATATAAGTGTCTTTATCGTGTCGAATCTGTCTTGTGGAAATGATGCTTTCGCTGCCACTGAGTCGTGATAAGCACCAATGAATTTTTAACTGTTAAGCTGGTTCTATTGTCTATTTATTTTAGTTTATTTGTAGACTGAGACTCTGGAAGCAATCTATCATCGTTTGGGTAGAGCGAAAGGTGTCTGATCGAGTGTGTGACTTCAAGAAACAGTCGTCCGGTTAAGGGAGTATTATTATTCCTTGTTTTCTCAGGTGTGCTGCTACTACTGCGAGGATCTCTGAGAAAATGCAAGGCGCTGTTGACAGGCTGAAAGGTAAAATCTTGAACTGATAGTGGTCTGTGTCCAAAGTAAATCTCAGAAAACACCTGTGGGTAGGGTATATCGTAACATGAAAATAACCATCCTGCACGTTGAGGGCTGAAAACCAGTCCCCCTGCTCCAGCGCTGGTATTATTGTTGTTAAGGTGACCATCTTGAACCATTGCTTTCTCACAAACTTGTTCAGTCGCCTGAGATCAAGGATAGGTCGACATCCCCCATTTTTCTTTTGTGTTAAAAAGTAGTGGGAATAAAACCCCTTCCCCCTGTGTTGCACGGGAATAGTTTCCACTGCCCCTAATTGGAGGAGATGATCTACCTCTTGGCATAGCAAATGTTTATGAGAAGGGTCCCTGATGAGGGACGGGGGTGGGGTGGGAGGTATGGACAGGAAAGGAATGGTATAGCCCATATGGATGACTTCTAGGGCCCATTTGTCCATGGCGATGGCAGCCCATTTCAGGTATAATGGGAGCAAACTGTTTCCAAATAGATGGATGGATGGCATAAGTTCTGGAATGTGGGAGAGATCTTCCAAACCATCGACCAAGCCTTCTAATTTGTTGCTTAGAGGAAGCAGGTTGAGATGCCACTGGTGATGGAAGTCAGCATTGTTGTGGTCTCTGTCTTTGTTGTTCGTAAGGCCTCTGGTGTTGCTGTGTATACGTTGAGTATCTATTTCTTTGATATGGTTGATACCTGTATTGTCTCCTTTTTGTGGCAGGTGTATGAATGCTGAGCGAACGGAGAGTTTCCCGCAAGTCCTTCATAGTGTGCAGTATCTCACTGGTTTTGGCTGCAAACAATTTTTCTCCATCGAAGGGGAAATCTTCGACTGTGTTCTGTATTTCCTGTGGGAATGCTGAGGAGTTAAACCATGAGGCTTATTTCATGACCACAGCTGTAGCAGTGGACCTGACGGCCATGTCAGCAACGTCTAGCGAGGCCTGTAGAGCCGTGTGCGCAATCATTTGTCCTTCGGAGACCAGCAATTTAAATTCTCTTTTACTCTGGAATCCTGTTAATAAAGTCCATAAACTTTCCATAGTTTCTGTGGTCGTATTTGGCAAGTAGTGCTGTGTAATTTGCCTCGCTGAACTGAAGCATGGAGGAAGAATATACTTTGCGGCTGAATAGGTCCAACCTCTTATTATCTTTATCGAAGGTTGTGGACTGAAACTGCTGTTTGCTCCTCTGGCTGGCCGTTTCCACTACCAGTGAGTTGGGTGTTGGGTGTGTGAATAAAAATTCCGATGCCTTCGAGGGAACATAATATTTTCTTTCCACCCTTTTGCAGGTTGGAGGTATGGTGGCTGGAATTTGCCATACCATCTTGGTGGGTTCCATGATAGCCCCATCGATTGGCAACGCTATCTTTGAGGAGGAAGATGTCTGTAAGATATCCATTAGCTCATGCTGAGTTTCCGGCACTTGCTCCAGAGCAATTTTGAGCTCACTGGCCACTCTGTTGAATAAATCTTGGACGTGGGTAAAGGCATCCGCACTGGTTGGGGGTGGAGGCATAATAGCCTCGTCCAGTGAGGAGGATGAATTGTTGTTGGTTAGCGAGGTGTCAGGAGCAGTGTCCTCTCATCCCTTGTCTCGGTCACTACGGTCTCCGAGGGTGGAGGTGGGGATCTGGTGTCTTCCCTATGTGGGAATGCCTGCTGTGGTGCCTTCTGTAAGACCCACAGGGATTCCAGGATGGCCAGTGACCAGGGAAGGCCCTGGGTGATCCCATCCACGGGTGACCGTACCATGTTGTGCGCATATGTGGACCGTGATCATAGTGGTCCAGCAGCCATAGGTATCCTGATTGGGGAGGAATGGTGAGGGGAGAATACCCCTTCAACCTCCTCATCTTCATCATTCGAGAACTCTGATGCTATCGGAGATAACTGTTGCTATGGTACCGCTGGCCCCAGTGAGACATCGGTGCCTAAAATAGGGGACTCCGGCGTCAAGGAGACCAACAGATCCTTCTGGTGCAGAAAGTTGTGTTGTACCAAGAGCCTCGGTGCTGAAGAGCAAGGTGCCGATTGTGTCAGGAGTGCAGTGTACGGAGCCACATCAGTGCAGTTTGTGTCGGCGCTGTTGTGCTAGCAGCATTGGACTGCGACATGGAAATAGGAGCGGTTGTTGGTGCCGTCTCCTTTAGCACTGTTGACCGTGCCATGGTGGAGATGGACAGCTTAGAGCCCTTAGACTCCACACCGGAGTGCTGGGTTCTGGTGCTGGCCACTGCACGGTGAGCCACGGTGCGCCCGGCACCGATGAGAGCGATTTAGTTGGTGATTGTTTTGTGTTGGTCTGCTCTCTATGAACCGAAGAGGATGGCCATTTTTTTGCAGATTTGTGACCTATGCCAGGAAGAGGGTTCCTGCCCCGGGTTGGAGGCTGGTCTTAGTTACTTCTCCATCAAGATGAGTTTCAGGTCTCTCTCTCTGCATGCCCTAGCTTTCAGTTTGTTACAATGGGCACATTTCTGAGGAATGTGAGCTTCCCCATGGCAACAAACACATTGAGTGTGTCCATCTGACACAGGCATCGCCTCTCTGCATGTTGTGCATCTTTTAAATCCTGGTGAACCAGGCATTTTTCTAACCTAATACTAACTGTATTAAGGGATGGAAAAACTAAAAACTTTTTTTTTTTTGGTAGGGAACATAACTCTAATAACTGAAACTTAACATATCTAAACTATCCTAACTCACTAATTTATCTAAACTTGTCTAGTAGAAACGAAGGTTTTCAATGGGACTGCTGAGCTCCGTCTCAGGCCGGGGATGGTTGAGAAGGAACTGAGGAGACTGGGTCACATGCGTGCTAGATGAAGCACCAACGGCACAAGAAGCAGGCACAGCGAGTGTGCGACCTGTACAGGCACTGCTGCAAAACTCTCAGAGCAAAGATGCAGGGATGCATAATTACCTGAAGTGGCGCACCCACAGGGACATCTCTGGAAGAAGAATGAAAGTGCTGATTATGGTTTCACTTTGATGGCTTTACACAGGCTTTACTCCATTTACTGCAATGGAGTTACTCCCAACTTTGATTTGAGTAGACTGAGTTCAGGATCAGGCCCAAAGAGTCATTTTGTTCCCGTGTTCTGACAGCCAGCCCTTGCAGAGCCACCCACTCAGATTACTTGTGCCAGGAGCAAGTGTCTGCCAGAACATGAGTAATCCCAGCAGGGGAAGATGTACAGGGAGGGAATTAGGGGAGCAGGTAAAATGCACTGTCCAGATTTTTATTTATATATGTTTATAAAGACTAAGCTCTTTGGGGCAGGGTCTATGTCTTCCTCTATGTTTGGGAAGCACCAACCACACTGGGGGAGCTCCAGTAATCTAAATAAATGGTGGGGAAAATACATCCCCTCTCCTCAGATCCTGTCAGAATTACCTCTCCATAGGATATGTCTACCCCTTCCATGTCCTCTGGCTGCAGAGAACTTGTGCAGCGTGAACTCCCCGAGACAGACCCGAGCCCCCATGCTGGGCTTTTTGCACTGCTCTGGTGGCACAAAGGGGTCAGCAATCTGGGTTTAAAGAGTCAGCTGGGGACTTCTCTGGTGCAGGAGAATCCCCAGGTAATGTGTCTCTGACACCTGCTTCCCCCAATCCCCTGGGCCCTCCCTTTGTATAGAAGGTTTGCCACAATATCCATTTCCCTGATACCCTCATTTGACCTAGTACTCACAGTATTATTTCTAAACATTCATACTGTGGTAGCACCTAAAGCCCTCAAAGTGGTGCATCCTATTGTGCTAGATACAAGTAACTACAGCTCACAGCACCCACACCCACTGGAGTCTTGGGACAAGACATGAGCAGCAGGAGGCAGGCTGGCTGGAATACAGTATTGCCAACTCCAAATGTTAAAATACCATGAGTTCTCCCCCATCTCCCCGAGAAAAACCCATGATATTGCTTTAAAAAGATTAAATCATATTTTTGGTCTCCTGATTTTTAATTTCCCCTGCTCACCCAAATGGACATGTGACAATTATAGTATTGCCAAGTCTCATAAAATTATAGACAGGAAGGCGAATTAGGCCCTTCTTGTAGAAGTCCTCTCTAGGGGGCCCAGAATCAGGCTTATTGTGGTAGGGGACAGAGTTCTCAAGTGCTTTACGAGCAAAGGATCTGTGGTTAAGAATGTGTGCCTTGCTTTCCTGCTGTGGTATCTCAAAGGGGTTAAACTAGCAGTCCAGAGCGTGCACAGCTAAGTGGAATTCTGAGGGACTGACTAAAGGTGACAGAGGCTCAGGAGGTCTGAGGCACAGGTTTCGGGCTCTAGGGCAGCTGAACTGCAGAGTCCCACATCACAAGGAACAGCTCAGACAAGAGGTCTGAGCCTGGGGATTCAAATCATGACTAAACTCCACCCACACCCAATTCACTTGGAAGCACATGGGATCCAGGAATTGGGTACATTCTCAGCAGCATGGTGTGCATACAGTGTGGTACCAGGCCTGTTTGTAATAGGGACCAAGCATGCCCTAAATGAAAACAAGTTTGATCCCCGCTGAGCTGGACAGGACTCACACTGGTGACCTACATCTGAAAGACCCTACAGCTCATTAGCAATGTCCTGAGGCACAATCCCCCCACAAATGCTGTTACACACTCACTAAAAATCTGGGGCCTCCAGCTGTTCACATGTGGTGATGGCAGCTTCCTGACAAGGTACCAATTCAGTGCGGTACTGAAAAAAACCTTGTGCTACTGTGGTCTTGACCAGGGTAAATTTGGTACTCATCCTTTCAGGATTGGGACAGCCACGTTAGAGGCTGCAGAGTGTTCTGCCCTGCGGCAGGTGCAGGCATTAGGACACTGGAAATCAAGGTGTTACAGGACTTATGTCCGCACCAAGGAAAAGATGGCAGGGAATAGCAAAACGTACCTAACTCAATGTGCTTGTTTGTTTCAGAAGCTACCCAGATCGTAGCAACGTTTGGATGTGTGGGTACTCTATAGTGCATCGGGCCCACAAGAGGGCAGCCAGGACGGCAGCCGGATCTCAGCTTGGCTTTCGGGCCGAAGCTGTTCGCATCCAGAAGAGCAGGGCCGGCTCTAGCTTTTTTGCCGCCCTAGGCAAAAAAAAAAAAAAAAAAAAAAAAGGCGGCCGGACTGCCGAAGCAAAAAAAACCCCTGGCAGCCGCAGGGAGCGCGTGGAGGGCGGTCAAGGCGGCTCGCAGGGGGGTGAAGGGCGGCACCCGCCCACTCCCTCCGCCCGTGGGCAGCCAGGCGCTGCAGCCTGCTCGCAGCCGGGTGAGAGGGGCTCCCTCCTCCGGCCTTGGGGTGCCTCTCCCGGCTGGGCAGGCTGAGCCCCCGGGGGCTGCAGGAGGTGCTGGCTCAGCCGCTCCTTTAAAGGCGGCTCGGCCGGGCTCAGAGCGGCACGGGAGGCGGAGGCCGGTGCAGGCGGCGGGGAGTGGCGCGTCCCAGGGAGCCCGGCGGCACGGTGAGCGGCGGGGATCGCTAGTTCCTGCCCCCGCCCCGGCCGGGTCCGTGCCCCTGCAGGGCTGGGCACCCCAAGATTGGTCGGAATGCCGCCCCTTACAATGTGCCGCCCCAGGCACCTGCTTTCTCGTCTGTTGCCTGGAGCCGGCCCTGCAGAAGAGGCATGCAGTGGTTTCATGCCACTTCTGCACTCACTGACAGGCAGGGGCTGTGAGCAGTTCCAGCCCATGTGGACAAAGCTAGTAAGAAAGTAAATAAGGGGGTCACCACGATATCCCTGGAGAAAGGGAGTTCAGTGATACAGCACAGGGACATTCATTACAATCAGCCAGAAGTATTCAGGGATGATGGCATATATCTGTCAGATCGAGGTGCTGACATACAGTTATGGCATGTACAGGCATGGATTGTGCAGGCGGTGTGATACCAGGCAGCATGATTGGATGGGGAGCTTCCAAGCTAGTCACTGGCACCCTATGTGGCTGGTTTCCAGTGTGGTTAAGAGAATAAAACGAACAGTCCCCAGAGGTAAGAGACCTGGGATTTTGGTGTTTAGTCTTGGGCTCATGTGACAGGGTGAGACCTTGTGGCCTTTCGGGACCAAGATCCCTGCCCTGCTGCACTCTCTATCCCCCTCGTGCAGGGAGGGTGCTAGGACTCAGGGAGCTGAGTCGAGCCTACCCCATGTTATGGGTTACATGTAAGGACCCCTGTAAACCTTGGCATTAGTTACAGGTTATATGGTAAAGAGCCCTGTAACTCCCACACTGGAACCAATCAAATGCCTGGTATAGCAGATTATGGGTGATGGGTGGGTAGAACCCCTCCCCTGTGGTAAAGTTTAATAAAAGTTGTGGCCTGCCACTTAATTCCATGCATGTGTCTGTCCTCATTTTGCCGCTGTGTCCACATCAATTAGGCCTGTTTTCTGGGAAGAGAAATCTCAAACACACTCTATGTTTGTCACATGCTATTTTAGGAGGCACGGCTCCCCAGGCAAAATGCAACCGTAAAACCAATATTGGTACCAATATCCGAATTCACAGCTAAAAGCAAAGTTTTAAAATATAAAATCATACAATTATTCTACAGTACTTACGCTAAGGTTTATACAAACACATTTTTTAACTTTCACATGAATTATCACCAGAATTTGAACCCATAATCTTCCACCTCATATATAGTAGCAATCAGGGATGGGGTGGGAGTGGAGGGCAGTATGTTACTATCCTCTATGTGGACCAGCCCATAGAGAGACAACTCACATCACCTATCTATTACACAAGTATTTGTGAGACAGACAGCACTGGGATGTTGGGCATTAGCATTCTTGGTTTCTCTTCCTGGTTCTGGGACTATGTTGAAATCTAGTGGCTACAAACTGTAGAGCCAAATGTACCACTACCTTTTTTTGGCTCATCTTGATGGACTGAACCGGAACTCTAGATGTTAATGTCTGAGCCTCTACCACCTGAGCTAAAGAACCAGCCCTCTTTGCATGGAAGTAGTAGCAGCATAAACCTCTATATGTGGTGCAGCTGCTAAAGGGCGATAGTGTAGATTACAGAAAGACCTAATTTGTCATGGTCCTTCTAAAAGACAATGTGGCAAAGCAGAAAACACTCTGTTATATTCGAGGCATAGGTTCCATTCCCAGCTCTGCATGAAGTAACCTTGTAGAAGCTAGGTTATTGTTCACCAATTTGATCACCACTACCACCCTGCTGCCAAGCTATGAAAGCTTGGCTTATCATAAGCATTGTGAAGGACATAGGAATATTGACAGTGGTCAGTGGAAGCACTGGGATTGGAGCTTTTGGGTCGCAGCTTAGTGTGCTTTCTGCTAGGTTACAGGGCATTGTGTATAGGGAGTGTCTCTCTCGCTCTCCCCCCACAAAGATTGCCAGGAGGGCTCCTCTCCACCATGCTTTCTGATGAGTCCCACTGTTAGGTTCCACTGCTCCTCTTTCCTCCCCACACTGGGAGCCAGATAGGAGAGCCAGATGGTTGTTCTTGCCCTCGAGGAGGGCAACCTAAAGGCCCATGCTCTCTTGCAGAGGGGGAACAGCAGGGTTATCCTTCTATCCCTTCCCAACACTGAGGCCTGTTGGTTCTTCTTGCTCCACAGGGTGGGGTTTGAAGGAAGGGGCTGGTGCTGGTGCTGGCAGTGAGGGGGCTTTGCTCTGTGCTGTGCTGCTTCTGTCTATGCTGCTCTTGGCACCAAAAAGCACTGTGCTGAGAACAGCTGCATAGGCGGAAGCAGCAGAGCACAAATCTAAGCTCCCTTTTCCAGCCAACCCTGCAGCACCGATTCACAGATGTTTAGGCCCAAAGGAAGCATAAGCAGCATTTCCAACCTCAAGAGCTCAAAAGTCATGATTCAGACCCCAAAAAGTGATGAGATTTTTACGAAGATTATACAGTGTTGTGTTTTTTCATCTGTCTTTACCAGCCCCCACCCCTATCTGTTCAGCACCGGATCAGTTTAGATGTCAGCTTGGGCCTAATTTTTAAGCCCAAACTGGACCCAAGCCCACCTGACTCAATGTCAGTCCAACATTGATTCCATACAAGATAATGAAGCACCTGAGATGGGTCTCATTCACTAAAGAATTAAAAGCAGGTAACATAATTAATATTAATCAACATGGGTTTATGGAAAACAGATCCTGTCAAGCTGACTTAATTTTTTGTGATGGGATTACAAGTTTGGTTGATAAAGGTAATAGTGTTGATGTAACACACTTAGACTTTTGCAGGGTATTTGGCTTGGTACTGCATGGCATTTTGATTAAAAGAATAGAAGAATATAAAATTTACATGCCACACATTAAATGGATTAAAAGCTGGATAACTAATAGGTCTCAAGATGTAACAGCAAACAGGAAATCATCACCGGGTTTGTTTCTAGTGGGATCCCGCAGGGACTGGTTCTTGGACATATGCTATTTAACATTTTTATCAATGACCTGGAAGAAAACAAAATCATTACTGATCAAGTTTGCAGATGACACAAAGATTGGGGGAGTGGTAAATAATGAGGAGGACAGGTCACTGATACAAAGGCATCTTGATAACTTCGTAAACTGGGCACAAGCAAAGAATATACTTTTCAATATGGCCAAATAAAGTCATACATCTAGAAATCAAGAATGCAAGCCATATTTAAGAATGGGGGACTCTACCCTGAGAAAAGGACCAAAAATGATTTGGGGGTTGAGGTGAATAATCAGCTGAACATGAGCTCTCAGTGCGATTCTGTGGCCAAAAGGACTAATGCGATCCTGGGATGCATAAATGGGCATTTTGAGTAGGAGTAGAGAGGTTATTTTACCTCTGTATTTGGCACTGGTGCGACCACTACTGGAATACTGTGTCCAGTTCTGGTGACCACAATTCAAGAAGATGTTGAAAAACTAAAGAGGGTTCAGAGATGAGCCTTGAGCATGATTAAAGGATTAGAAAATCTTCTTTATAGTGACAAAAAAGGAACTCAATCTAGCTTAACAAAGGAAGGTTAAAGGGGTGAATCGTTTACAGTCTAGAAGTACCTACAGGGGGAACATATATTTGATAATGGGCTCTTTGGTCTAGCAGTGAAAGGCATAACACGATCCAATGGCTGGAAATTGAAGCTAGACAAATTCAGACTGGAAATAAGGTGTTAATTTTAAACTGTGAGATTAATTAACCATTGGAACAACATACCAATGGTTGTGGTGGATTCTCCATCACTGACAATTTTTAAATCAAGATTGGATGTTTTTCTAACAGATATACTGTAGGATTTATTTTGGGGAAGTTCTATGACCTGTGCTATGCAGCAGATGAGACTAGATTATTACAATGGTCCCTTCCGGCCTTGGAATCTATGTGCCTGAGAGGGTCAAGTTGTTTTCTGACCTGACCCTTCCCCCCGGAACCTGAGTCAGCACCGCAGCTGCCGTCTGCTGCCCATGGGAGGTGCTGCGACTCATCAGCATGCTCACTCTGCAGTGAGGTGATTGTGGCCAGCAGGAGCAGGACATGTTGCCGCCACCAGGCCAACCCCACAGGCAGGAGAAAATCATTAAAGGTGACCTGACCCAACCCTAACACTTGTAGTTGGGTCCTGTTGGGTTTGGGTCTGGTTGCAGGGCTCTGCATTAGTTCAATCCTCACCCATATCAGTTCAGCCCACCACCCAGCCTCACCTTTGGTCATCCTGGGGTTCCTCAGTTCCTCTCCCAGTTGTAAGGAGGTGGGGGGTCTCAGCCCAGTCCCTTCTCTCCTTTCCAGGCGGTGGTGGGGGGCAGGTCAAGGGCTCTTCACTCCTCTCTGCCCTTTCCCAGGCAAGATTCTGCGGGGAGTTTGGGGAGAGGAGAGGAGGGAACAGAGCCACCCTGAACTCCTGGGATCTTTAGCTCCCTCCTCTCCCCATGAGAATGGTTTTGGGCTGCTGAGAGGAGGCCAGGTAGACAACTCTACCAGCAGCAGATCTGATTGGCTGTTGAGCCTCAGGAGACAAGCAAGTGGGGCAGGCAGCCATCAGAGGGCTCAAATTCGCTAGAGGGCTGGAGCTTCTCATGTCATCAGAAAACTGGCTCTAGCCCCAGCCAAAATCCTGGTCACTCGTGAAAAAAACCACAAGAGCTGGCAACACTGCCACGTCATCAAGTCAGACCGCCTGTGTTTCTGGGACTATTACATTTTACCCAGTTACCCATATATTTAGCCCAGTGACTAGTGTTTTGCTAAAGCATGTCTTCCAGAAAGGCATCCAGCCTTGATTTAAAGACATGAAGAATCCACCACTTTCCTTGGTAGTTTGGTCCAGTGGTTAATTACCGTCACTGTTACAAACTTCTGCCTTATTTCTAATTTGAATTTGTCTGGCTTCCACTTCTAGCCATTGATTCCTATTGTGCCTTTCTCTGCTACATTTAAGGGCTATTTAATTCTCTGTATTTTCTCCCCATGAAGGTACTTACCACTGTAACCAAGTCACCTCTCAATCTTTAATGTAGCTGAATAGTGACCTGGCCTCCTCTCATCCCACAAGGCAAGAACAATAGTGATGCAGGCTACAAAACAGCTTTGCTAGCTGCTGCCAAAAGGCTCCAAAAGCACATGGCTCAGTTATTTGAGCTGTGCGCTAGGCCGAGGGTTTGACATTTAGGCCATGTCTATGTGGGGGGAAAAGGTGTGTTAACTCAATGGAGTCTTTTTTCTGGATTGCAAACTCCCCTTAACAGAGATGCAGCCACAAGTTAACACCTTTTACATCATTTGAGCTGGTCATGTTGTAGTCATGACCACTTCAAACAATCTATAAGGTGTTAGCCACAAGGTAGCCAGCTGATATGATCTAAAGACCTACCAAACAATCTAAAAGGTGTTAAACTATGTCCAAATGAATGTGAAGGGGGAGAAGGGTTGTCAATCAAGTTAAGCTGAATCAATTGAGCTAACTTGATTGAAAAAAAACCCCACATCTTTTTGCTGTGTAACTAGAGCCTTAAAGAGCTGTTTAATTGCAAGTCAGGGCTGGTCTACCATGAAAAATTACACAGGCATAGCTCTGTCTCTCAGGGGTGTGAAAAATCCACACCCCTGAGATGCAGTTAAGCCAGCCAAAGCCCCAGTGTAGACATTGTTAGGTCAATGGAAGAATTCTTCTGCAGATCTAGCTACCACCAGTCAGGGTGGTAGATTAACTACAGTGGGAGGAGAACCTCTCCCGTGGCTGTAGTGAGTGTCTACACTGAAGTGCTACAGTGGCACAGCTATGTGGCACTGCAGCCATGCTGTTGTAGCATTTTAAGTGTAGACATAGCCTCAATGTCATACTTTTGGAGTTTTGCACTGTTTTCCACTGCAGCATTTTCAGATGAGATTATCTCCAGCACCAGAGCAATTTGTTTCAAATATCAAAGTGTATTTTTTAATACTGAAATAACAAATATACATCTGGATATTATTAAACACAAGAGGGCAAATCCTGTTAGCCTGACTCACATACATGGTCAAGAGCTTCAAGGAGATGATGTGCAGTCAGTCACACAGGATTTGGCCTAAAAAGAGATTCCAAAGAATGAAAGATACATCCAGCAGTCTAAGCATCTAAAAAGTTAGTATGCTTCTCCTCAGCACCTTTCTACATACAGGTCTCTCCTTTCTAACAGCCCAATTCTGCATTCTGCCAGTGTCCAAGGAGTGTAGGATTAAGCCCCTTGCTACAAGTGCAAGCTAGAATATTAGTTGTAACAACAAATTAACTAAACCCTTCCCATTCATTTCTAGGTAAAAGAAAATCAGAAGTTTACAAGGAGCCAAGCTTAGTTCATATACCTGCATTTCAAAGCTCATTTACTCCTAAGTCCCTAGGTTAAATACACACTATGTAAAGCACCTCATTATTTAAATGCCAAAAATTTGCTCAGCACTTTGCAAGACACAAAATGAGGACTGTTCCTGTCCTGGAAAGCTGACAATATCCCAAAGATCCAAAATCAGGGTATGTGATTGCAGCACATGTAGACAACCTGAGCTAGCTTTAATCTAGTTAGCTTGGGTACCAACAACAGTGAAGCCTCTGGAATCACACCTCAACTGCAATGTAGACATAACTACAGGGCCAACCCCCACATCTGCCATCAAAAGTGTTCATGACTTATGCACATTTCATGTTTGGTTCCAATATTCAATTTACTAATATTACAATTAAAGTCAGAAATTAAACAGCTGTTTCACATAACAATTACAAATGTAAAAATTGCATCAAAACATCACAGCATATTGCATACAATAAAGACATGCACAATATGCATAAATTGGGAGATGATGAAATCAAGCAGTTATTTCTGCATCAGGATCTTTTCTGCTCCTCTCCTGTTCTCCATTTCAGAGCTCTACTCCTGATCTCTCTGAATCTTTGAGCCCAGGAGACCCTTCTTTCCCTATACCCCAATAATAATATGTAATAATAATACTTAGCACTTCTAGAGCACTTTTCTTCAGAATATCTCAAAGTACTTAATTAAGGAGGTACGTATCATTATCCCATTGAGCCATACTGCTTCTAAACGAGCCTTACCTTTTCTCTTGATCTGGACTGGTGGTGTTCCTCCGCATCATGGGGCAGGATGGCTGAGTCATCTCATGGCTGCAGAGGTTAAGGGAGAAACAGACACAGACAATAGTCTGTGGCCTTACTGAGACTGACTCACCTGGATCACTTTTCCATTTATAAACACAACACAGATCATAGGATAAAGCTCCCTTTCAGTAAACCCTTATTCCACTTTAACTTCTCTCTTCCCCTGTAATCTCTGTTTAGGAGAGAAAATATATATTCAGATCTTATACCCTTTTACTTTTACATTTTTCTGTCAGTCTGATTTTTCCTGTAATTGCTTTGCCACTTGCTGTCTCAGGAGAAGACAATATTGCTCTAAGATGCATTTTAAGACTGTCCTTGTCTGTAAAGTCAAAAAGAATTCTCTGCAATGGGTTCTGAGCCAAATCCAAGGATGGCAGCTTCATGTAGTGGCAGAGCATGGGTCTGTATGCACACATCATATTGTGTTTTCACCAGCTCTATATCCTGAGTCAATCATGGCACCTAATATTGCAAAATGTTACTTGCTGAGTAGACAATGGATCTTGGGTGAGTACAGCTTAGTCACATAAGATTTGCAAGATGGGCCTTTATTGCTGGACAGCTTTCATACTAACTATTCCAGTGTGGCTTTCATGAGATTCTGAAAATACTGTATGCAGTTTTATCTTTTCCTCCCCTTTAAGATAGATTCTTTTTCAGTCTTCACTGTAATTTCCTTTGGAGTAATAGAAAGTTCTTCCAAAAAGGAAATTATCAGTAAATAATGGTTTATAGTTACACAGTGTCTCCCATCTTTGGATCTAAAATATTTTACATACACATTCATAAAATTAAACTCTCAGCACCCCTGTGAAATATATACCAATAAGTATGATCCCCATCTTACTATTGTAAAAACTGAGGTCCAGAGAGTTTAACTGACTTGTCTACGGTCACGTAGGAACTTGGTGACATAGTCTAGAATACAATCCAGGTCTCCAGAGTTCCACCTTGTTGCAATTGATTTTATTCCTCCAATTGCATTTAGGATAATGCATCAGAGTTACTGTAATGCATCTGAGTTCCTCAGATGGACAATACACGATGTCAAAACAATAAACCAGAAGCATCAGAGCCCATCTCTGAAATCTAACGGTGCTAAAGCTGATATACTTGTTTTTGGCTTCAGAATTTTAACACAGGGTTTAAATCTGTAATCAATATAAATTTCCTCACAGAAAGTCATGGAATTTCCTGATTCCAAATTACTCAGAACCTGTTTTCTATCTGAGCATAGTTTTCTCTTGCTTCATTTGAGGTTCTGGAACTGAAAGCTATTGGCCTTTCACATGCAACTGGGATTTATATGATAACTGAAGCTTTATCACGTGTAACAGTAGATAACAGATAACTTCCTGATTTGCTCAAATCCTTTGTTTCATTTTTACAGTGCAAAAGCAAGTATTCTCCCCCCCCCCCATCTCCAACAAATGTCTCACTGGGTTTATTACTATAGACAAGTGAGGTAGAAATGATCCTTAATGGTGGAGGTGACGAAATGCCTGTTCTGAAATGGGCTTTAAGAGGGGCATCGTTAACTATGCCTTTAAAGGATCTTTAGACACAGATTCAGTTTTCTCTGAGAGAAGTCATAAGCCTCCTGCACGATTCCAGTTATAATCCAAAGAAGTTAATTAAAAGCCAATTTATCTTTCTTCAGCATTATAAATCAATTTTAGGTTTTTCTCAAAGAGGTGTATACTGTTCAGTGAGCAGTTTACTCCACTTAAACCTTGCAATATTTGGTATATTATGTGATGAAATACAGCCAAAGTGCTAGCTATCTTATAGAGAAACCTGTTACATAGGAACAATCCTTTATATGTATTAATGGTGAAGAGTCATGCTATAATAGGATTTAAAGTGTTTCAAAACACAGATATTTGAATGTAAAGCATAACATGCATGGCCTTCACAACAAAATGCTCTTTAGGGATCATTAAGACAGCAGAACATTGTTTGTAAATGGTGTGTGTTTACAGTACATTTCTTTTTACATCTAGTATATGCAATGTAAAGATATGAGTTTCTAAAAATATTGAACTGACATCTCTGCTACAGAAAAGCCACTAATGTAAAATTAAGGTTTTAAAAAAATATTACACCTGAATTTGCATTAGAAACGGTAAGAAAGTCCAACAGCAATATATGCTTGAACCTAGTGCTAAATCAAAAAAACACTCACAGAACTATTTGCTTTAAAATAAGTGTTAATGAGATATATCATTTAAAAGTATACAATGCAGATCCAAAAGCAACAAAAATCCAAGAAAACATGTGGTTTGGTTCTGAAACCGGAACCTTTGGTATATCTTTATAGAAGCCAGTGAACCACCAAAACAGCTATCCCTATACCTTGCTCTTACTCATTTGTTACCTACACACAGCTCAAGTGGAGTATCTGTATCCAAGCTAAGAGTGAAGTCTGCATGACATCTCAAAAATAATTCAAAACATAATCATCTTACATTATTGGAATAATGACAGTAAGTCAGGCTTGTTGACGCATTTTATTGTGAGATGGGGAGCCTGGTAAAAAACTAGAAAATGACCATGATGTAACAAGGAACTTAAAAATGAAGATTCAGATTTGTAACTTACATACATGAATACAGGAACAAATTGGCACAAAAATGTTAAACATTGTTCCCAACACTGTTTATAAGATTATTCTAATTTGGCTTCCTAAGGAAATGAGAGTTTTATGGTTAGGCTAATCTCTTAATAAAACTGCAGAGCATCATGCTATTAGTCACACAGTGAATTTCAAAATGTAAGAGCTTTATATTAAAAACTGGGTAAAGGTAAAATGAATTGATTGCAACTGTAAAATTAATACATTCCCATTTTAATTCTTCTGTTCTACAGTCCAAGGCAAGTATAAATGTTAACATAACACTGTTAAATCAAATCTCAATGCAAGAGAACCAATTGCATCTCTACTTTAAATCTTATCAACTTTCCAAATTTTCATACTAAAATATATTATTGTATTAATACAAACTACAGTATTATACACTACACTGTGTAATAAATAAAGAAATATAAAAATAAGACACATAAATATAAAAGTTTTCTAAAACTAAAAAGGTACATATGTCAGTAAGAAGGGTATTAATACTGCCAGGTTTGAAGACATACAGTACAAAATGTTGCACAGATCTATAAACTAAAAGAAATAAAATAATACTGATAGGTAAAAATCAGCTAACATTGGTAATAAATGGGGTCCATAATAACTAACATTTGGAAACACTTATGAGCCAGATAACATGTCATGTATGTGTCTAAAATTAAAGTAAACCAATAAAGCAGATTAGAAATTTTCCCTTGTAATTATTGTAGAGAAATTCTGCAAATTAGATATCAACCAAACATAATACTGAAGAATTAAATAATGAAATGTACCAGTGTTCTTACTTTTTGGATGGTTGAGTGTCCCTCCCCCCCCCCCCTGATTTATTTAGAAGTTTGATGCAAATTAACAAATGCTAGTTATTGTAGGCCACACATTAGATAAAGGCTGGTCAGAGCCTTTAAAATACTGATAAATGGCACTTACAGCACACAGGTCTTGCATAAGGCCAAAGGAGATACAAAGCTTCATATCATATCCTTCATATTGTTACTACATACTCAAAACACAATTACAAACACTGATTTTTGACGACTTTGCTGTCCTTACCAGTATTAACACTGTTAGTCCCTGCAATCAGAACTCAACAACAATCTTTTCAACTACATTTTTAACCACATGAGTAAGAAACTTCAGTTCTTCTATCAGTTGCTTTCTTAAGGCTAACAATACACTTTAAATGATAATATGCTCTACTACAACATCTAATGTTATAATTGCTACCTTCTAGGTTGAATTTACAAAGGTAGTCTAGCACTGTTTGGAACTGCATTATACTTTTCTGCGAAAGGGAATTCTGTAGTGCAGAAGTTCTCACATTTTCTAAACATAATAAAATACTGAAGCGGATTTAGCAAATGTTTTCCGGATAAAAAAAAAAATCATATAAATCTCTCCCAATTGTACAGCTTAAAATTAATCAACATAAGAATGAAAATTAATACTGATAAAACAAATGATGCCAGATGCTTGTCTAATAAATCAGGTTTCCTACAACCTGTTAAATCTTTGCTTCCAGAGTCACTGTATTTTTCTAATCTGCTTCATGTTACAAACTTGTTCCTAACTTTGAAAACTGCATGAAAAATTACTAGGTTTGAGGTTCAGGCACACCTGGATTTCTCTCTTTTTTTTTTTTTCTCATTTTCTTATTTTACTATAATTTTTTTATTTTATTTTTTACACAGTAGTGAACAGAAATCACAGTATGCAGACTACTGTGTTTCTATGTTAAGCATATATAGTATAGAACAAACTTCATTACCAATTAGTTGCTTTCCTTATAGAAAAAAACAACAACTATCAGTTAAGCTTTGTTTGTTTTTTCTGACACCCGCTCATCATTCTGTATAGCTTCTTGTTCTACATTGCTCACTTGATTTACAGATTCTTCATTCTTCATGTTACCTTCAATTTTCCTTTCTTCCTCCTCTACTTCTTGTAGTTTTCCACATTCTTTTTCTTCCTGAAGTTCTTCCATCTCTTTGTCTTCCTCTTCCTCTTCCTCTTTTTCACTGTCTTCCTCTTCTTCCCTCGTTAAACTTTCTCTCTCATCTGAGTCGATCTGCGATGGGGATGCTCTGGCACCAGCATGCTCATTATTTAGGACTTCTTGTCCTGTCTCTTCCTGTTCTGTGCTATCACGCTCTTCTGCTTCTCTTTTGCAATAGGAGTAGCGATGATTCATGTGCTGAGAATAAGACCCAGAGTGTGAAAAACGCTTTCCACATTTGTCACATTGATAGGGCTTTTCTCCAGAATGCAGTCGCATGTGTTCAATCAAATGGTGTTTGTGTTTGAATGCCTTTTTACAGATTCCACACTCATGAGGTCTTTTACCTAAAAATAATAAGCAAATATTTGTAACTTTAGTTTCCACACTTTAATTGTTATTACTGGTTTCCATTTCATCTATGGTTGGTGGAGACTATTTGTTGAAAAGCGGCGGTTTCACATTTGGATTTTGGTACAACTGTTGGAAGATTTATTTAAGAAGGTGTTCTTTTCTTAGGGTCATTAAGGTTGGGATTTTCAAAGGAGCCTAAGAACATAACATAAGATCGGCCATACTGGGTCGGACCAATGGTTCATCTAGCCCAGTATCCTGTCTTCCAACAGTGGCCAATGCCAGGTACTTCAGAAGGAATGAACAGAACATGTAATCATCAAGGGATTCATCCCGTCTTCCACTCCCAGCTTCTGGCTAACTGAGGCTAGGGACACTCAGAGCATGGTGTTGCATCCCTGACCATCCTGGCTAAAAGCCGTTGATGGATCTCCATGAACTTATCTAGCTCTTTTTTGAACCTTGTTATAGTTTTGGCCTTCATAACATCCCCTGGTAACAAGTTCCACAGGTTGACTGTGTGTTGTGTGAAGAAGTACTTCCTTTTGTTTGTTTTAAACTTGAAGCCTTTTAATTTCATTGGATGACCCCAAGTTCTTGTGTTATGTGAAGGAGTAAATAACACTTCCTTATTCACTTTCTCCACACCAGTCAAGATTTTATAGACCTCTATCATATCCCCTCTTTGTTGTTTCTTTTCCAAGCTGAAAAGTCCAAGTCTTTTTAATCTCTCCTCATATAGAAGCTATTCCATACCCCTAATGATTTCTGTTGTCCTTCTCTGCACCTTTTCCAATTCTAATATCTTTTTTGAGATGGGGAAATCAGATCTGCATGCAGTATTCAAGATGTGGGCATACCATGGATTTATATAGTGGCATTATGATATTTTCTGTCTTCTTATCTATCCCTTTCCTAATGTTTCCTAACATTGTTGATTTTTTTGAACTCTCTCTTACTTGCGTGGTAACAGTGAATTTAGACCCCATCATTTTATGTATAGTTGGGATTATGTTTTCCAATATGCATTACTTTGCATTTATCAACACTGAATTTCACCTGCAATTTTGTTGTCCAGTCACCCAGTTTTGTGAGATCCGTTTGTAACACTTGCAGTCTGCTTTGGAGTTAACTGGACTTAACCCATTTCCCATTGAATTTCAGCCTAAATTCTAGGCTGAAAGTAGGATTTAACAAATCAAAATAATAATAAATGTAAATAAACCCATCCAAAGTTCTGAGTGAATATGACATATATCACAAGGTCAGAGGCTTGTGTATAAAGACTTACTTTCTGCACTCAATAAATCAGTCTTCCTTTTGCGATGAGACTATCAGGAGACTGTATGCCCTGCCCATCGCAGGAAGAGAATGGAGACAGGTCTGTAGAGACCAGCTCTAGGCCAGTTGTATAGCTAACTCAATGAAACTATAAAGATCCACATTGATAACTAAAACCTTATTCCAAAAAAGATGATAAAATACATTAGAAAATTGCAACACTTATCGACCCTATTTTTCCATTCTAACAAAGGGCAGACTCAGCACCATCGTCCACAGCATGCTCAGGCCCCAATTTGGCAAAGCAATTAAGCATGTGCTTATCTTTAAGCACACATTTGAGTCTCACTGACTTAATCACATGCTTAAATCCATTTAACTCCTTTGTTGAACTGCGTGAATTGAATTTCTTGAATTTCTACATAGCTGAATAATTTGAGAACAAGAATGGCTGTCTTGAAAGCCATTTGCCAAAATTGCACAGAATGTTGGAAGTTGATAGACTGGCTCCTGGGTGATACTTTTAGTGAATGAACACCCCACAATCAGGTGGGATAAGAGGAATAGGATCCCAATTAATGATGGTGAATTTCATTAAACATTTTTTGGATAGAAAATTAGTTCAAATTCAAATCCATTTTTAACCTGGATTTTAATCCCACTCATAACTCACTTAAAATATTTTTGTTCACTTTGTGTTAAGAAGAGAGGAGAAGAAACATCTTCACCCCCAAAAACAGATTGGCACAAGTGTTTATTCTGTCCCTACAAATTCATTAGAAAAATCTCTCTCCTAACCCCTGCTCAGTCTCTCTGTATTTGTTTATCCCTCAGTCTTCAATCTGCTTCAGTTTTCAGATTTTTTTTCTTTGTCCCCTCTCTGCTATTTTTTAATGTCTCTTCTAAACATAACAAACTGGTGTGATAATTGGGCCTACAAATTTACCCTAATTGTGAGCTCAACTGTGAAAAGTGAGTGAAAGTTCATAAAATGTCATAATAACCTATAACAACATAATTTGATGGGAAAAGGTAAAAAATAAAACAAGAAAAGAAAAGAGAAAAGAAGAGACAAGAGAAAAGGGAAAAGAAAAAAGACTGAATTAGTCTAAACAAAACTGATCAAGATCATGCCTGGTAAACAAGAACAGTGTGAGATCAGAAATCAGAGAACCAAAATTGGTGGGTCTGAAATTAGGCCTATTGGTGGACAAAATAATGAGAGGATAGACTATTCTGCCCATCAGTCCCTTTTGAGGTCCTTAAAATAAAGGAGACTGAGAGAAAGCGAAGGGAGGTGAAGGAGCGAGCTTCACCATCATGGCTGCCACCCCCACTGTCTCCTGGGGCCCTGGGATCCAGTGTAAATCATTGTCTTGGTTGTCCTGATCCCAAGAGATGTCCTGACCAAACCAAACCATAAAAGGGCTCCACCTCCACTCACTGGCTCTGGTGAATCCCAAACACAACCTGGTATGAGAGACTTCGTCACCCCTTTCCCATGTGTCCTTTTCCTTCCCCACCTTATTTCTTCTCCTTCCCCTTTTGCATTCTGTCCAATAAGAATCTGGTTCAACGAGCCAAGAATGTACATTTTGCAACACTGCTGTAAGCCTCTGAGCAAAAAGGGGCAGCTAAAGGCAATGCCCCTGAAACAGTCCAATGCTGATACGAGATTGCCAGGACTCAGAGTGGCTGGGAAGAGCATGTGCTGTGCCTGTGTTTTTCCAGCAGTGAGGATGCAAGTGAAAGCCAATACCAGAGACAGAAGTTGTGTTTTCTATCTTCCCTGTTCTTTTCATTCCCCTCTCTCTCTCTCTCTCCCTCTCACTCTGTGTGTGTGTGTGTGTGTGTGTATATGTGTGTGTGTGTGTGTCTTGTTTTGTCTTCTAGGAAATGGAATTGGACTTCGACAACAAAAACAGTAACAACCGCTCCAGCCATTCCAACTAACTTCTCTCTTCCAAAAAGGGCAGTTATCATCATCTTTGATACCATTTAAGTTACTCCCCGCCCCCCTCTTTTAAAGACTGTCCCCAGCTAAAGGGAAAGGGAACAAGGGATGTGGTTAAAACGAAAGCCTTACTTATTTCTTTACATTTCAAATGCTTTAACTGTTTTTCTTCTTTTTCTGCATCTTTAATAAAAGATTACAATGATTTGTAATGGTGTTTGCCATGGGACTAAGCAGGCGGAGGTCTCTGTACCCCAACACTTCTTTAAAACTGTTTAATATTGTAGTTTCAGAATCATGTTAACACCTTTGACTCTTTGGGCCCATATATTCCATCTAAATTAATACAACAGAATCCAGTAATGTTAGTTTGGTTTCAGTATTCAAAACTCACAATTAAATAGGGTAGAAATTAGGCAAAAAAGTTTGTATAGGCCTAGCCTTGATATGAAAGATGCAGACAAATGGTAGCTTTCTGATCACAGTACACAGAAGAGCAATGACTAATACTGTCAAACAGGCACTTTTCCTGAGCTCTGTACTTAGTTAGAAAGTAAAATAGAAAGAACTAGATGTTCTAAAAATGGAGAAACTAACACGCTAAACTTCTAGGAAAGCAAAGCTGGGAAAAATACATATTTTGTTGAGAAACACACTCTGAGAAATTGAACTGAATGGGAAAGACTGAAAATAAAATTAACAGAATTAATAGACAATACACCATTAAGAACCAAACCTAATAGAGATTTAAAAAAAGAGTAATGCAGATAAACAGAGAAATAATACAGTGATCTAGTTAATAAAAAAAGAAAAAGGCATATGAAGACACACATATCAAAACATGTCTAATACACAAGAGAGCAAAGACTAAAGTAAAAGAATGTAATAAACGACCAAAACAGCCAGAACTGGAGTTGAAAGGAGGAACGCACAGAAATAAAAATGAAAAAACTTAAGACTGCAACGCTATTCTTTTTGTGAAAGATTCAAAGCTCATTGAAGACTCCCACTGATTTCCAAATGATTTTAGATTAGACTCTTAGATTGTAAAATGCCTGGGGGCAGGGACATTGTCTTTTAGTTGTATGTAAAGCGTCCCACATGTATAAGGTGCTTTGTGAGTAAATAGCAAATAATAATAATGAGGGCAGCAGTATGAGCTGGAAGGTGAGAAATGAGTCCCTGATTAGAGGAGCTGTCAGATCATCATGACCATGACTCAGCTGGAGAAGAGATACCTGATCATTTAACGTTTTTGCATTAGTCCCTAAAAAAACCCAAAACAAACAACATCCTGGAATTGCAATGAAAATCGAACAAACATAAAAAATGTAGGTTTACTGAAAAAGGTGTGCATTGAGCCATGATGATGAAAAAGTTATTTTCTCCTCCACCCTTCAACCATGGACATATTACATGTTCTTTTTGAAGCATGGAATCCAATCAGAATTAAAATAAGGAAACTATTTTAAAAACTATATTTACTACTACATACCTGTGTGTTCATACTTATGTCTCAATAGTGAACTGCTCTTCTGGAATATTTTGTCACATAAATCACAAGCATACATCCCATTTTCTGTCTTTCTCATCTTCTTTTTGGGTGGTGTTGAATCAGAATCATTTTGATCTTCCACAGTTGAGACTCCTTCTGAGCTAGTATCTTGCCTTTCATCCTAAGAAAATTACAAAAAAAATATTAAACCTAGTACAAATTTCATGGACACAGTAGGCGAGATTATAAATCATATCCTGGAATTTTAGTTGTAATTTCACTTAATTTCAATACATTGACCAACAATGTTGTTTAATTCTAACATTTACATAGCCAAGAAAAGACTCTCTCTTTGTGACACTAACATTCCTGATCTATTATAACTAGAAGGCCTGGAAAACCAGTACTTAACAGAGTTGCAATGTTTGAGTTTCAAGATTTGGCTTCAGGCCAACCTTCAGAAGAGCACTGACATACCAAGTAAGAGCTGGATAAGGGAGGGAAATGAGATTATAGAACGAAAAGGTACATAAAAGGGCATTGGGAATGTGGAAGACCAAGAATGTTTCTAACAGTTTTTTACATCAAGGTACACCATCTGCATCTAAATGTTTCACCATTTTTGTGGAAATTAAAATTATGCTAACATTAGAGTTCAATTCTGTAACACTGGCTACTTTCCTTCCCATAATTCTGTTACAAACGTAACCTAAAGTAACTAGCCAGGGAATGCTAATATTCCATGAACAAAAACTGTACCTATAATACCATAATACTGTAATTGTAATTGTGATTCATCTGCTAAATTCACTCTCAAGAAGCATAAAAGCATATTTTAATGGTATCAGCAAGTCACAAAAAACACAAAAACTGTATTAGATTTTTGGCATCAGTTTTCAAATCAAAATAAAATATGTATTAGCTACCTCAGTATGCATGAGTAATATATAACAAACACACACATACCTTGTGTCAGTCCAAACCCAGGCTGACCAGTTTCCAACTGTACAGGAAAGAGTTTACATTAACTTCCATCACCTACTTACAAGGAGTCAACCAAGAAAAGATCTTGTCCCTTGCATGTTTTGTTTTTTTTATTCTTCTCTGTTCCTACCTTAATAATTTGTGTACAACTATCAGTGGGATCGACTCGGATCACACAGACATATCTTGAGGTAGAAACAGAGTAGAGTACATAAATAACACATGCAAGGGACAAGCACTTGCCCCATTTTCAATGAAAGTTTCCTTTTAATTTTGTTTAAAGTTCCATTATGGTACAGGAAGAGTTCAGTTACCCACCGGATCAAGATAATACTGGAAGGGAGCTGACAGGAAGGGCAAAATAGGAGGATAAAGATGTTCCACGCAGCCTTTTTTTGGGGGGGGGGGAAGGGGGAGAGGATAGGGCGCCAGCAAAGTATATGAGCCTGGTTACATTGTTTTTTAACCAAGGGTACTGGAATTCATAAGTAGATAATATATCTATTATTTAGATTGAAAACTGGTCCTGAAAATCTGACACAACTATTAGTTTCTGTGTGTTGCCCTACTGTGTACCAGCTTGGCTTCAAAGGAATAAATGTTACAATAACTTCCATCACCCACTTATTAGGATGCAACCAAAATAAATATTATCAACAATTTAAACACTATTTTAACCAATTCTGGCTTTTTTTCTTTTCCCATTAAAGTATTTCTTAGTTTGGTAAAAATAATGACCTGAATTATGCCACACCTCTACATATAGTACATACAAGAATACACACAGGCTTAGGTACCTGATTTCCATTAGGTTGGGTCTGTTTTGGCGGTGTTTCTTGAACTGCAGGGCTAACTGTAGTTGAATATGTATAAGCCACCCGTGGAATCAGAATGGTTTGCTTATTGGCAGCTAGAGCTCTTAAGCATGGAACACTGTTCTGGTCAGCAATGGCAACAATTGTAGGTAACTGGGCAGTGACTGTAGGTATAGCAATATTTATGGGGTTGGCACTTGGTGGGATTACATTTACAATAGGATCAGAGTCTGTAATACTGCTGTCCTTTTGTGGTTCTTTTTTTGCACAAGTCAAGTTCAAAGGTTCTTCTTGGACAGAATAAACACTGTTCTGGTAAACACTAGTTATGGTAGATCTTTCCAATATGTCTCCATGTTGCTTTGGTAGTGAAAGGTCAAGAGGTTCTATTTGTGGCTCTTCTGGTACACCCTCTGTTGTGTACACATAACCCTGGGAATTTCTGGATGAAGAGAGGTTTAGTGGTGATGGGGATGGCGTATTACTTCGTGAACCATTCAGGGTCAATCCCACTGATAAAGTCTGAGACTTAATTATCTTGAGGGAGTTTTGTGAATCACTTGTGTTGTCGTGGGGTTCACTTGGATTTGTAGGTCCTGCTTGATTATCATTATCTGTAGGATTACTTAGTTTGCCCTGTTCAGGAGAAGATGGTCCAGAAGACTGTACAGAAATTTGCCCAGCTTGCATTTTTTCAAACCACTTTTTTACCACATCCAGTGGTAGGTTTACTGAATCAGCAATTTTTGAGAGCTCTTCTGCACTTGGTTGTGCATTTAATGCATAATATGCTTTTAGAAGAGATAAAAGATTTTTTAAAGGTGGCTGACCAGGAGATAAGTTGCTCTCCCCTGTTTCTGATAGAACAGGGGATTCAGACTTCTCAGCTTCTGTTTCACTGAGCTGAGGAAGCTGAGTGGGATTTTTTGGGTCATAGTGCTTTAATTCTTGAAGTGCATTAAGATCTCCTGGACAGTCATCACAAAGAAGGCAAGTGCTATCATTGGTCTCTCCTTCAAAGTTCTTATCTTTCTCAGACTTCACTGTAAGATCTTCTGGTAATTTTTCACTTTTGCAACTGTTTGTGGGAACAGAATTTTCTTTTTTCAGATTTTGTGGAACAACCTGAAGTTGACTAGGTTGCTCCAAACTGTAATTGATGATAATTTTGGTTGTCCCATCTTGATCAACCAAAGGAAGACTGATAGCTGAAATGAGGGAATGACCAGCTTGTTGTATGGATGCACTGTTGATTGTTTCTTGTTCTTTGGATGCAAGATTAGTATGACTGTTTTCCAATACTTGCCTTATTACATTACCATCTACTGCCACTTTAAGTACATTTTGAATGTCACTTAAGTTGATGCTTATGGGAGATACCAGACCTACTGTTGGTAGAACAACAGCTTGTACCACACCCTGAGGAGAACTGGTTGCCTGTAATTGGCTACCACCACTAAAAACCCCATTTTGCAAAGGGGTTGAACAGTTGATTCCTGAAGCAACAACTATGGGCTTGAATTCATAATCCACAGGTTCAGTTTTAATTTGGTTAATGGGAAGTTGTTCTTGTAAGGGCTTGTTTTCTATCTTTTGCCGTATCTGTGGTCTCGCTGGGATACCTGGTGATGAGGAAAGGGAAGGGGAGGAGCACTGAGACGTCTTGAGCCCTGACCGTGCTCGACCATTCACAGGCATCAAACCAATACATTTCTTGCTGCTTATGTGTGAGCTATATGAACCAGAATGGGAAAAACGCTTCTTGCAGTTTGGGCACTCATATGGCTTCTCTCCTAAACAAAGATAAATGAGAGTCGATTAGGTTACGGTGCATCTCCATCATACTAAAGTAATAGGAAAACAGTATCTCTCCTCTCAAACGGTCACAGACATGACTTTGACAACAAACACTTTATAAAGAGGTCAAGGCAAAGGCTGTCCACTTTCTAAAATTAAAAATTGTATACATACACATAACATGAATAAAACATCCCCAAATTCCTTCTGACTATCTTTGCTTTTACACATGCCAGAACTCTAACACTACAGCTGAAGTTTTGCTTAATTGTCTCAGCTTAAAGCCACTTTTGCAAAGCCTCTTGAGTTGCACTGGGAGCACCTTGGGCACAGCTGAGTACTTGGGCCAGAATTTACAGTATCTCCAAGAACAAAATATAAACTTTATATTTTAAACTTATAGTTACAAAAGTGTTTTCATGCCAAAGTCATACAGAGTACACTTGATAATATGCATTATGTATATCAAGACTTGGCATATTTACCACTGTGGATTCGTAGATGCTCCTTTAGGTGATGTTTGTATTTGAAAGCTTTTCCACATTCAGTGCACTTGAATTTTCGATTACCACTGGACTGAGTCACATGTCTCTGTAAGAGAAAATCTGAAATTCATTCAGAGTACAAAGGAGTTCAAATTTAATGAAAAAACAGCATAAGGAAAATTTCAAATTTCAGCCCAGAAGTAATTCAAAACTGAATACAGTCAATCATCATTTTGAGGGATTGAGGGTTATATGAGTTACTTATAAAAAAGAAACAGATCAGTGGTCAGGTTAGAAAACAGAGCCATATAAATAATTGGTGTAAATTTGGTACAGTTAAAAAAATACATTGCTCTCTATCCTAATTTTACTTAAGGGGAATATGGCCAGGTTACGTGCCTAAGAAATTTAGTAAGATATTCCCTTTTCTGTTTGTAAAAATCATCCAATGGATATGGAATACAAGAAAGAAACATTAAAGCATTTAGAGACAGTTTAAAATTTAATCGGTTGACTTGATTTTTCCATTTACATGCTTCCAGCTCTTACTGTTGGCCTTAGATTCTTTATGTAATGGCACCACAGGATTGCTGAAGAGAAGATGTTTCAGTAACAACAAAGGCACTGTCAGTCACAGTTTATTCTCAAAAGAAATGCAAAAAATTTACATTAAAATATGCAATATAATAAATGGATTCCTCAAACACCTAATATTTGTTAACAATTGTGATGAAGTCACTTAGCTATCTTTTTGTTATGTCTTGTGAGAACATTTATTACGAATTTGAAGTATTTTAACCATTTCAGCCTTATTTACATTACAATTCTTTTAAAGTAGCATAGGCCAAGAAAGATAAGTTTAAATAAATACACCTTTATTTTAGTATAAATAGTTTATATGTACAAATGTATATATTTAAACACTGACCAAGTATATTATTTTTGAAAGTATAGTCAGAGCTGTTTAATTCTCAATATAGAGGCGAGAGAGAAAGGAAAATTTACTGCTAGAGCAAACTGAGTTAGTTTATTATATAAAAAAATATTTGCAACAAACTTAATTTTAAATAAAGTTGTCTATGAAAAACGAGACCACTGATGCTCTACCACGGGGTGGGGGAACTTTTTGGCCCAAGGGCCACATCTGGGTCTGGAAATTGTATGGTGGGCCATGAATGCTCACAAAATTGGGGTTGGGCTGCAGGAGGTGGCGAGGTGTCTGGCTGGGGGTGCGGGCTCTGGAGTGGGGCCAGAAATGAGGAGTTCAGGGTGCGGGAGGGGGCTCTGGGCTGGGGCAGGGGGTTGGGGTGTGGGGAGCGTGCGGGCTCTGGGGGATGAGGGATTTGGGGTATAGGAGGGTGCTCCAGGCTGGGACCAAGGGGTTAGGAGGGCAGGAGGGGGATCGGGGCTGGGGCAGAGGGTTGGGGCACGGGGGATGAGAGCTCTGGCTGGGGGTCTGGGGTGGGGCCAGAAAAAAGGAGTTCACGGTGTGGGATGAGTCTCTGGGATGGGACAGGGGGTTGGGGTGCGGGAGAGGGATCACAGCTGGGGCAGGGGGTTGGGGCACGGGAGGCAGTCAGGGGTGCAGGCTCTGGGTGGCACTTACTTTAAGCAGCTCCTGGAAGCAGCGGCATGTCCCTCCTCCGGCTCCTATGCGGAGGTGCAGCCAGGTGGCTCTGCACGCTGCCCCGTCCGCAGGTGCTGCCCCTGCAGCTCCCATTAGCCGCAGTTCTCGGCCAATGGTAGCTGCGGGGGCGGTGCTTGGGGCGGGGACAGCATGCGGAGCCCCCTGGCTGTCCCTAAACGTAGGACCCGGAGGGGGGACATGCTGCTGCTTCCAGGAGCCTCGGCACACATGTGTGGAGCGGCCTGGCTGGAGCATGGGCGCAGGGCAAGCCCCAGATCCTGCTCCCCAGCGGGAGCTCGAGGGCCAGATGTGGCCGCGGGCCGTAGTTTGCCCACCCCTGCTCTACCACCATTCAGATGCAGCTGTATGTTTTGCTAGCAACTGTACAAGATATTCTATTTGAGGTTCCACAATACTATTTTACACTTTATTGTTTCTCTGCCCTCGATTCTTTGCAAATACTGGCAGACGACACTTTAGCTTTTAAGAAGGATGTGGAAATGCTGGAAAGAGTTCAAAGGAGAGCCACAAAAATGATCTAGAGGCTGGAAAACAAGCCTCACAATGTGAAGCTTAAGGTGCTCAACTTCCTCAGCTTATTGAAGAGAAATATGAGAGGTGATTTTATTACTGTGTATAGTTACTTACAAATAGTAAAGGATAGTGCTGGGCTTTTCAATTTTGTTGATAAAGGGACATCAAAATCCAATGGCTGAAAATGAAAGTTGGACAAATTCAACTTTGAGATAAGACGCAATTTCCTAGCAGCGAGGTAAACATTGGAACTGTTTACCTGGGGAGGTATTGGACTCACCACTGCTTGGAATCTTTAAATTAAGATTAGGTATTTTCTCCAGCCTGTGTGTGTGTAATAGGGGCCTTGGGGTCAGGCTGGATGGCTGTGGGAGTCCCATGCAGCCTTGGAATCTGTGAATCTATGAATCCTCATCTTCAAACCTTTCCTTCATGGGCCTTTGAGAGAGTGTGATTGCCTGCATTGCATTCGGCAGGCTCATAGCATTTGTAGTTCTGTATCATGATAATGGCTATAACATATTTTAATCTCATGCTTCAGGGCTTCAGCTGGTCGCCTGTGGCCTCAGTCCCATTAAGAATAGCAGCTGTTTTGAAAAAGGGAAGTTCTTTGTAGAATCCTCTGTAGAAGAAGAAATTGTTACTTACTGTAACTGTGGTTCTTTGAGATGTGATGCAGACATGTATTCCAAGTAAAGGTGTATGCCCGCCCCATGTGTCAGAGCCAGAGCCTCTTGCTTAGCAGTACCTGTAGACGGGTGGTGCTCCTGCCTCGTGCCTGTAGCCCCTCCCCTGGCTGTATGAAGGGCCAGAGGCTGGGTCATGGAATACACATGTGAAACATCTCGAAGAACAATAGTAAGTAACCGTTTCTTCTTCTTCGAGTAGATGCAGATGTGTATTCCAAGTAGATGACTAGCGAGCAGTACCCCCATTTGGAGGCAGGGCTTGAAGTCTACCTAAGGATTGCAGGACCATTCTTTTGGCATTAGCGTCCGCTCTGGAAGAAGCAGTGATTGTGTAATGGTCAAATGGTGCTCTCATCAAATGTGCCCATATCTGCCGAGGAGGTGTAGCCAACACTATCTCATAAGCAGTCTTTATGCAATTTGTTATCAATTTAGAGATAGTCTTGGCAGAGACCACTTGTCCCTTCATGTAGTCCGCATACAATAAGAACAGGCATGGCAAAGCATGAAACTGTTCAGTTCTGCTTAGAGAGAAGGCTAGATGGTGTCTAACGGCTAATGAATGGAAGCGTTGCTCCTCCAGGGAGGAATGTGGCTTGGGGAAAAATACAGGCAAATACACCACCTGGTTCAAATGAAACTGAGAGACCACCTTGGATACAAACTTCTGGTGTCACCTGGTCCCTGAAAACTGCATGTGAAAAGGCCCAGCCATCAGGGCCTGCAACTCTCACAACCTCCTGGCAGAGGTAATGCAGTTTTCTGAGACAGGAGGGGCAGCGGACAGGAAGCAAGGGGCTCAAATGGAGGTCCCATTGGAGCCGCTAAAACTGCATTCAGGTCCCACAAGGGGACTGGCTCTCACACTGGAGGATTCAGAAGGGGTCGTCCTTTCAGAAATCTTATCACAATGGTATTGGAGAAAACAGATTTCCCTTGGGTAGGTGAATGAAATGCCAATATTGCTTCCACATGCACTCTCAGAGAATTGAGTGCGAGGCCCGAGTCCTGATGTTGTAACAGGTACTCCACGATGTCCTGGATGGAAGCCTCCACTGGATGGGTCCTACGGGCCAAGGACCACATGGAAAATCTCTTCCACGTTGCCAAGTAGGCCATTCTAGTGGAAGGGTTCCTACTGTTAAGTAGGACCTCTGAAACAGCCTCTGAGCAATGCTCTTCCTCCTCATTCAGCCATGCAGTGAGGTCAAGGGGTCGCCAGATGCAGGGTGTGGCCGTTGTCCTGGTAGGGAGGTCAGGGAGGAGAGGAAGAGGCATGGGAGGCTGAACTGACAGAGCAAGGAGATCTGAGAACTAGTGCTGCCTCAGCCATGCTAGGGCAATCAGGATGAGCCTGGCTTGAGTTTGGCGATGACCTGGGGAAGAACCGGGATAGGAGGGAATGCATACAGTAGAGTTGACTTCCAGCTGCAGGGGAAAGAGTCAGAGAGGGAGCCTGGGCTGAGTTCCTCTTTTCCCTTGTTGCAAAGAGGTCGAATGTAGGGATGCCCCATGTTGCAAACACCATCTGAAGGACCTCTGACTTTAGGGACCATTTGTGGCTTGGGGAGAAAATCCTGCTGAAATGATCCGCAAGACAATTTGGACCCCTGGTCAGTAGACAGCTATCAGGGTGATGTCCTCTTTGATATAGACTGCCACAGACTGACTGCCTCCAGGCAGAGTGCTCTGGAGCGAGTTCCCCCTTGTGTCTTCACATAGGACATTACAGTGGTATGGCCCATGAGTGTGTGAACCACTGAATGCCTATTCGGTCCCGGAAGGCATGTGTAGGATGTATATTTTTGGTGCTGGCACATGGGAAAAGATGCCTGCTTGTCTGGTAAGGAAAGAAAACAGCCAAGTAAAAAGCTGAGCCAGCAATGTGATCAGGTGAAAAGCCGAGCCAGCAATCCAATCAGGTAAATAACTGAGTTAGCAAACCAGTCTTAGTGGTAGGCAGAAAAAGTGTTGAATACGTGGAGATTGAGAATGGGCCTGATCCCATCCTTGGATTTTGGTATCAGGAAATACCGGAAGTAGAACCCAGCACTGTGGTGTTCTCACAGAACCTCCTCCACCCCTCCCAGAGAGCTGACCTGTTCAAAGAGCAGTATCTCGTGAGAAGGATGGGGGGGGGGGGAAATAGGGGTTTGGAGAGGAATTGGATGGTGTAGCCCAGCTGAAAGTGTCTAGGATCCAGCTGTTGGACATTATCGATACCCAGGCACTGTAAAAGTGAGCCAGCCTGTCCCCAAAGGAACAGGGGGATGATGAGAAAGGAAGAACAACTGGAACAATGTTCTGGCCTAATGAGTCAAAATGGGTGTTTAGCAGGTGCTGAAGGAAGATGCACAGAGTGGCCAGGCCCCGAGCTTGAGTGCTTCCTCTTGACTGTTTCCCATTTTCCTGGGGTAGTCTCGCTGTCTTTGGGGGAAGGGCTGCACAAAGGGGCGTTGCAGCCCGTATCACTGCTGCTCCTGTGCACCATAATGGCGTCTCTGTGCGTGTCTTGTATACACCCCCAGGGACCTTAAGGTGGCCCTCAAATCCTTGAAGGAATACAGGGTTTCATCAGTCTTATCCGAA
This sequence comes from Emys orbicularis, assembly GCF_028017835.1. NCBI lineage: Eukaryota > Metazoa > Chordata > Testudines > Emydidae > Emys > Emys orbicularis. The sequence goes on along the minus strand of NC_088684.1, from coordinate 268,709,772 downwards.
AACAAGGGTTGGCCATTGAACAGCAAGTCCTCAGTTGCTTGCTGGACAGCCAATATAATCCCAGAGATCTGAAACCAGGACGCTCTCCTCATAGTAACTGTGGAGGCCATAGCCCTGGACGAAGTATCCGCCACCTCAAGTGCAGACTGCAATAATGTTTTTGCCACTAAACTGCCCTCAGTGACAAACACAAAATTCATCCCAGGAGGCCTTGGGCAAACTGTTCCTCAAACTTGGCCAAAACCAACTAATTGAGGAAGTCATATTTGGCCAGCAGGGCTTGCTGGTTCGCAATCCTCATTTGACGTGACTATGAGGTGTATATCTTCCTGCCTAAAAGATCTAGGCGCTTCAAGTCTCTGTCTTTGGGGGAGGACTTGAATCTGCCCTGCCAGGCGCTGTCATTCACTGCTGTGACTACCAGGAGTTTGGGGCCAAATGGGACTAAAATCCCTTGTATCCCTGTACTGGAACAAAATAGCGCTTCTCCAAGCACTTGGCCGCTAGTAGTACTCCAAAGAGCACTCGCAGGCTTGAGAAGCACCTCCTTAATCAGAAGGGCCACTCTCCCATGGATAGAGGGTTGGAGAATGTTGGAGAGTTTATGGATATTCTCCTGAAGAAACTCTGCCTGAATACCCAGGGGAGCCCCAGCTGCTGCTGCTGCTGCCACCACTGAGGGAATGCCGTGTGCCAGGCTCCCGCTCCCCCCTCCATTCTCCTATCCCTTTCTTTTCCCCATCCCCTTCCCCCTGCCACAGCTCTTCTTTCTTCTCTCACTCCCACAACCCCCTTCCCTATCCTATCCCCACTGCTTCTTCCACACTTCCTTCACACCCCTTGCCCTGCCCCACTGCAGGCACTCACCACTGTACAGAAAACTGTCCAGCACACATAGAAGGGGAAGTTGACTGGAACTAGGACCCAGGAGGCAGCATCCAGCTGCTGAGGCAGGAACCCAAATGGCCACCTTCTCCTACCGTGGCAGCTCTGTGCCTGCAGAAATGGGGGGAGCAGTGGTACATGCCAGGGCCGGCCCACAACATTTTGAAACCTGAGGCGGGAGCGCAAATGATGCCCCCATGCTCCCTCGCTTGGGTCAAAACTTTGAAAGGTCTCAATTCTGCCTTCTTCCTGTTCTTCTCCTCTCATGGTACTGCTCTGCTACCTACCCCAATAAAGGAGAGCTAACAAATTAAAATGCCTTGTTCAAAAACTATAAGTAACACTTAACTTTCAAACACCTGAACAGCAAATGTAACTTTTTTTGTCTGCCTAGTCAACACTGGCATTTTTACCTGTTTGAATAATCAAAGTGGTGCTTTCCGTGCCTTCTTGGGTGCAAAGATTTCAACTGCTTCCTGTAGGTCCACGGTCCTGAAATGTATCTTGAAAGGGCTTTCAGTTCATCACCTAAATCACTCGCATCGATATCGCGCATGTCATCACGTGTCAACACTGTCTCTAGTGCCCTGCATTGCTGGTGTAGGTCTTCTTCAGGTATAGTGAGGAGTTTGGGAATATCATACAACATCCCAAAAATACTGCTGTGTTCCTTAAGCTGCATGAAATGTTCTTCAGCTGACTGTATTGCACAGTCTAGCACCTGGTTAAAGAATTCAACTTTGAATTGTTGTTTGGGGTCTCTTATGGGATTATCCCGTGCCTCGTAATCAAAATGTCTTCTTCTTCGGTGACTCTTGTATTCTTGAATGGGTGGGAAAATAGCTTCAGTGTGAAATTCCTCTGCCAACTTCTGTGCACTCTTCAGAACGTTTTGAAATCCCTCATCTGACCGGTAAGACTGTAGGTATGACTTTGCTTTGTCCAGTTGTTCCATTGCTCCAGATATATTAAGATCAAACATCTTGGAGTTTCTTGCTTACATCATTTATTTCAAACAGTATGTCATGCCACAACACTAAGCCACACAGAAATTTGAAGTTATGTATGTTTCTGGTGATTCCATTTCCTTCTGCCACTGTTCTCCCACAAACAGTTTCTGTCATAGCATTATCCTCCATAATGGCAACTATGGCATCATCTATCTTCCCAATTTGGTGTTTGATAGGCTTTATCGCCTCCACTCGGCTTTCCCATCGTGTGGCACTCAGTGGTTTCAGTGTTAAAGAGGATGTTCCCAGATGTTGCTTCAACATTTGCCATCGATGAGTTGATGCAGAGAAAAATACATAGATGCTTTGAATTACATTAAAAAATTCAGCAGCCTCACTAGAAGCTGATGCTGCATCACTGACCACCAAGTTCAATGAATGAGAACTGCATGGGACAAAAAAAGCTCGAGGGTTTAACTCTTGGATCCATGTCTGCACTCCTCTGTTCTTTCCTCTCATGTTGGCACCATTATCGTAGCCCTGACCTCTCATGTTAGCTATCGCAATTCCCATATCTTCCAGCTTTTTAAGAAGCACATTTGTCATACCAGTTCCTGTAGTATCATCAATGTCAACAAATTCTAGAAAATGCTCTCTGACAGTCACCATTGCAGGGACATTTTCACCAGGTTCTGTTGTTGTTACAAAACGCACCATTAAAGTCATTTGTTCCGTATGGCTGATGTCAGGTATGCAGTAAAGAGACTCTGATGCAATCTTCTCTTGATGCTGATCATCTATGGTGGCCTCTAACCTTAGTCTCATCTCAAGCTCTTTCCACCTATGGAATGCTCTCTGATGATTTGCTGCCTTCTCATGGCATGCCAGATTTCTAGCCAGATTTTTCCAGTTCTTTGTTCCTGCAGAATCCAATTTGGCTGGAACATTAGACTGGAAAAGTTTGCAACAAAAAGAGTATGCAGCATTCTGGGTTTTTGAGTACATAAGCCATGGCCTCTCCACTTTGTCACCATTGGGGATTTCACGCCAGTAATGTGTTGGATGGAAACTTCTATTTTCATTGTCTTTGGGGAACATGAAGTTTTTCACTTGCTGTGGCCCATGCAGTACAAGGAAGACCCTCAGGCTACTGCTCAAGTGGGTCCACAGCCTGCATCATCTAGACTTAAGGAACTAACCTCAGCAGCAGCTGTTTCTTGCGCCTCCACCACACTCTTCTCTGATCTACACTTTTCTTCAGGAATGTGCATGGTTACATCCATTTGAGATGGAGATATGGATGCTGCAGTAGCTGCCAGGTCACCTGCACTCTGACTAACTGGAAGATCAGGCATCTCCTCACCACTCACATCCTCACTGGGGCCGGAAGGCTCACCGTGAACATTTGTGTCTATGTATCTCAGGAGAGCTCCTTCCTGCTTAGATAGAAAAGCTTCCTTTGCTTTCTTTCTTTTTCTGAATGCTGCCCCAGAGGGGCGTTTTCTTCTTTCACTCATGACTGCTGTTCTGTGCCAGCTATAGTGGCTCTCAACACACAATTGAAGGGGACAAATAAGCAAGCTGGTAGCAGGGCTTGAGTGAGGCAAGATATCAGCGTCTTAAGAGCCTAACTGGCTCCTACTGCTTCAGTTGATTGCCTGTTCTCCTCAAATGGGTTCAGGGAAGCAGCAGGAAAGAAGAAGCTCCCTGAGAAGCTGGTGTTAATCAGTCCAGGCTCCTAGGGGTGCTAGAGAGGTACATAAGAGGCTCCTCCTCCTCTCTCTCCCGGCACTCCTGCCGCTTTCTGTTATTCCCTCTCAACTTTTCTCCTGCCTGCCTGTTATGTCTCTTGTGCCCTCCTTCCTCCAGCACAGCACTCCACCATCTAGAGCAGAGAGAATACATATGCACCAGCAGCAGACACAATTTTCTACACTCTGGGTCCTAGTGGCGCCCCCCGACAGTCTGGCACCTGAGGCAGGCGCCTCGGTTCACCTCATGGTAAGGCCAGCCCTGCACATGCCCCCCCCCCCAAATACCTTGCCGTCCCACCCACTCCCACAGTGATTTACTTCTGCTCCAGGCAATGGAAACTAGGTGCCAGCACTGCTGGGGAGGGTCCGTGACCACTCTTGCAGTTTCCCTTTCCTTCCCTGTCATTTTCTGCAGGGAAGCAAAGAAATCTGCGGAGCGACATGATTTCTGAGCCCACCCAGTGGCACAGAATTCCCCCAGGAGTATTTAATGTAATTGTGATGCTCTTATTAGCCATATAGATATCTAATTAATTTTTAACCCCGCTAAGCTTTTGGACAACATGATATTTTGCAGCACTGAAGTTAATCTATGTATTGTGTAAAAAAGTATTTCCTTCAATCATTTTTAAGTTTGATGCCTTTAATTTGAATGGGCTGTTCTTTTGTTCTTAACTTATGAGGAAGAGTAAACAGTAGCTCTCAATTTACCTTTCTCTACACTATTCTCTATTTTGTATCCTACCATGTTCCCTGTTTTCTCCTTTCTAAACAGTCTCAGGCCTGGTCTACACTGGGGGGCGGGGAAATCTAAGTTATACAACTTCAGCTATGTGAATAACGTAGCTGAAGTCGACGTACTTAGATCGATTTACCATGGTGTCATCACCACGGTGAGTCAACTGCTGCTGCTCCCCCGTCGACTCTGCCTGCGCCTCTTGCCAAGCTGGAATACAGGAGTCGACGGGAGAGCACTCGGGGATCAATCGTTGCCCGCCGATCCGGCCGGTAGTGAAGACATACCCTTAGTCTTTTCAATCTCTCCTCATGTGGAAGCTTTTCCATGCATTTTTGTCATCCAGTTCTCAACCCCTTTTTATTTTTGAGGTGAAGTAATCATAACTGAACACAGTATTCAAGGTAAGGATATGCAGTCAATTTATATAATGGCAGTATAATATCCTCAGTATTATTTCCTGTCCCATATACAGTAGAACCTCAGAGTTACAAAAACCTCGGGAATGGAGGTTGTTCCTACTCTGAAATGTTTGTAACACTGAACAAAACGTTATGGTTCTTTCAAAAGTTTACAACTGAACACTGACTTAATGCAGCTTAGAAACTTTACTATGCAGAAGAAAAAATTCTGCTTTTAACCATCTTAATTTAAATGAAACAAGCACAGAAACAGTTTCCTTACTTGTCAAATCTTTATTTTTAAACTTTTCCTTTATTTTTCTAGTAGTTTACATTTAACACAGTACAGTACTGTATTTGCTTTTTTTTTTTTTTTTGGTCTCTGCTGCTGCTGCCTGATTGTGTACTTCCGGTTCCAAATGAGGTGTGTGGCTAACCGTTCAGTTTGTAACTCTGGTGTTCATGACTCTGAGGTTCTACTGTACATCCTAACATTTTGTTTGTTTTTTTGACCATTGCTGTGCATGGAGAAGATATGGTAATTGATCTCTCCACAGTGATACCCAGGCTTTTCTTGACAGAGCACCTAAATCATAGGATATTGTATGTGTTCCATGATTGGAAAACATAACCATTACAAACTACTTTCATTTCTGAGTGAAACAAGTTTTATTTATTCACAAAACTGTAACAGTAGCCCCAGGAGTCAAGAAACACAAAATGATCCAACCGTACAACAGCATGACTGTAATTCTACATGGATCACCAATGGAAAATGCTCAGGCAAATCCAAAAATAAAACTTACTGGGACAGAGATGAAATTGTTGCATATGATGGAATTCTTTACAAAGAGATTCTTTACCGGTCATAATATCACACAAATAAGTCAGAAATGCTAAGAATAATCCATGCTGTCTCTGAGTATTGAAAACCGTAAGAACAGAGACTGAGACATCCTCCTCTGGTCAGCTATTAATTCAGACATAGAAGAAAAGTACCCAAAATGTGAAGTCTGCAATAAATGTGGGGGAAAAGAATGTAAAAAGCCCTCTGAAATCACATAAGATTCCTGACTGAACGTGGTCCAAAGCTAGCACAGATCTGTTTGAAGTGAATGGAACAGTTTGCCTCTTCTTGATAGACTACTACGGAGTTTTTATTTTAAATGAATTTGCACAACATGTCAAATAGCAGTGTAATAGTGTAATAAATTGCACTGGATTCCAGATGAGTTAACAAGTGCAGGTCCATACTTCATGAATGGCTCATTTGAACAATTCTCTTTGATACTTTCAAGCACACCACATCAAGCTTTACCAATGCACTATCCAATGGGTTAACAGAAAAGTCAGAATAAAAAACAAAGAACTCGATTAAAAATGTTGGTGAATTCAAAGGATTGAAATATAGCTTTGTTGGAATATCACAAGTCTTCACAATGATTTCTTAGGACCATGAGTTCAAAGACGCCTAGAGAAACGGTCAAAAACCTTAGTACCAACAACTAACAAACTTCTTGAGTCAAAGACAAATTACTTCGAAGTAATTACAAAAGAGCTACCTAGAAAGTAGAATACAAGAAATAGTATGATAAAATTGACAAACAGTTATTCCTGCTGCAAGTGAAAGAGAATATTAGATTTCTTGGTACAATGGGGAAGTTCTAGAAGACTGGAAAAAAGTGAAAATTGCGCCCTATTTGAAAAGGGTAAACCAAATGACTAGGGTAATCACAGGCCCGTTAGCTTGACACTGATCCCAGACTAAAACTGTATAAAGATTTAAAGGATAGTAGCATAATTAACACCAATCAACATGGCTTTATGAAAAATATGTCTGGTCAACAAATTTTATATAGTTTTTTGATATTACAAGTTTAATTGATAAAGGTAACTACTGACATAATATACTTAGATTTCTGCATGGCATTTGACTTAGTACTGCATAACATTGTGATAAAGATTAACACTATACAAAAATCAATGTCAGCCATATTAAATGGATTAAAAACTTGTTAACAAATAGATTTCAAGAAGCAATTTTTTAATGGGGAAACTCTAGGGGAGTTCCACAAGGGTCTGCTATTGACCCAATGCTATTCTATATCTTTATCAATGATCTGGAAGAAAACAAAATCATTGCTGGTAAAATTTGTAGAATTTGATTGAGTGATAAATAATGATGGGGACAAGTCAGTTACACAGACTGAGGTGGATAGCTTGGTAAGGTGAACTCATTTTAATAACACATGTTTTAATTCAGCCAAATGAAAGGTCATACAAAGAACAAAGGCCACAGTTACAAGATAGGAATGTAATGACACTGAAAAGGACTTAGGGGTAATGGTAGATAACCAACTGAACATGCACTCCCAGTGCGAAGCTGTGGCTAAGTGGATGAACATGGTTCTCGGAGGCACAAGCAGGGGAATATCAAATAGTTGTACAGATGTAATATTATCTTTGTATATGGCATTAATGAGACCATTACTGGAATACTGTGTCCAGTTCTGGTGTCCACACTTCAAAAATTGGAAAGCATTCAGAAAAGAGCTATAGTGATGATTTGAGAACTGAAAAATGATAGTAAGAGCCATGTAGCCGTATAGTGATAGATTTACACTACACATATTGAGCTTCTTATCGAAGAGAAGATTAAGAGGTGACTTGATCATAGTCCACAAGTACCTACATGGATTTCTGAAGAGATTTCTGATAGCAGACAGTTCTTAAATCCAGCAAAAAAGGGTAAATTGAGATCCAATGGTTAGAAGCTGAAACTAGACAAATTCAGAAATAAGGTGCAATGTTTTAACAATAATGGTGATTAACCATTGGAACAACTTACCTAGAGACATGATGAATTTTCTGTGACTTAGTCTTTAAATTAAGAGTGGATAGATTTAAAAAAAATATACTCTAGATCAAACAGAAGTTGTGGGCTTGATGCAGAAATGAATGGATGAGATTTTATGGCTTGTGTTATGCAGAAGGTCAGGGTAAAGGATCCTAAAGGATCCCTTCTGGCTTTAAAAAAAATATCTATGAATTAATGAAGTTCAAATGGAAAGTTACTTACAACCTGCCATAGTAACAGCTATGATCATACATCATAATCAATCCCGAGAGTCAGTCATACAAGAGGAATAGAGGAGCTGAGTAACCTGTTAGTCCCATTTATCTCAGCACGCATGTGAGATCTCAGCACCTTTCAGGATCAGAAAAACCCATTTAGAATAATTTTTGCCCTTTTTGTTGATTTTTCTAGTATTGCATCATTTTATTTATGTACAAACAATTATTTTCATTACTCAAATGTCCATAAAGAACCTACTTACAACCTATATTTCATAAAGACAGTGATTCTTCCTGCAGTAAGAAAGCAAGAAAAATGCATTTGAAGATCCAAAATTATAAAATGATCTTTGTGAAAGAAAAAATGTCACTGGTTGAGTACAAAATTTGATATAATATCTGGTATAGTCACAAGGCTCAGGCATCAATAGCCAATTGGTACAAAATTCAAGAAAACACTATCTATAAGGCAATAAAACACTTCAAGAAATTCAATTATTGAACATAAAGTGGCTAAAGACACCTCATTTTGGGCCTAATCCCACAGTGATTACCTACAGAAAAGTATGAATTTAATAGCAAGTTTGCCCAAGCAAAGACCATAGGATCAGGACCTTAGCATGTAGGCAGTCTGGTATGGAAGTTACTCTTAGCTCTGCATTATTGCTAGCATAAATAAGTCTTTATAAATATTGTTACATGTATGATAATCAATATATAAATTAATAAAACTTCCACTTACTTGATCTCTTCCTGATTTATGTGATGTCATGTGGCGTTCAAGCTGTGTTCTATATGCAAATGTGTAACTGCATAATGAGCAACTAAAGTTATCCTCATTTTTTTCATGGCGATATTTAATGTGTTCCTTCAGAGAGGTAAAGCGTTTGTAACCTCTATCACAATATGGGCAGGTCAGCAGTTGGGAAAATGCATCTGGTGTTCCTGCAAAGGACAGACAATAAACCTTTATTTAGATAAAATGAAAGATCAAATATATTAATATGAATAAACATGTTGGGGATATATTTTCACATACATAAGTTCATGTAACTTTCATAATTTACATGGAGGAATATACCTCAGAATAAGAATTCTTATTTCAGTTTTTCCTAGCATGTATTCACTCATTGCCTGTGGTACAAATGTCACTAATATGCAATGCAGGAAAGAGGGAAAAAGGCAGAAAACAAACAGGTTTGATTCTGATCTCACTTATACCCAGGTTCACATTGATGTCACTCTACTGACTTTGATGGAGTTACTTGTGCTTTTCACCAGCATAAAGTAAAATCAGAATTAGTCTCTCTATGGCTAGGCAGGACTGTGTGTGAGAAGACATGTTTATGGTTTTATATGTAAGTACATATATTCAAGAACTCTTACATTGCTATCTAAACATAAGTATGTTATACAGAAAGTAACTTATGTATAACATTGTAAACATCCTGGCTGTTAATCTTCTCACATGTTTAACAATAAAAATGAAAATATTGTCTCAAAGGTCTCTTATTTTATTTTATTTTCAGATTAATAAAAACCTGGTTTTAGGAATGCAGGATTTACCATATTGGATCAGACTATTGATCTATAAAGTGCGGTACCCTGCCTCTGGCAGTTCCAATCCTTCATGCTTCAGAGGAAATGGAAGGCAATTCCTGCCATCATACAATTATCCAACTGTGCAGAGCTATTGCAAGGGAGAGGGCAGAATTTCTATTTGAACCCCACTGATTATGATCTTATACCCTGAAGCACAAGATGTAAATTTGCATGGACTGTTATTTTAACTTGCATAACTACAAATATTAATACTCATAAAATTAGCCAATACCTTTGAAAGTACTTCTAAATTATATATCTTGATGACCTGTGGCAACTAATACCACAGGTTGAGTATATGCTCCATAAAGAAGCATTTCCTTTTGTTTGCTTGGAATTTACTGCCTTTCAGTTTTATCGAGTGTTCCATTGTTCTTGCACAGAGGGACAAAGAAAAGAAGAGACTTAGATCAATTTTCACAATATTCTTTGTAGTGTTGTGTCTCTCAACTAAGTACCTTCTTAGTTTTTGCATTTTCAGTATAAGTAATGCTCATATTTGCAGGCATAGGTATAGTTTGACTTCTATATTGGGGGGGGGCAGGGCCGGCTCTAACTTTTTTGCTGCCCCAAGCAAAAAAAAAAAAAAAAGGAGCACTGCCCCGCCGAAACAAGAACAACCCCCCCAACACCGCCCCGCCAAACAAAAACAACCCCCGAGCGCCGCTCCGCCGAAACAAAAACAACCCCCCGAACTCCGCCCCGCCCAAACAAACAAAAACCCGAGCGCCGCCCCGCCACCAGAAGATTGGCCGCCCCAAGCACGTGCTTGGTCGGCTGGTGCCTGGAGCCGGCCCTGGGGTGGGGGGCAGCTCCAGTCAAGCCAACAGGGCAGTGTATGGGAGGGAGGGGACAAATTCCGTGCTTGCCCACAGGGGCTCTATTTCAGATTGGGGGGGGAGGGGCGCAACTTTAACTGTGATTCAGGAGTCGGATTTGTCTTGCGTACCCCCAAGTTTCACCTTACTTAAAAACTACTTGCTTACAAAATCAGACATAAAAATACAAAAGTGTCACAGCAAACTATTACTGAAAAATTGCTTACTTTCTCATTTTCACCATATAATTATAAAATAAATCAATTGGAATATAAATATTGTACTTACATTTCAGTGTATAGTATATAGAGCAGTAAAAACAAGTCATTGTCTGTATGAAATTTTAGTCTGGACTGATTTCCTAGTTCTTTTTATGTAGCATGTTGTAAAAATAGACAAATATCTAGATGACTTGATGTACCCCTGGAAGACCTCGCCAAACCCCAGGGGTACACATACCCCTGGTTGTGAACCACTGACTTAGGCAACTGAAAACTCTAGTGTTATTTCTAAGCTATTATCTGCAAGATCTGACAGGAGCATTGTATCTAATTCCTATATCAAGAAAGAAAATTAAATAAATATTAAACCCACTCAGCTCTATGTTCTGACATCTTGTGCCAAGTCTCTTATGAGACACTGGTTAGGTTTAAAATTGTAATGTATATTCTTACTCAGATACTCTTACTAAAGTCAGAAGGGACCATCGTGATCATCTAGTCTGACTTCCTGCACACTGCAGGCCACAGAACCTCACGCACTAATAGACCCCTAAGCTTTGGCTGAGTTTCTGAAGTCCTGATATCATGGTTTAAAGACTTCAAGTTACAGAGAATTCACCATTTACACTAGTTTAAACCTACAAGTTACCCATGCTGCAAAAGAAGGTTTAAAAAAAAAAAAATGCACAGACTCTGCCAATATGACCCAGGGGAAAATTCCTTCCTGACCCCAATATGAGAATGTGGGCAAGACCCACCAGGCAGATACCTGGGAAAGAATTCTCTGTAGTAACTCAGAGCCCTTTCCATCTAGTGTCCGGTCTCCAGCCATTAGGGATTTTTGCTACAGGCAGTCGCCAATGGGCCACATGCCATCGTAGGCAGTCTCACCATACCATTCCCTCCATAAACTTATCAAGCTCAGTCTTGAAGCTAGTTAGTTTTTTTACCCCCACTGCTCCCTTTGGGAGGCTGCTCCAGAACTTCACCCCTCTGATGGTTAGAAACTTTCACCTAATTTCAAGCCTAAACTTGTTGATGGCCAGTTTATATGTATTTGTTCTGGGTCCACATTGATGCTCAACTTAAATAACTCCTCTCCCTCGATGGCATTTATCCCTCTGATGTATTTATACAGAGCAATCATATCTCCCCTCAGCCTTATATTGGTTAGACTAAACAAGCCAAGCTCTTTAAATCACAAGATAGGTTTTCCATTCCTCAGATCATCCTAGTAGCCCTTCTCTACACCTGTTCCATGTTGAATTAATCTCTTTCTTAAACATGGGAGACCAGAATTGCACAAAATACACCAGAGGTCTTATCAGTGCCTTGTATAATGATACTAACACTTCCCTGTCTCTACTGGAAACACCTCACCTGATACATCCTAGGACCGCATTAGCCTTTTTCACAGCTGCATCACACTGACGGCTCATAGTCATCCTGTGATCAACCAATACACCCAGTTCTGTGTCCTCCACTGTCACTTCCACCTGACAAATCCCCAGCTTATAGCAAAATTCTTGCTGTTAGTCCCTCAATTCATCACCTTGCACTTTGCACTATTAAATATCATTCCGTTTCTATTACTCAAGTTTACAAGGTCATCTAGATCTTCTTGTATGATATTCCGGTCCTCCTTGGTATTGGCAATACCTCCCAACTTTATGCCATCTGCAAATTTTATTAGCACACTCTCACTTTTTGGGCCAACGTCAGTAATAAAAATGTTAAATAAAGTTGGTCCCAAGACTGCTCCCTGAGGAACTCCACTAGTAACCTCCCTCTAGCCTGACAATTCACCTTTCAGTATGACCTATTGTAGTCTTCCCTTTAACCAGTTCCTTATCCACCTTTCAGTTCTCATATTAATCCCCATCTTCTCCAATTTAACTAGTAATTTCTCATGTGGAAGTATATCAAATACCTTACTGACATCCAGGTTAGATCTACTGCATTTCCTTTGTATTTCAGTTCTCATATTAATCCCCATCTTCTCCAATTTCTCTTGTGGAAGTGTATTAAATGACATCCAGGTAGATTAGATCTACTGCATTTCCTTTGTCTAAAAAGTCAGTTATCTTCTCAAAGAAAGGTATTAGTAACTTTGTTACTACCTCTTGAGTACAACTGAAACATTTGTAGAAAAAAATCTAGTTACTTTCTATCATTTAGGCTACTTACTTTTTGCAGTTCACCAAGCTTGGAACAGATCATTTAACTTTAGGAAACATCCTAACAGCCCTTTCTTATCTCAATCACCTGTTAATCACTCTGTTTATAAACAAAATTCTGACTCCCTGCCTCAGGGGCACAAGCTGTTAGCAGTCTCCTGTCTCCTCTGCTGAACTCATGACATTGCACACTTAGGCTACCTGCCTGAGGCTTGCAGTTTGGGAGGGCAATGCCCTCCCATGAGCCCCCTAAACTCCGCCTATGTTTGCAGGTTAGCTATGTAAAACCTACTGTTTCTGGTACCCTACTGTGGATACTTTCAATCTCGTCTCTGCCTATCTTTTGGGTGGGGTCAGCAAAACTGAACACAATAGTAAAGGTGTGGCCATCCTATCATCATCTTTCTATAATGTCTATTTTCTGTCCCATTTATAATTCATTTTTAAGTGATGCAGAGTGATGTGGAAACGCACTCCACTCCAGTCTGAGTACCACTCAATGTGTATTACAGTATCTTGCACTTGTTTAATTTACATTTAGGGTGTAATAATATTTAAAAGGTTCATTGTGGCCTAACACTGCTTCCAGTGAAGTCAATGGCAAAATGGTAACAGAATAAATCAGGTGCATTTTAAAATCCCACCCTTAGTCTTCCATCATGCTGCCTAATTCCCCAGTTTCACTGCATCCTTTTCAAGTGTCTCACAAGTTACTTAGTTTTGTGTCACTGACAAGCAGAGGTGCTGACTCCATGGGTGCTCCAGCCTTGGAGTACCCACAGAAAAAAATTAGTGGGTGCTTAGCACCCACCGGCAGCCAAGCTCCCTTCTCTCCCCCAGCGCCTCCTGCCTGCCAGTGGCCCTGTTGATCAACTCCTCTTCCTCCCTCCCAGTGGCTCCTGCCCACCACGATCAGCTGTTCCACAGAGTGCAGGAGGTGCTAAGAGGAAGGGGGAGGAGCAGGGAAGGGGCACACTTGGGAGAGGAGGTGGAACTGGGCGGGAAGAGGTGGGGTGGGTGCAGAGTGGGTACAGGAAGAGGCAGGGGTGGGGCCTTGGGGAAAAGGGTGGAATGAGGACAGAGCTTGGGGTGGAGTGGGGGCAGGGCCTTGGGGGAAAGGGTAAAACATGACCATGAGATTTATATCAACTCCCTGGCCAATGAAGCAGAGGACAGCCTAAAGTACAACAATATGCCTCCTGCCTATGCATCACACTCCTGACTGGCAGCCATAAACAGCCTTTTAACATCCCTATCACAAAACCAGGCAACTCACTCTGCTCTTCGATGGACAAGTCCTGGACAGAAGGAAAACACATTATGAAGGACACACTATGCACCTGCTGATGACTGTCCAAAGCCACGTGACCTGGCTAACCACATGGCTGCAGACACTGGGATGAAAAAACAGTTACTTACCTTTCTGTAACTGTTGTTCTTCGAGATGTGTTGCTCATGGCCATTCCATTCCAGGTATGCACGTGCCCATAGATTTTTGCCTTAGCATTATCTGTAGGGTCAGCAGTGGTGCCCCCTTGAGTGCCGTGCTCATGCGCTGGTATATCAGGCACCACCAACCCTACGCCCTCTCAGTTCCTTCTTGCCAGCAACTCCGACAGAGGGGCAGGAGGGCGGGTAATGAAATGGACATGAGCAACACTTCTCGAAGAACAACAGTTACGAAAAGGTAGGTAACTGTTTTTTCTTTGAGTGCTTGCTCATATCGATTCCATTCTAGGTGACTCACAAGCAGTGCCAATGGAGGTGGACTCGGAGTTCAAGGTCTTGCAGGGTGTAACCTTGAGACACTATCTCCAGCACACAACAGTTCGAGGTGACTCGCAACCAGGATGAATGGTAGGGATGAAGATGGCTGATGAAAGAACAGGGTGTATCCTGGGAGGTGACTGGGGCATCACTCTCGACTGCACCCTCAAAACGAATGCTTCTGGCCCCTTGGGTGCTTTGCCGGGCCAAGCTGCGCAGGTGAGACTGCCAAGGCCTTCGTGGCGGGTGACGATGGCCAGAACTACTTTCTCGCAGACTGCGGCGTATGCATCCCCAATGAGAACAGGGTGGCCCTAGTGTCCTTCAACCCATGCAGCCTCGCATCTGTTTGCTCTGAAAAAAAGATCGATCCCATCAAATGGGAAGTCTTGGATGCAGGTCTGCAGCTCTTGGGAGAGGCCTGCGGTCTGAAGCCAGGAGCTGCGCTTCATAATCACAGCTGCCGCAACCAGCTTAGCCATTGTGTCCCATGCCATTTGGAGGGAGCACCGAGCCACTGTGGTGCCCTCCTCCACCAGGTTGCCAAATTCCTGGGCCAAGCCCTGCGGGAGGGACTCCTTGAACTTATGGAGGGAGTCCCATAAGTTAAAATTGTATCTCCCTAGGAGGGACTGATGGTTTGCCATGTGGAATTGCAGGCTGCCAGTTGAATAAATTTTCCTCCCAAACAGGTCCAATCTTTTGGCCTCTTTATTTTGGGTGTCAAGCTGGTATGTCCTTGCTTATCCTTTTCACTGGCTGCAGAGACCACCAGCAAGCCCATGGGAGGGTGGATGTAAAGGTACTCAAACCCTTTGGCCAGGTCAAAGTATTTCTTTTCTGCCCTTTTTGAGGTGGTAGGGATGGATGAGGGAGTTTGCCAGAGGGCCTTGGCAATCTTGAGGACATCGTCATGCACTGGTAGTGCGACACAGGCTGGGGTAGCGGCTGACAGGACATTAAGCAAGGTGTCCGCCTGCTCAGACATTTCCTCCACCCCCAGGATCAAGTTCTCGGTCACCCGATGAAGAAGGGCCTGGTGTTCTTTAAAATTGTCTGGCAGGCTGGTCCTCGAGGGTCCCGCAACTGCCTTGTCTGGGGACGAAGATGAGAACTGTACTGCTGGGGGAGGCCCTGGGGAATTTTCCCCTGGGTGGAAGGGAGGCTTAGGGGTAGGTGCAGGCTCCTTTGCCTTGACCTCCAAGCATGCCTCGTGCACCAAGCCCAGTGCCATCAGTGTCGACAGCTGTTGCTCCGAGGCAGCGGCCGATGAGTGGTGTGAAGGGGGCATCACTATGACCGGTACTCCCTATGCGCTCCAATAAGGCCACTGCACTGGCCACTGGCCGTGTTGCCAGGGCGGCACAGCCGATGTTGACGTGGCCTCAGGTGCCCATTCATACCGGTGAAGTGTAGGCGAGGGGCTGAACTGTCCTGTGCCAGAAGAATTGCCTTGCGGTGACCATGGTGGAGCTGTCGAAGCCTGAGTCTGTCTGCTGACCGTTGCTGTCGGAGACTGGTGTCAAGGGGACCGGAGATGCAATGGGGAGTACTCCCACGGGACAGGCAACCTGGACCTGCGCTGAGAGGATGACCGGTGGGAGGGCGAATGGTGCCGGTAATACGGAGACCAGCATCTCCCTCTAGGTGATCCGTGTCGAGACGGCGGGGGCCATGATCCCAGTGCCAGTGACTGAGGACAAGCCCCAGAGGATCTGGGCTCTGACTCCGGCGATCTGCGGCGCAGGGGTGGAGAGCGCTGCTTTGTCTTGGGGGATCAGCAGTGCTCCACTGGCCCCTGAGAGGTCTTAGCAGCTGGCTTGCTCTTATGGGGAGCCTTTGCTGATTCCTGAGGCACATGCTGCGTCGATGGTGTGAGTGGAGGCCTTTGCTCTCTTGGTGCCGGGGGAGTTTGTGAAGGTTTCGGTGCTGTCAGGAGTTTAGGTCCCATGCCACTCCCGGGAGTCGGTGGTGGACCTTTCAAGGGCTAAGGGCCCTGACTGGGGAAGGCACGAATGCGTGGCTCCAGAGTGGCTGGGTGGCCCAAAGTGGATCCCTTGTCTGATGACCCATGGCCCTTCTTGCCTGGTGCTGGGGAGCCGTGCTTCCTAGCCTTTTTTTGGGGCACCGGCGACGGGGAATGGTGTTTAGATACATCTGGTGTGCAGTCTTCACACTGGTATTGGTGTGAGTGTGTATAGTGGTTCACAGCTTTCTCCATGTTTCTACATGACCCCAGGTATGTGGCAGGGATGCATTCTCTTCCCAGCATTATTCTGTGAAGCTATCAACTGGATATTGGGACTTGCCGCTCCACATGTCAGAATCAAGATTGGTCAAGAAGTTTTCACTGACCAAGGCTACACCAATGATGCGGCCCTGCTAGTGAAGAAGTCAGAGAATTTCAGCCCTGCCCTCCAAGGTCTCCAAGATGTTGTCTCCACTATGGGGTTGAATGCCTCATGGCATGAATCTTGGAGCTGGGCCACCAGAACCCCTGGTGCAGGTGGAATTGACTATTGTAGTGAGTGTTGATGAGTTCATTTACCTAGGCTACAGACAGAGTCCAAATAGGTGCAGCAAACTAGATGTTCTTTGATGAAAATATCTCACAGCCTCCTGCATGAAGTTCATGTCTCACTTATGGAAGCAAAAATGTCTTTGCACTGAGACTTGGGGTACATCTATACTACACACGCTGTAGTGTAGACCTATGGCCCAGCTGTGCAGCTAAAAAAATATTCAAAATTTGCCACTCTGGGCTGGCAGGGGGCGGGGCTGGATGAATGGGAGACCACGTCTGGCAGCCTGCTGGAGTGCTCTTGCCAGGAGGGGGCTGGTGAGTGCCGCATGGGGGCAGGGTGCGGGAGAGTGGGTCTCTGGGCAGGTTGGGACAGGGCTCTGGGCAGTGAAAGGGTGAGGGGCACTGGGAACTAGGAGTTTGTGGGGGTGCTGCAGCACAGGTCTTAGGTGGGGCTCCACTCCTGGCCCCGCGCCTCCGGTCCTGGCTGACGGCCCGCACTGGGCACTCTGCTCTTGGCCTGGCACTGGAGGTCCAGCTGCCTGCCTGGCATGGAGGGATCCAGGTCCTAGCTGCCAGCTGCCCAGCCCTGGGTGGCGGCGTCCCAGGATCTGGCTGCCTGGCCCTGGGTGGTGGGGTCCCGGCAGTCGGCTACCAAGCCATGGGTGGCAGGGTCCTGGCAGTCGGCTGCCCAGCCCCCAGCAGCAGGGTCCCGACTACGGGGTCCAGCTGCCCAGCCCTGCGCTGTGGTCCAGGGTCCAGCTGCCTGGCCCCGTGTTCCACTTCTGGCCCTGCTCTGTGGAGGGGTCTCGGGGGGGAGGCGTTGGGCATAGAGGACTGTGTGTGTGTGGGGAGGGAGGGGGCTCTGTGGTTCTTAACCTGTGGCCTGCAGCCCACAATTATAAAAAGGTTGAGTACCACTGGTGTAGACACTTAGTACAGTGATGTAAGGGGTTCTGTTGCTGTAGAAAACCCATATGTGGGGATGGTTGTACGCGAACCTTTAGGCCAGAAGGCCGGAATTACTGACTGTTTGTTTGCTTGGCCATCACCTTAGGAGGCCTGAACCCTAGGCCTCATCCAGAAGGCCTGATCCATAGACTATAATCATTTACCCCAGCCAGGTGGCTGGGGCCATAGACCGTGTAATTGCTCAATCTGATTTCAACTAAAAATTGTGTTTTAAATTTTAAAAATATTTAATTTTTTGTAAATAATATTTTTTATCTATCTTGCAATTTATCTCCACTATGAAAAACAACCATTAATTGTTATTTTTCTACTGTTTAGCCATTTCTTATTCCAGAAGAGAATTTTGCACGTAAGCCAGTATTTCCTATTTTCTTATTAGTCTTTTGAGAAGGAACTTGCCAGAAATTATTTAGATCTTCAAGGAATTATTATCTAGCAGATTCTCTTTGCCAATTATTTTTATTATATGTTTTAAATAACTAACCGGTTACAGAGACACAAGTTACTTTGACAGAAAGTGTGCTAGTTTGACTCAATCCGTTTACATTTATTTAAATGTTGTTTTATTATGCCTTTGCATATATTATCAAATGGAGTTCTAGACTGTTATTTTACGCTCCGTTATTGTAGACTAGCATGTCCACTTAACAATTCCCAGTACAAATAATCAAAACCCAAATGTTTTAATTATCGCATGTATCAATTGTTACTTTCACACAAGACAAGTAAGTGAAACAGAATTTATAAGAGGGTATAAGCAAAATCTATCATAAAAATAAATAGTCAATGCTAAACCTAAGGCCATTTAAGCTTCAGAAACCTTAAAAGTAATTTTTGCTTGATTATAGCCTCATTACATAACAATCAGCGGTTTGAACTTCCATTTATTTCAACAGCTACACAGTCTACAATAGATGCCTGGATCCTTATTTTTCTAAAATATAGGGAATTTCTAGGTCAACCTTTCAGTGTAATTCATTTTGAAAAGACTACTGATTAGTGAAATAATATTTACCATTTTCATCCTGACCACTAGCTTCTGGTGTGCCTTGTCTCTGGTCCTCCTCAGGTGCTTCAGGGTAAATAACAGCTGTATCTTCCTGTTGAAGGAATTCTTCAACATTGGGGTCATGATTTTGTTCATTTTCTACTTCAGAATCACCTTCATCTTCTTTTACTAAAATAAAAAAAAAGCTTTGTTAATGGAATTTCAACGTCATAGGAAAACATTTTAAAATAATACATAAATGACAATAATATTTCACACTTCTATCGCATCTTCCATTCAAGGATCTCAATGCACTTCACAAATCTTAATTAAGTCTTAGGTTAAGCCCTGTGAGAGAAAAGAGTTTTAGCCCAATTTTACAAATAGAGAAACTATGACAGTTAAACTATGAAGTTAAAGGGATACCAACTTAAACAAAATCGAAGTTGTTTGTATAATGTTTCACTGTTTTCCTTGCAGGCTCAGTTATTTAGTCAGTCACTGTCCCCTGTCTGTGTTTGTCTTTCACATAGCAATTGGGGGAAGAAATAGGAAAATGTGGTTGTAAAACCACGAAAATTAGCAAGCAGAGTTAGGCCTGGTCCACACTAACCCCCCACTTTGGACTAAGGTACACAAATTCAGCTACGTTAATAACGTAGCTGAATTCGAAGTACCTTAGTCCGAACTTACCGCGGGTCCAGACGCGGCAGGCAGGCTCCCCCGTCGATGCCGCGTACTCCTCTCGCCGAGCTGGAGTACCGGCGTCGACGGCGAGCACTTCCGGGATCGATCCGGGATCGATTTATCGCGTCTAGACAAGACGCGATAAATCGATCCCAGAAGATCGATTGCCTGCCGCCGAACCAGGAAGTAAGTGTAGACGTACCCTTAGAGGAACATGTGTTAAACTATTTTTAGATATTGACTAGATTTCAAGTTGGCAGTGTCTCTAAGAGATTTTGCTCAATATCACACAAAGTATGTATCAAAATGAGGCATTGCATGTGGATTTCCTGGGGTAAGCTGAAAACAGTAGTTGAACAGATAAGACGTAATTAATTTCTAAATAGGCACATTCAAAGGAACCACCTATTTGGAACAACAATCAATTCCACCGCACTAGTTGGACCTAGGGTTTGCCTTATAAAGTATACAGACTGAAAAGAAATCACCTACAGGTCGCAATTATCAAGGCCTCCCTTCAAACCACTAAATGGTGGCATTATGTTTTTATTTCCCTTTGTGGATTCCCTTCCTGAATGGTTCCTCCATCTTCAGATTCATAGAAGATAATACAAAAATAAAAAATTAGGACAATTTTTTTTTTAAAAGTCCTAACTTTGTCCATGTTAGGCTCCTTTGTTCCACTTAACTTGTCCAAAAATCTTAGGATAAAATGATGGATTCTTGGTCATGATTGAGTGATCCTATTCTGAATGGCACTTGCCATTCCTGCAGCTTCTTTGGGTCCTGCAATTGCAAGGCTGAATTTGTTGCCTTCAAGACACGATTTAAAGTTTGTTCATTACTGCAAATGCGTAGGACATATTCATGCAGATTTTCACTGAAAAGCATGCTTGCTGGCTGAAATGCAGTAAGCTTGAGAGTTTGAGTAACTTGTTCACAGAGTTTGGCCACAGGTTTCAAACAGTTTGCTCTGGATCTAGTTAGTACTGTTCCAAATCATCTAGGTTTAAACTTGGCACAATCAATGATCAACTTCATTTGTTTTTCATTAAAACTGTATTTCACTATTAGCAAAAATACAGTTAAATATTTTACATAAACTATAGCATGACAAATATTTGCTAGTAAATATTTGCTGGAATACATTATTCATGCAGTTTATACTTACTGCCATGAAATGCATTTTATGAAAGCTTTGACTGTAAATTACTATCCTATACTTCATTCTCAGTTATTAATGTGAAGCATATTTTTAATAAGGTGGTAAAGCTTTACCATTTGTCTCACAGTGTGAAGTCTCATACTGGTCTTCCTGTTTTAAAATCCAAGCACTAGATTCTATTTATGACATGGGACAGTTTTCACCATACACACTGTAAAGTAGTTCTTTGTTCTCTTTGGTATTGACCTTATGGTTAAAATATGTATACCAAGATTTAAAAAATGCAAACATATTTCCGAATAATCCTACATTTTTGTATGGTGCAGGGGTGGCCAAACTTACTGACCCTTTGAGCCGCATATGACAATCTTCAGGAGTTCGAGAGCTGGGAGGCACCTGCCGGGGCTCGGGGTTTCAGCTCCAGTGGAGATGCCTGCTGGGGCTTGGGGCTTCAGCCCTGCTCCTGCTGGAGCCCCGAGCTCCAGCAGGTACACCCTGCAGGGCTGAAGCCACGAGACCCCCTGACCTGCTGTGCAGAAGCCCCTACCCCACCACCCTGCTGCAAGGCAGAGGTCCTGAGCTCCACCCCCCAAGTCTGGTAGGTGGAGAATTGGCAGGGGGGATGGGTGGGGAGCTCCACGAGCCGCACTTTAACTGTAAAAGAGCCGCATGTGGCTCGCAAGCCACCGTTTGGCCACTCCTGGTATAATGCTTATCACTCTAGTATCTATATACTGACCAATTAGCATATATCTTAATTTATCTGACCATTTAAAAATAGTATATAGATTCCCCTTAAAGTATACAGTAATTATTTTCAACATTACTGAAGAAAAATATAGTAAGCAAAAAGGAGCTGTACATTTTCTAGCATAGTATTGAAGATGAAGACACACATTCTATTTTATCTACTCTGTAATATTACTATTAACAGAAGAGTTAATACTGAGGCCAGGTCTACACTACCGCGGTAGTTCGACGGCTGGCAATCGAAGTTCCGGGTTCGATTTATCGCGTCTGGTCTGGACGCGATAAATCGATCCCGGAAGCGCTCGCCGTCGACTGCGGTACTCCAGCTCGGCGAGAGGAGTACCGCGGAGTCGACGGGGAGCCTGCCTGCCGCGTGTGGACCGCATCTGAACCGCGGTAAGTTCGAACTAAGGTATGTCGACTTCAGCTACGTTATTCACGTAGCTGAAGTTGCGTACCTTAGTTCGAATTTGGGGGTTAGTGTAGACCAGGCCTCAGGTCTGGCCTCAGGTTAATAGAGATATTAACTCTAGTTCATTTTAATGGCTATGGGTTTAGGCTCTGTCTTGTGGTCCATAGCAGCACTCTATGCTACCATGTGAAACACCGGTGACAGAGTCCTCATCCTTTCCTTTCTCCTAAAGTCAGGTTACGCTGCTGCAGAGGCACTGCAATTAGTCCCTTGGGGAAAGGGACTGCTTCGTGTCATTTGTCAGCAAAACCTCAAGACTGAAGAGATCTAAACTGGGAGCCCAGTCTAGTCGTCTTCACCAAGAACAGTGTTTGCAACTTACCGCATCAAGTACAGGAGAGAAAGGCAATTTAAAAAGAAAGGTGAGGGGGAATCTTAAAAGATTTCCAGGGATACTACATTATTCCAATCCCAAGAACATTCTATGGATAAGGGGCACAGATTGCGGAATTTAATTAGACAAATACCTGTACATCCAGCTTCATCGGCTTGAGCTTCAGGCCCCAGGATTTCTTTTGTTTCTTTTCCATCTGAAATATAATATTACAAAAGAGGAATAATTAACATTTAAAAATACCATCATCTTTCTTTGCATATTACAAACGTTCCCTTATTTCTTAAACAAAAATTTCCATATTTTTCTAATGTTTGGGGAAAATATATTTAAGTCTCATATACTTAAAAAAATATGGATTCCTCATGATTTTAGCTGTATTGAGTTTCTCAGGTCGTAAAGATTTTACGAGAAAAAGAAACTGCAATTTTAACAGAAGGCAAACATACAATACCAAAGTAATTATTTGAAGACAGGGAAAAAATAGGATAAGGATTGCTGTTACATATCCAAATATGGTATTTTTGTAGTACAAGTATCTTTCTGGCAAGTACAGAGTGTGCTGCTTAGAATGAAAGGGAAGTAGTTTGTTCTTAGTATCTGATTCACTAGATTATTGCTTTCAGAGGTTAATTTATTGTAAGATTAACACATTTGCTCTGCTTTTTCTAACTAGCAATATCAGCAGATCATCAGTAATTACTCCAAAATTATTTGCAACAATCTATCATGTAATACTGTATAATTACCTGCAGACATCTAGAGCTTATTAAACTTAGCCAAATAAAAATCATTATGAGAGTTCTTGCTAGGTTTGACTATTGAATTGAGAAAACAAAAAAATATTGGTACTGAATTAAAGCATATATTTCAGTTGTGTAAAACTGATTTTAAGAGTTTTACCAACTTCTTTCCTGTGTATTGGAATTACCACACCACCACTTATCAGGGCCGGCTCCAGGGTTTTGGCCGCCCCAAGCAGCCAAACAAAAAACAAACAAACAAAAAAGCCGCGATCACGATTGCGATGGCAATTTGGCGGGAGGTCCTTCCAGGGCCGGCTCTGGCTTTTTTGCCGCCCCAGGCAAAAAAGCCTCCGGGGGGGGGGCGGAGCCCGGGGGGGGCAGCGAGCCCCGGCGGGGGCTCCGCTCTCCCGCCGGGGGGAGGGCGGCCGGAGCCCCGGGGCGAGGGTGGCGAGCCCCGGCGGGGGCTCCGCTCTCCCCCCGGCGGCCGGGGGCAGGGCGCCGGGGGGGAGGGCGGCGAGCCCCGGCGGGGGCTCCGCTCCCCCCCCCCCGGGGCCAGAGCGCCGGGGGCAGGGCGGCGAGCCCCGGCGGGGGCTCGGCTCTCCCCCCGGCGGCCAGAGCGCCGGGGGCAGGGCGGCGAGAGGGCGGCGAGCCCCGGCGGGGGCTCGGCTCTCCCCCCGGCGGCCAGAGCGCCGGGGGCAGGGCGGCGAGAGGGCGGCGAGCCCCGGCGGGGGCTCGGCTCTCCCCCCGGCGGCCAGAGCGCAGGGCGGCGAGCCCCGGCAGGGGCTCGCCGCTCTCCCCCTGGCAGCCAGGGGGAGGGCGCGGGGGGGAGGGCGGCCAGAGCGCCGGGGGGAGGGCGGCGAGCCCGGCTGTGGCCCCGCTCTCCCCGGCGGCCCGAGCGCCGCGCCGCCCCCCTCCAGGTGCCGCCCCAAGCACCAGCTTGGTTGCCTGGTGCCTGGAGCCGGCCCTGGGTCCTTCGCTCCAAGCAGGAGTGAGGGACCATCCCCCGAATTGCCGCCGAACAGCTGGACGTGCTGCCCCTCTCCGAAGTGGCTGCCCCAAGCACCTGCTTGGTAAGCTGGTGCCTGGAGCTGGCCCTGCCACTTATACAAAAGTACTATTACTGACTCCACTGCACATCTCTGGGCAGTTGGATGGATGCCCTTAAAAGATGATTTATTGAAGGATTCATATATCTCTGCAAAATAGGACTGACTTCAAAATCATGATCTGACATCATGGAAAAGAGAAGACTGAGAGGGGACATGATAGCAGTTTTCAGGTATCTAAAAGGGTGTCATAAGGAGGAGGGAGAAAACTTGTTCACCTTAGCCTCTTAGGATAGAACAAGAAGCAATGGGCTTAAACTGCAGCAAGGGAGGTCTAGGTTGGACATTAGGAAAAAGTTCCTAACTGTCAGGGTGGTTAAACACTGGAATAAACTGCCTAGGGAGGTTGTGGAATCTCCATCTCTGGAGATATTTAAGAGTAGGTTAGATAAATGTCTATCAGGGATGGTCTAGACAGTATTTGGTCCTGCCATGGGGGCAGGGGACTGGACTCGATGACCTCTCGAGGTCCCTTCCAGTCCTAGAATCTATGAATCTATGAAATCATTTCCTTATGTGCTAATTTTAAATCACTTTTAAGACTGAGTCTAAGCAAGGCACTAGATCTGGTGCAATTGTTCTATGGGTCATGGTGTTCTCCACCCCATTTCAGGATGGTGACCCTCTATACTGGAAGGTCACTTTCACTACCAGCCCCATATTTTCATCAAATATATATTGATGGTGGCCATCATTTATTGTTTCTGTCTACTGTTTTCTCTCTAGAACAGTGGCTCCAGGTGGGGGGTTTTTAAGTGACGCTTTTGCTGCTGAAGGAGCTAGAATAGCAGTCCTATACAAGAGTCCAAAATTCTTTCATTAATTACAAATCTAGTATAGCACAGACACTGACAGCTGAGGCTTCTGCACACACCTCCACCAACATGCCTCAACTCTTTGACTATTAACAAGAGAGGCAATTAGTCCCGAAGGTTATGGTACTTTTAAAATTTGGAGACATGTCCTGTATGAACTTGTCTAAGGTTACCAACTCACTTTATACAGGCTACTAAACATCTTTCAATCAGTAACAACTTTCAGACCGTATTGATTTGAGCCAGTAGCTGGTAGTGAACATGAAAACCCTTATAGTCTACTATCTGTCCCTTAAGCCATCCAGTTGTCCAGTTCCCTTGTGTTCTGTGATAGACAGTGGCACTTCAGGAATGAGCAGTGTAGTATGTGGAATGTTGATAAAAGCGTGGTAACTTGTACTTGCAATTGTAATCAATACATGCTCAACTATGGAATTCTTATTTAGTACAAGTTCTGGTATGAAGTGCAGAGTCTGGATCTGAAGTCAGTATCTATCTAAGCCCATCACAATCTATAGAATTTTCCAACCCAAAGGTCACATCAAACTTGAAATAATACCAAAAAGAGAAAAGAGCCAACTAGTTGCTCAAATATTTTTCAGCTGAAGTTTTATTCAAGATTAATGCTAAATATGCTTTTCTAGTTCAGGAATGTTCCGCTGATTGTAGGTGCTGTATAAAAGCTTTAAAAATCTTTGGTTCTCTAAAAACAGAAGAGTGGAATCTACATCTTTATTTCAAAAAGTACTTTTTGCACAATGCATAGTTATCCTGTGGAACTCACTGCCACATATAGCAAGTCCAAGAACTTAGAGGTATTAAAAAAAGGCAGCAGATCATTTACAGTATATGAATAATGAGAAAATCCACAGTTACATTAATTAGGACAAAAAATACAAGTGCTTCAGAGAATACACCAGCTGGTGGGGGTTAAATAGATTATTCTATAATTGTCCATTATGGGGATTCTAGCATGTTCCCCTACGTTCCTCTGGCACAATGGGACTCTCAACAATAAGAGTAAAGCTCACCCATGCAAGGAAACAGAATTTTCTCTGGGGTACTCTGAGATTGTAGAATGAACTCCCCCAGGAACTGAGGACCATCACAGACCTCATCGCTTTTTACTCCAAGGGCAAGGCACATTTCTTTGACTTTGCTGTCTCTAAATATACACATTGCAATGTTTATTAATAAATTAAAAAAAAAACACTACCAAAACAAGACACTCCACTGCACATGCTTCTCCCTCTGGGGAAAAAAATGAGAGAACAAACGAGACATGACAGATGCACTACTGGAAAGCACTCAGATACTACAATGATAAGCATGGCATAAAACCGGAATAGAATAGAATAGAAAAACATCTGGTCCTGTCCCCCTTTCAGATACAGGATACTAGACTAGATGAACTACTGATCTGATCTGGAATGACAATTCCTATGTTCTTATGCTCCCACAGAAGTGAGCTAAAAGTGTTGTAATCACACAACAAATGCTAGAATCCATAATTTGTAGTGGTTATTAAAAAAAGCAAGGGCATGCTACCTTTTTAATCAATACAGAAGCCAATTTCTGCTTTACACATAAACTGAGGACTTCTAGGACTACTTTAAGTTCCATTTTAAATAGGTCTTTCCAAAAGGAAAAGGATGAATAATCAAACTACCCTAATAGTGGAGACAGTAGTAATGAAGACTGACAGAAGTCTACCGAACTAATAGGTTAGAAAGTATGCCTGCACTTGCAGATATTTTCACAAACAAGATATATAATTAAAGGAACACTGGAGTGCTTTAATCTAGCTCTAATTTTGACCATCACTTGAAAAGTCTTAGTCATAGACAAATCCATGTTTTGTTGGTCTGATCCAATCCACCAATGGGAACTGTCATGTGCTTCAAGTCCAAAAGCTTTACATGCTGTAAATCCACTAAAACCAAATACTTAGTTTATTTAAAATAGTCCATACTACACAAAACCATGTTTTCCCCTATAAAAAGGGCTCTTCATTAGGACAATGGGATCTGCTGGAGAGGTGGGGTTATTAATGTAGTTTACTTACTATTTATAACAATTTACAGCAAGCCACTCTGGCTTCATAACAGGCAAAAATAATATTAGCCAAGCTGATCCTGAGTAATTTAAGATTTCAGTGGCAACAGGATTTAATTTCACAGAAGGTAAAAAAAATTCCCCAAATCTACTAGTTTGTAAACTCTTCATGGTATGGACTATGCCTTCCTGTGTGCTTGTACAGCACCTAGGGTCCTGATCCTGACTAGGCCTTTGGGCACTATCATAATCAATAAACAAACAGCAGTAATTTCATAGCCACCTATTGAGCTTTCATCTTTCTTTTTTCTTCATGTAGGAAGGTATTCTGTGTCCTGAAGTTACACAAATTTAACTCTTTGCAAATTCCCCAGTGTTAACCTTTACATAGCAGATGTTTAATAACCAGAATATGTATTCTATATTTTTTGTTATATTATTTGCAGAAGTGTGTTGCAAGGCTAACAAATATACAATCACTTTAATGACTATAGTCATATATGTTCAGCAAAGGATGGGAACATCGGTGAACAGTTTACCTTGCATTCTTGCATTCAGGAGTCAAGGACTATGCTGCAAACATAGCCACTGGGGAGCAGAAAGGAGAAAAAGATATCCAGTGCTACGGAGAAGAATGCAGGACAGTCTCTGATCAAATAGAAAATAGAATATCAGGGTTGGAAGGGACCTCAGGAGGTCATCTAGTCCAGTCCCCTGCTCAAAGCAAGACCAACACCAACTAAATCATCCCAGCCAAGGCTTTGTCAAGTCGGGCCTTAAAAACCTCTAAGGATGGAGATTCTACCACCTCCCTAGGTAACCCATTCCAGTGCTTCACCACCCTCCTAGTGAAACAGTGTTTCCTAATATCCAACCTAGACCACCCCACTGCAACTTGAGACCATTGCTCCTTGTTCTGTCATCTGCCACCACTGAGAACAGCCGACCTCCATCCTTTTTGGAACCCCCCTTCAGGTAGGGGAAGGCTGCTATCAAATCCCCCCCCTCCAGGGCCGGCTCCAGGCACCAGCTGAGCAAGCAGTGTTTGGGGCGGCCAAGGGGAAGGGGCGGCACGTCGAGCTCTTCGGCGGCAATTTGGCGGAGGGTCCCTGTCCCTCTCGGAGGGAAGGACCTGCCGCCGAAGAAGAAAGCGGTGCGGTGGAGCTGCCGCCGATCGCGATCATGGCTCCCCCCCCCCACCGCTTGGGGCGGCAAAAACCCTGGAGCCGGCCCTGTCCCCCTCACTCTTCTCTTCTGCAGACTAAATAACCCCAGTTCCCTCAGCCTCTTCTCGTAAGTCATGTGCCCCAGCCCCCTAATCATTTTCGTTGCCCTCCGCTGGACTCTCTCCAATTTGTCCACATCCCTTCTGTAGTGGGGGGACCAAAACTGGACGCAGTACTCCAAGGTGTGGCCTCACCAGTGTCGAATAGAGGGGAATAATCACTTCCCTCAATCTGCTGGCAATGCTCCTATTAATACAGCCCAATATGCCGTTGGCCTTCTTGGCAATGAGGGCACACTGCTGACTCATATCCAGCTTCTCGTCCACTGTAATCCCCAGGTCCTTTTCTGCAGAACTGCTGCTTAGCCAGTCGGTCCCCAGTCTGTAGCCGTGCATGGGATTCTTCCTTCTTAAGTGCAGGACTCTACACCTGTCCTTGTTGAACCTCATCAGATTTCTTTTGGCCCAATCCTCAATTTGTCTAGGTCACTCTGGGCCCAATCCCTACCCTCCAGCATATCTACCTCTCCCCCGCGCTTAGTGTCATCTGAGAATTTGCTGAGGGTGCAATTAATCCCATCATCCAGATCATTAATAAAGATGTTGAACAAAACTGGCCCCAGGACCGACCCCTGGGGCACTCCAACTCTGCCAACTAGACATTGAGTCGTTGATCACTACCCGTTGAGCCCAACAACTAGCTAGCTTTCTATCCACCTTATAGTCCATTCATCCAATCCATAATTTTTTTACTTTTTGGCAAGAATACTGTGGGAGACCGTATCAAAAGCTTTGCTAAAGTCAAGATATATCACATCCACCGCTTTCCCCATATCCACAGAGCCAGTTATCTCATCATAGAAGGCAATCAGGTTGGTCAGGCATGACTTGCCCTTGGTGAATCCATGTTGACTGTTCCTGATCACTTTCCTCTCCACCAAGTGCTTCAAAATGGATTCCTTGAGGACCTGCTCCATGATTCTACCGGAGACTGAAGTGAGGCTGACCAGTCTGTAGTTCCCCGGGTTCCTTTCTTCCCTTTTTAAAATATGGGCACTATATTTGCCTTTTTCCAATTGTTTGGGACCTCCCCCGATTGCCACGAATTTGCAAAGAAAATGGCCAATGGCTCTGCAATCATATCAGCCAACTTCCTCAGCTCCCTTGAATGCATTAGATCTGGACCCATGGACTTGTGCACGTCCAGCTTTTCTAAATAGTCCTTAACCAGTTAGTAGGAGTCAGAGTTCTGCTATCCAAGAGTAGTCTGGACTTAATGCTAAAAGCCCCTTTAAATGTGATTTGCAGCACTTTGACTAAAGGCTTTTTGGGCATCTTGCACTCACCTCATCCTAGATGAGGACACCAGCAAATAAGTCAGATCCTTGGCACTATTCTACCTGCTCTGCACTATTCTGAGTGAAGTGACAGGCCAGGACATGGAACAGAATCACGACTGGTAGTGCGGATGAACAATCTCTTGCTATCTATAGATGAAGGGATAGTCATACTCTTGGATCTCACTGCAGCATTCAATATGGCTGATCATAGACTACTACTATCCAGCCTAAGAGAAGTAGCAGAGGCTCAGGCAGAAGCTATAAAATGGTGTGAAACATTTCTCAAGGGCTACACCCAGAAGGTAGTGATGGGCGTCTGTGCCTCTGAGGCCAGAGCCCTCATCTGTGGAGTACTATGCAGTTCCCTTCTCTTCCCTTCCTCTTCAATATTTACATACAGCTGCTCAGAGAAATGGAGAGATTTAATGGGCTCAAATGCCAACAATATGCAGAACACACACAACTCTACCTATTGTTCACAGCCTACAATATCACCACAGTCAAAGACAGTTAGGTAACAAAGATCAGCACATGGATAAGGTGGACTTGGCTGAAGCTAAACTCTAGCAAAAAGGAGGTTTTGCTTGTAGACAGAGAAACACTTCAAAGAGTTTTTTGCCACAGTGGTGTCTCTAGTGGAGGAGGAGATATTCCACATATCATCAAGGCATTCTGTAGTGTAGTAATCTTTACAGACAACTTTCTGATTCTGGACTGGCACATAGCAAGAACTGTCTACAGTCAAGTTGATCTCCCCTCTCTGACTGGCTAGGGCCTGTACTTTTTGGGAATAACCTGTCTTGAATCATACCACACTTCCATTATCTCTGAGCTTGATTACGTCATGCAGCTTACATTGGGCTTGAAAGCATCAGGCCTGAAAAAAGCTGCAACCAATGCAGAATGCTGCAGCACGCCTCCTCAGTAACCCAGGTTACTGAGAAAACACAATCTGTACTTCTTTAACTTCAAAGCCTCTCTAGAAAACATCAATTGAAGTTTAAATTCTCAGCTGTCAGTTTTAAGGCTATAAAAACTGACATGGTCTGGTTATACAAGATCTTATCCTCCAGGACCTTGACCACGCTCAACAGCACCCTCAACAGCTCTGCTCCTCAGAAATGATGGCTTTGCATACTTCAGGGGTGAAGCTTATAAGTGCAGGAAACAAGGTTTTTTGAGGGCTGACCCAAGAGTGTAGAATACACTCTGGCAGAAACTAAGAATAACCACAAACCTTATAATCTTCCCATTGACAAGAAAGACTCGCTTCAACACGGGTTTCCTGGATAGCAATCTACAGCATATTAGTTTGTTTTTGTTTGTTTGTTTTTAAGTAGAAGACATAAACCAAATCTAACTTTTCCCCTTTGGAGTGAGGAGGATAGATGGAAAATGGTGAGAAAACATCATTTGACTGACATTAGTAACCATGCTTATTTTTTTTAACTTGGAAGGCACTAAGATACAAGTGTAAACTTAAATCAAAAGGAATACAGAAATAAAAATAGTTTAATAAGCATTGCATCCACTAGATATGAATGGCATCCAGTTGTTGAGTGTGTGCACATTATGGGTGAAATTCGCCACATACCAGATGCCTTGCACTTAGCCCTACTTAAATTCTTAATGTGGGGTTTAAATGTTGCATGGGGTCTTGAGTGGGTCCTCTTCAGCAGCATGAATTTCATCTTATGTGGTTTTCAGAGCTTGAATACTTTGTTGATTCTATAAGGTCTTTTCAAAATTATACTCTTAATGCCAACAGCTATTGCTCCTAGTTATGGATTTGAATTACACAAACACAAAAATGTATCTGAACTAATTTTTTCAATGCATTTGGATTCCTCAAATTTCTGAACTATTTTTTTAAACAGAGAAAGATAAAAAGAATCTTGCTCTCATTCTATGATGCTAATACAGAAATCCAGCAGGAATGGAATTTTTCAGTCAAGTTTTAAACACCTGAAAAAAACTGTAAGAGGAGCAAAATATGCATTTTCTGAATTTCCTATATATTTTACTTGGAAATTTATCATGCCTTAGTTTAATAACATTATATTTTTTCATCAGAAAACTTTACTTTATAACAATATAATTTTTTTAAATATAATGTAGGTTTTAGTTTAAACTAAAAGGGGGGGAAAAGAAGACCTTATAGAATCACAACACACACCAATGCTGGAACATTGCCATCAACTTGTATGGGATCATGTGGTTCACTTGTTGAGACATGTATGCGTGTTTCAGTTAAACCTCTTGAGATATACACCTTATATTTGAGACACCTGTTCTGAAGATCTTTTAGAACTTCAGTTAGAATTGCTGGAAACGGAAAGAAACTGATCTGATAATGAAATGTAGTTTAAGTATGTTGCACCTACTTTTACATTTTTCTGAACTGATCAATCAGATGAAAATCAAAAAGTACACTGAGTCCACATATGCAGGAAAAATTTCAGTACAGGTTAGTGATGAAAACACAACTTGCTACACATGCTGTAAACCGGTATTCTAAACACACACAAAAGTGTTTCAGGGATGTTCTCAATCCTTCAGTTACTCACCCTATTGGCTTTCCCCTTTAAGACAAACAGCACATATTCAAGTGCTGTTTCCTTAGACCTATGCTGTACAACCAAGAGCACCAAAATACTTGTGACTTAACTTTCTTACTACAAATGTCAAAAATATAAATACATAGCAAATCAAAATGTTGTAAAACTACTATATCCTCCTCCTTTTCTCTGATTTATCTATTGCGAAATACTCAAATCACATACTTACATAAATCATAATGTTAACAAACCAAGAAAACCGACTTCTCTTCACTATAAGAAGAATGTTTTAGAGTATGTATATTTTTCAGTATTGAATGTTAAAAACTTTTTTAGCAAACACACAGTATATTAATTATTTAAATCTACTAGCTGTTCAAACAGCTATGAAAGTCTATGTTAGTAAAAATGACTGAAGTAGACACAATCATTTGCTGCATATTTAATGTATTTATAATAGAGACAAAAATCAAAAGTATAGTAAAGTTAATGACTGAGCCCAATCCAAAGTCATGGTTTTGTACAAATTTATACATATGGAGCTATTTAGAGCCAAGCTTAAAAGCTAAGCCACCTGTCTCTCAAACTCATGCTTGCACACATACCAGGTTTATAGTACAATTTGGTTCAGCTGCTCAATTTTATCAGCTAGATTTGAAAGGCTGATGGTATATTTTAAATAAGAACAGTAAAAGCAGGTGAAATTACACTGATAGAGCTCTGAGAAAGCACAGCATGTATGGGATTCTTCCTAAAAGTGGGGGAGTCACGAGACCCTGCCCCTAACCCTCCTTTTCCCTTGGAGGCCCCGCCCTGCAGCCAAGCTGGAGCTGGACCAGGAAGTCCGGGCCCCTCCACCTGCCTGGGGTTGGGTAGGCCTGAGAGCAGCCCCTGGCCAATTGTCACCGTTCCCCCAGACCCTCCGCTCAGGGCAGGTGGAGGGTCCGCGGCTTCCCACAGCTCCTACCCCGACCTGGCTCCGGCTTCCGTCCTGGGGTGGAGCCTTGGGGGCTGAAGAGCGACAGCCGGGGCACGGGCTCTTGGGCCCCCCCACCCTGGGCAGGTGGAGGGTCGGCGACTCCCCAAAGCTGCCTGGGCTCCCCAAGTGGCTCTTGCCCCTGGGCCCCCCCATTCCAGTGCCCCTGTCCTGAGTGATTCATGAATGAGGGAAAGTTAGGTGTTCCCCCACCTAACTTGTCTGGAAGGCCCGATCCAGTAAGCATGGACTACTTTCAACATCAGATTAGAAAGAGAGAGAACAAGCATGAAAATGATAATGTAGCCTGATGGTTAGAGCACTCACCTGACAAATGGGAGGTCCTGGATTGAGTCCCTCTGCTCCAGTGACTTTTTAAAAAATAATGATATATCCCTATTGGAACAGTTTCAACAGGAGAGACTGAGGGAGCTGCACATCAGAACATCCTATAGCCCAGTGGCTAGCACACTCACGGGAGAGGTAGCAGATCCCTGTTCAAATTCCTTCTCCCTCTCAGGTGGAGGGGGGACTTGAACTGGGCATCTCCCACAACGCAGGTGAGTATCTTCATCACTGGGTTAAAAGTTATTAGGGAGTTCAGCACTTTCTACCCCGCTTCTTGCTAAAACAGCATAGGTACCTACCACCAAGACAGGGTTTTCATCTGAAAATCCCAAGCAGAGGGAGGCACCTGCCTACAGCCTGGACTTAAGCATCTATCTCTGAGAAAGAGGCAGGGCTTAGCACCTCCCACTGGCTAGCTTAGGCAAGGAGCCTCCTAGTGTACTGGTTTTTGTGAATCCCATTCTAGAGATGCCTATCTCTCCCTATTCACAGGGAGTCTAAGCACCAAACTCAGGGTTTGTGAATCCCAGTAATTTTCTTGACACCACCACTCCTA
Source organism: Emys orbicularis (assembly GCF_028017835.1). NCBI lineage: Eukaryota > Metazoa > Chordata > Testudines > Emydidae > Emys > Emys orbicularis. The sequence continues at coordinate 268,675,772 of NC_088684.1, read as the reverse complement.
CATTTCTTTGTGTATCTAGCCCCAACTTTACAAATACACATTAATGACGAAGTGTATTCAAAAAAATTCTATTGAGTGAACGTTTCCAAGTATAATTTTTCTAATTAGAGCATCATTACCCAAACGGAACATACCTTCATCTTCCCAGCAACTGTTTGTACTTCCCGCTTTTTCACTGTTTTCTGGTAATACTGTATGGTCTGTTGGCAAGTCATCTTCTGGCACGCTAGCATCACAATCTGCTGCATCTGTTACACTTTCCTCTTCCACAATATGCAATTTGTCTTCATCATCTGAATCTGAATTTGTTTCTACCACATTATTGTAATTGGTAACTGCATGGAGACAAAAAGCAAAAAATAAATCAACAGAAACACTCAGTTCAGACTGTAACTATGATTTCTTTAGAGGCATCACTACAGCACATCCAACATGTTTAGTGTAGGTGCTAAGCAGTTATTGTACATTCTTCTTTTAGAAGCTAGTATACACAAGTGGTGCATACAAGCCTAGATCACATTATACAAGCTCCAAAGAGAATTAAGGTTTTAAAACAAATAAACAAGCAAAACAAACAAAACAACAAGCCTAGTGGCAGCTTTACAAAGGAGATGTTACACAACATCTTCCCCTATCATTTGGTACCTGGAAAGAGTAAGAGTTTATGTTTGTTCAAACTGGAGGACATATTATAATAGTCTTGTGGAGAAACGGCTGTACAGTGAACATAAGAACAGCCATACTGGGTCAGACCAAAGGTCCATCTAGCCCAGTATCCTGTCTTCCAACAGTGGCCAATGTCAGGTGCCCCAAAGGGAATGAACAGAACAGGTAATCATCAAGTGAGCCATCCCGTCACCCATTCTCAGCTTCTGGCAAACAGAGGCTAGGGACACCATCCCTGTCCATCCTGGCTATTAGCCATTGATGGATCTATTCTTCATGAACTTATCTAGTTCTTTTTTGAACCCTGTTATAGTCTTTGCCTTCAAACATCCTCTGGCAAAGATCTTTCTTGAGTGGTAACAGCTCATTTAGATCTCATCATTTTATATGTATAGTTGGGATTATGTTTTCCAATGTGCATTACTTTGCTTTCATCAACACTGAATTTCATCTGCCATTTTGTTGCCCGATGAGGCAGTTTTGAGAGATCCTTTTGTAGCTCTTCGCAGTCTGCCTGGGACTTAACTATCTTGAGTAGTTTTGTTTCATCTGCAAATCTTGCCACCTCACTGTTTACCCTTTTCCAGATGATTTATAAATATATTTAATAGGACTGGGCCCAGTACAGACCCTTGGGGGACACCACTATTTACCTCCCTCCATTCCGTAAAACTGACCATTTATTCCTACCCTTTGTTTCCTATGTTTTAACCACTTACCAATCCACAGGAGAACCTTCCCTCTTATCCCATGACTGCTTACTTTGCTTAAGAGTGTTTGGTGAGGGACCTGGTCAAAGGCTTTCTGAAAAATCTAAATACACTATATCCACTGGATCCCCCTTGTCCACATGACCCCTCAAAGAATTCTAGTAGATTGGTGAGGCATTTACAATTTCCCTTTACAAAAACCATGTTGACTCTTCCCCAACAAATTATGTTCATCTATGTGTCTGACAATTTCGTTCTTTACTATAGTTTCAACCAGTTTGCCCGATACTGAAGTCAGGTTTGCTGGCCTGTAATTGTCGGGATCACCTCTGGAGCCCTTTTTAAAAATTGGCGTCACATTAGCTATTCTCCAGTCATTTGGTACTGAAGCTGATTTAAATGATAGGTTACAGACTACAGTTAGTAGTTCTGCAACTTCACATTTGAGTTCCTTCAGAACTCTTGGGTGAATACCATCTGGTCCTGGTGACTTATTACTATTTTGTTTATCAATTTGTTCCAAAACCTCCTCTAATGACACCTCAATCTGGGACAGTTCCTCAGATTTGTCACCTAAAAAAAAAAAAGTAATTGTTCTGTCTCCTCCTTGGACTTGATGTCTGTTTGTATACATAGATGTAAATTAGACAATGTTTTCAGGCACGTAAATTCATAAATTACTGCTGTTCAGGTCAGGGATGGCATTTGAACCCTGGCTTATTGCTGTCCTTCACACCAGTGCTTCTCAACACTTACAGCAACTCTACTTTGCATAATTAGATTCACTGATCTCTGAAGATGAAGTAATTCAGGTTCAACAGATCAAATGGGCCAAATATAAGGATTTGGACAATCCAATTTTTAGGTAGAGCTAAATTTATTATAAAATTTCAAGCTCATAACAAATGAAAAGTCATTTAATGAACTATTAGAATGAGTGGGATATTTTTCTGTATATTTAAGCAGTTAAATTAATGCCAGTTAAAAGATTGCAGGTGAGAGTCCTTTAAAGAGTTGTTGTGTGGTGTTTATGTAAATGTGCCAAATAATATCATTACTGTAAAAGGATCCAATTTGGCTCCACTGAGTATGTGAAATTATTGTAACAGGAGTATCTGATGTAATTCCTTCCTACTGCCATTATCCTCTTTACACACTGGAATCAGAATAGAGAAATGTCAGGAAGATACAATTAAATAATTCTGGTTTGGTTTCTATTGTCAACTTAATGTAAGTCTTTTTGTTTTTCTTTTATTAGTACTATCTTTCAAAACTTAATATACATAAAGTGTAATAGTTAGTACCAATAGAATAGAAAGGTCTTAATATGATAACATTATCACATTGTACATACACCAGAATGTGTGTTTGTGGGTTGTCATAGAAAACCTAAAACCATGAAGGAGTGGTTGCACATTACATTTTATGAAAATAATATTATGCATATATGAAATATGTGGTGATCATTTTAAATTCAAAAAGGTTGTTTTGTCATGCTGGTGCATATTTTACATGGAACATTTTTCTTCTGAAATGGAAGGAAATGAGTTAGTGGTTTGCTGATTCGCGGTGAAACTATTTCCTTGCCTAAATGCTTTTTTAAAATGGTTAGAATATTTACTTTTTTTAAAAAAGCGGAATTCAAAAGAGCAGGAATCTAGCCCCCCATTTATTTTAATAGGCAAAATTTCAAATGAGAGAATTAATCTACCTTCTGGAGTGTTAACAGTGCAAATAGCATAGATGTGCAAGTGTCCTAAGTAGTGAGATTACTGCATCATAGATATGATTCTTTTAACCTCTGGAGGAGTATCGCCAGTATAACAACATCTGTAGGCTTATTCATTGATAAATATTTGCCCTTTTTTTAAAATCCCCTTTCTCAATCAAGGTATGTCAGAGCACTTCATAATAATATATGAAAATCTGCCAGTGATTATTGATATGAGTATGTAGCAGAGAACCTTACACCAAAAAATAAGCGTAAATATACTTTAAAAATATTAAAATTTCAGTATGTGTAACATTTGTTTCTACAGGTTGTAAGAGAAAGAAATAATGTTTTTGAATAGAACAATTATAACAATTCCAAATTATAACATCTCCTCTGCATCTTTAGGACTATATTAGTGATATCTACCTCCATGTGATGAAAATACATAGAGCACTCAATGTTGATAAATGCAAAGTAATGCACATTGGAAAATATAATCCCAACTATACATATAAAATGATGGGGTCTAAATGAGCTGTTACCACTCAAGGAGGAGATCTGGGAGTCATTTTGGATAATTCTCTGAAAACATGCACTCAATGTGAAGCAGCAGTCAAAAAAGCTAACAGAATGTTGGGAATCGTTAAGAAAGGGATAGATAATAAGATAGAAAATAGCATATTGCCTCTATATAAATCCATGGTATGCCCACATTTGAATACTGTGTGCAGATGTGGTCACCGCATCTCAAAAAAGATATATTGGAATTGGAAAAGGTTCAGAAAAGGGCAACAAAAATGATTAGGGGTATGGAATGGCTGCTGTATGAGGACAGATTAATAAGACTGGGCCTTTTCAGCTCGGAAAGGAGATGACTAAGGGGACATGATAGAGGTCTATAAAATCATGACTGGTGTAGAGAAAGTAAATAAGGAAGTGTTATTTACTCCTTTTCATAACACAAGAACTAGGTGTCGCCAAATGAAATTAATTGGCAGCAGATTTAAAACAAACAAAAGGAAGTATTTTTTCACACAACACACAGTCAACCTGTGGAGCTTCTTGCCAGAGGATGTTGTGAAGGCCAAGACTATAACAGGGTCCAAAAAAGAACTAGATAAGTTCATGATGGATAGATCCATCAATGGCTATTAGCCAGGATGGGCAGGGATAGTATCCCTAGTCTCTGTTTGCCAGAAGCTGGGAATGAGTGACAGGGGACGGCTCACTTGATGATTACCTGTTCTGTTCATTCCCTCTGGGGCACCTGGCATTGGCCACTGTCTGAAGACAGGATACTGGGCTAGATGGACCTTTGGTCTGACCCAGTATGGCCGTTCTTATATTGTTATGTACTTTAGTCTGACCTCTGTCTCCTTCTTGGTCATTTGTTCTACCCATGTTTTAGTCTTCTTTGTAAACATAGAACCAATGCTGAGGAAAAAAAAGATACAAACATTTAAAAAATATTTTTGTAATTTTACAAATTAAGACCCTGATCTTTCAATGAGGCCTTTACCCGCTTGGAGACGAATTGAATTTAATGGTGCTCTGCATGGGTGCAGAGGTCTGGTCACATGGTGCCCTACTGAATTTAATCAAACTCCACACAGATGTATTGGGGTCAGCCCTCATGGAGGTCACTGTGGGATCAGGAGCTAAAAATGCAATCATGATAACACAAGAACATTTTCCCCAAAAAATAAAATAAAATAAAAATTCAGGTTGCTGGGGGGTTGTTTTGGTTTTGCTTAGTTACGTAATCAGTATATTAACTAGAATCTTTTGAAAATCAGGGATAAAGTGGTATTCAAATATGGAAAATGAAAAAAAAATTCTGTAATATACATGCCAGTTGGAGACATGCACATGTAAGTTTGTGTGTCTAACCTGCACAATAAAAAATTGTAAAAGAAAATGGTCTTGATTACCACTGTTTTTATATTTTAAATATAATGAATTCATAATTCTAATTATTTTGAAAGTTTCTTATGTTTTCACTACAATCATGGTTGGATTCAGTACAAACTTGGAATCGTTTCATCCCAACATTTGTGGAATGCTAAAATTAACAAAGATCCATTTTCAGAATCTAAACCAATGACTCCATCAGGTAGATTTTCATTCCACAACTCTCAATGAGCCAACACACTACAACGTGTACGAAACTTTGCTCCAATATTTTAGTCTTCCTCTTGCTCTTCCCCCTCCTGTGACCTTTGGAGGATTGCGGAACACAAGGCAAAAGACTATGTTTGGAAAGTGCTCAGCATGTTTTGGGTGATACAACAACTAACCAACAAATACATACCAAAAAGAACATTACTGTGACAAAATCAAGCCCTCAAAAATTAGGAAATGTGAGTATAAAGGTTGCCTGTGGAATCTTAATTTGGCCCCCTTGCGCACATGCATTATGATACAGTCTTTAGTTACATGATCACATACAACTTTTTTTTTCCACAGGAGCTCTGCCTCATCCAGTGCACAGGATGGATGGTGCTCTGGGAACAAATCAGGTTTGTGTAGTGAATCAAGTTGTCTGTAGAATACCTGCCTCATTTGCTCAAGCTGGGATTGATAGCCGAATTGATAGCTATTCAATATTTCTTTTTACCCTCATCATTCAATCTGTGGTTTCGATGCCTTATTTAACACACATTATCCAAAACCCTGTTCTGAATTCAGAATTATATCTCCACATACAGTGCTCAACACCATAGCATCTGAGTGCTTCACAACCATTAATAAATTTGACTTCTCAACACTCCTATGAAGTGAAGTGGTATTATTATCCCCGTTTTACAGAAGGGGAAACTGAAGTGCAGAGAGAATAAGGCCAAAACTGTCAAAAGTATCCATTAATTTTGAATGCCCAATCTGGGATGCCTTGGGCCTTATTTTTTCCAGAGTACTTAGCATTTTATATGTTCAAACCACAATTTTCATTCACTCTAGTTGCAGTAGTGCTCAGCACATCTTCAGATCAGTCCCCAGCTGTCTCAAGTTGGGCACCCAGACAATAAGGAATATACAATGTCTAAGGGTGATAAGTCTGATTTAAGTGACAGAGGAAGAGGCAGAATAGAATCTAGTTCCTCCAGGTGACATTCAACTGCCTTAATCCTGGGAGCATCCTCTCTTCCTGCAGTCCCCTGGCTCATTCACTTCACACTTTCCCAGTTCTCCAACAAATGAGGTAGGCGTCCTACTGACAACAATCTCATTCACCTCCAACCCTGATTCATCCCATCCTGTGGAAAAACACAGTACGTGATCATGTAATTAAAGACATTATCATTCTGCATACTCACAAGAGGACCAAATTAAGATTGCCTGGGTAAACTTAATACTGGCATTTCCTAATTTTTGAGTGCTGGACTTTGAAATCTTAACATTCTTTCAACATAATTTTTTTTAAAAAATGTAATTTCCTAAATTCATAAAACAAATTCCATCATATGGAACCAAACTGACCACCACACTGGTCAGGAGCAGGGTCTTTAGATGTTCAGCACAGACATCTACCACTTGAACTGATGGAATCACTGGTGGTAGTAGCAGAAGACACTACAGGGGGAAGAGACACATTTTGCCCATGGGTTTCACAGCTATTTGCAGACAGCAGAAGAATGTTGTGAACTCAGGAATCCTACATGCTTTTCCAGGTTCTGGAAGGGAGCATTCATTAGTGTTTACAAACCTTTCCAACCCATTCTACCCCAGTCTGCTAGCATGTCTCCCACACAGGGCCGGTGGAAGGATGTTTCGCGCCCTAGGCGAAACTTCCACCTTGCGCCCCCCCCCAAACCCCCACCCTGAGGCGCACCCCGCCCGCAGCAGCTCCCCCCCTCCGCGGCAGCTCCCCACCCCCCACCCCTGCGCCAGCTCACCCCTGCCCCGCCTCCTCCCCGAGCACGCCGTGGCTGCTTCACTTCTCCCGCCTCCCAGGCTTGCAGCGCCAATCAGCTTAGGTGCCGCAAGCCTGGGAGGCGGGAGAAGTGAAGCAGCCACGGCGTGCTCGGGGAGGAGATGGGGCAGGGCTGAGCGGGGGAGCTGCCGCGGGGGGGGGGGGTGCCTCAGGGCGGAGGGGGGGAGCTGGGACGGGGAGTTCCCCTGCGTGCCGCCCCCCCCCCCCTTGCTGCAGGCGGCCCTCCCCGCGCTCCACTGCCCCAGCTCCCTCCGCCTAAATGCCGGCGGCGACCTGAGCGGCCGAAGATCCGGCCGCCGCGGTCACTGCCGAAGAAAATGGTGCCCCCCAAATCCTAGCGCCCTAGTCGACCGCCAAGGTTGCCTAAATGGTTGCACCGGCCCTGCTCCCACAGCCTGTCTCCTTCTGTTCCTGTCTTCCCTGCTTCTATTCTCTTAGATTGTCCTCATCCCCTATACTCCTGTCCCCCACTTCACTGCTTCTGTCCACCCACCCCAACTTGTCACTGTCATGCTCCCTCTCTGTTCCTGTCCCTGCTCCCAGTCTCTCCCCTATTTCACCTTCTCATCCCCATGCCCTAGCCTAATCTTGTCCCCACTCTGCTCCTGATCCCTCTACATTTGAATAGCAGTGCTGCTGCTTCTTCCTTCTCCATGTTCCCCTGGCACAAGTAGAGGGATTATTCAAAGCAGAGGAGAGAGTTTCCCTGCTCTCTGTTCTGATGCCCGACACCACAATGGCCACTGATAGCCAGGAGCAGTTACAGGTAAAGCCATATGCAGACCCAGACTGGAGCATGTTCAGTACAGATAGAATGTTCAGATAATTTTGCTGCCAGCCTCTAAGAAACCTCTATTGAATGTATGCAAATGGCAATTTTCAGAGGCTTTAATTTGGTCACATTTTGGGATAGAAGAGGTACATCCCTGATACTAGAACAACTCTTCTGCCAAATTTCAAGTCCTTGCTTCAAAGCATAGAAGAGCTAGAGCTTTTCAATAAAATGGTGGTAAGAACTTTACTTAACATTAGCAAACATGTATTCTCCCTTAACCTCATTCTTAGAAGTGGACAAACCATTTTTGCTTAAAATTTCAAAAATAAAAATAAATAAATGAATAAATTCAGCCAGCGGCATAGAAAATTTCAGCCCAAATGGTTAAAGTTTGGAAAAAAAGTTTATAGTTAAGGTTGCCTCATGCTTATAGGTGGTGCCACCAGCTACACCTATACTACTAATAAAAGAAAACCCTGTGTAGGAAAGAGCAGACAACTATAGCACTGAAGGCTTGAGAAGGGAGAGAAAGTGCCTTGGTCACCTCCCTCTCCACAACTCAAACACAGATTTGAGGAGTGACACTACACTACTGGGAGGAAAGTGGGGACATTTGTTTCACCCTAACCTCTGACTTCATGTGGGCCTGTGACTCAGCTTCAGTGCCTCTGATAGAACAGGCCACCTGCCCAGTTCCTGCCTGGAATAGAGATTGGGGCCTGTCTTGAGGATTCTTCTCCAGGAAAAATGAGGAAGCGGGACATGCAACAGACAGGACCAAGTCCCACTCCACAGTCATTGCATTGCCCTACCTTTTATGTCACTGACACTATAGCTTCAGACGCCTACAGCACATGCTTCGGTTTGACAGTGAGGTAGGGTCAAACTGGGGTTTGGAGAGGGGACTACTGATAGGAGTGGTGTTGCTGGGAGCCAAAATAGAAACAGCCCCAAGAGAAGGTGGATTAGTGTGTAGAGATGAGACAATCAGACAGCAAAATCAAATTCAACAAAGACAAATGTAAGGTGCTTCACTTAGGTAAGAAAAAATAAATACACAAATATAGAATGGGGGATAGCTGGCTTGGCAGCAGCATTGCTGAGAAGGATCTGGGAGTTGTGGTGGATCACAACCTCAGCATGAGTCAGAGATGCGATGCTTTTGCAAAAAAAAAAAAGCAAATGCAATTTTAGGATATATTAACAGAGGCATAGCATGCAAGTCAGGAAAGGTGATAGCACCATTCTACTTGGTGCTGGTTAGGCCTGAGCTGGAGTATTATGTTCAATTTTGGTCATCAATGTATAGAAAGAATGTAGAGAAACTAGAAAGGATCCAGACGTGAGTGACAAAGATGATCAAAGGGATGGAATGCAAGCCATATGAGCAAAGGCTGAAGGAACTGGGTATGTTTATTTTGGAAAAGAGGAGATTAAGGGGGGACATGATAATGGTCTTCAATACTTGAAAGGCGTCTATAAAAGTGTTGGAGAAAAGTTGTTCTCCCTTGCCACAGAGGATAGCACAAGAGGCAATAGGTTCAAACTACAGCATAGCAGATTCAGATTAAATCTCATGAAAAACTTCCTGTAAGAACAGTGGGACAATGGAACAGACTGCCTAGGGAGGTTGTGGAAGCTCCTTCACTGGAGGTTTTCAAAAGGAGGCTAGAAAGCCATCAGTACTGGATGGTTTAGACACAACAAATCCTGCATCTTGGTAGGGGGTTAGACTAGATGACCCTTGTGGTCCCTTGTAAACCTAGGACAACCAAATTTGCATGACAATATGCAATTTATCATTTGTCACAGATATCACCACTACATAACTCTAGTCTCTGTAAATAGTACAACTTCTGAGTCCACTTTTGAAGCACACACATTATATAAATGTACACATATCCTATCAGGTCTCCCACCATTAGAGTACAAGACTGTTACCATAAGCATAGACCTATGATCTAGTGAAGAGGTGTATCAGAAGCTTAATTTCTCCCTCTCTTTTTTTTAAAGTTAGTCATCTTTTTTTTTTTTTAAAGTTTAAAGTTTTTCTAACATATTTCGTCTTAAGCTTGGGAGTCACTGAAAAATTCCGATTTGAGTTTTCCCAACAATATTAACCAAACACTCTAAATATAACAACTGCACTGATATAGGCTTGAAATAGCACTTGATCTTTTTTAATATTTAAAATTAAATGACAACCTGCCAAATGTAAAAAAAATTAGACAAAGGAATGTGTGTTTACCTCAATTTACATATAAGTAGTAAACAAGGTTCTTGAGACAGCAAGAGGGAGACAAGGTAAATTGGCATTTGAGCATACACAGGAGAGAAGAAAGAGCATGGGGGAACCCTTCGCCCCACCCCCCAAAAAACCTCCACGTTACCTTCTTTACTGTTTGAATAAACTTTGCTTTTAGGGGTACTATTCAGAAGAATCCACTTCAAAGGGGGACTGGACTATAAAAGTGCAAGGCAAAAACACCCCAGTGGATCTCTTGCTCTTTCACCAAAGATGACAAAGGAAACAGCCCTTTGAACTCTGGGTGCAGATCCTGACTTGAGAATTTGGTCAGCTATGTTGCTGGGAACAGGTGGCAAGGATTTTACCTTGAACCAAGTCTAGTTTGTTACATTTTAGTTACTAGAAAGCATTTTCTCTTTCTTTCTTTCTCTTGTAACCATTTCTGACTTTAATGCCTTATACATGTACTCATTTAATCTCTCTCTCTTTGTAGTTAAATAAACTGTTTTATTCTTTAATTAAAACTAATCCAGTGCTGTGTTTAAACTGAATTGTTTGGTAACTCCAATTAAAGTAGCACACTGTTGAATATTGACCCTATACAGGGGCAATGAACCCCTATGATGGGGTGTCCACACCACACTGGCCAGTAAGGGGTTAAGAGAGCCTTAGGGAGGTTGTGCAAAAAGCAGCCAATAGGAGAGGGGCTGTGAAGAGCAACCAATCAGGGCCTAGCAGGCCCATATAAAAAGATCCACAGAGCAGAGCAGGGTGAATAGCTGCCTGGATCTTGGGGAGGGAGGACTGTGTCTGGAGTAGGCTGCAACCCAGTAGCACCTTGGACAGAGCACTGCAGGCGGGAACCTGGGGAGAAGAGAAAGGGGTCACCCGACAAGGGGAAACCAAGGCTGGGGGAAAACAGTGTCTACTGGAGTATTGCTGGCAGGCTGCAGCTCTACACAGACACTCAGGGTGTGACCTACATGCTGTTTGTGAGCAGTCAAGGTTCCATTAAGGCCACTGCATCGGCCAGTGACCCACTGGCCAAGTGCCGTCGGGGAGACTGGTACCGAAGTAGGCTGGGTACCAGTGGTGAGCCTTGAGTTGCATATAGGATTCCCCTTTGGACTCAGAAGAGGAGTCCTCTCTTGGTGACCACAACGGAGCGGTACCCAATTCTGCCACCATGCAGTGCTGGGGGTCTGAGGACGGGCGGAAGACTGGAGATGGTCGGGACACTGAGATCAGGATTGGCTTGCTTCTAGAGAATGCTGGAGTGGGGGGGGGGTCTGGTGCTGGGAAGAAGCCCAACATCCCCTTGTTCTTTCCTGCTTCTGGAACTGGAGCTGAAGGGTGTCCCATTGGAGGTCTGGGAGACTGGGAAAGAGAGTTGGTCCCTTGCCACTTGGAAACCCCCTGGGGTCAACATAAGTCAGACTGCTGGTTCCATTGTGGCTTCCAGGTGTCAGCAGAGGGTCCTGCACCAGACTCAATGCTCTAAGCAGAGTCAACAATGCTATCACGGGCCCAGGAGTGGAAGAGTGGCCCAGGTCTCTCTGCGCTGCCTTTCCCCTGCTTGTCCTTCTTCTACACTAGCAAGACCTCTCTGTTAGTGTGCTGCTTTTTGTGTTTCTTCCTCGGCACCGGGGATGGTGAATGGTGCCAGGAAGAGCTCATTGCTGGAGGAGCACTTCACACTGACGCTGAAGTGCTCAACACCAAATCGGAGTGACTCAGCTCTGAGGTCTGAGGGTGGCTTCCATAAGGATAGCCATCAGCCAAATGTCTCTGTCTTTTTTAGTATGAGGTCTGGAGTCCCGACAGATCTGGCCTTGTCCTTCATGTGAGTTTCCCCCAAGCACTTCAAGCAGCTGGAGTGTGGGTCACTCACAGGCATAGGTTTGCCAAAGGAGGCACAAGGTTTGAAACCTGGGGACCAGGACATGCCCGTCCCCTGGGGTGAAGGAGTCCCTGAACAACAGGAACTATCTATTTACATTACGTACAGTAATACTAATTACAAAAACTATATACACTAAAGTATGATAACTAAGAACAAAGTTAGAATGCAAAAACCATATGCGTAGTTTGAGTGCTGTATTGGGGGGGGCAAAGCGCAGGTGCGCATGCATGCACACACACACACGTGCATTGCTGAAGCCAGTTCCCTTGGCTCACTGGCTCGCCTCCCGCCTGGAGTGGTACGTGGGCTGCCAGTGATGGTGGGGGGACAGGATGAGACAGGATGGCTTAATGGGGGAGCCCAGCTGCTGCTGTGGTGACCTGAGCACAGGAGCTGCAGTTACCCTGGCGCCAGTTGCTGCAGCGATGTGGCTACTCTGGTGCCTCCCAGTGCTACCACAGCCACCTCCCTGCTGGGGCTGCTGCCGCCAAGGGGATGCCACATGCTGGGTTCCTGCTTCCCGCCTGTTGCTGAGATAGCAATCCAGAGCAGCAGCTCTATCCTGCTCCCCAGCCCAGCCGCAGGCTACTGTGCTTGGCCTGCCAGGGGAGGGAGGTGCAGTGTGGGAAGGACAGAACCCCTCCCCACTCCCACCCCACAGGCCGAGCAAAGCTAGCTGTGCAGGGTAGCTCAGCGCTTGCAGAAATCGGGGGCAGAGGGAATGGCACTCTGTTTTTTGGGGGGGAGCAGTGTCCCCCCTCCATCCCATCTAACTATGCCTATACCAAAAACAACTGGAAAGAAAACCTTGCTGAAGCAAGAAGGGTTGTAATAGCAACTGTCATGCCAGTAAGAAGGAACTGAGAGGGTGCGTGACTGGCAGCACACCTTATACCAGTGCATGAGCGTGCGGCTCCAGATGGCACTAAAGCCGGCTCGACGGATACTGCGGAGGGAAAAATCTTTGGCAATGGTGCATGTGGCGCACACATATCTAACGTGGAATGGACATGAAGAAGCACTTGAAGAAGAAATAGTTTTCTCAGCCCCAGGGGAAATAGCTTTTTTTATAGAACAAAAAAATGCAGTTAACATGACTTATGTTTTAAACACTTGATATGTGAGTTTTTACCCTCCAGTAATCTCTTCTGTACCTCACTTTTTGAGGTTCTATCAATTTGCCTCACATCTGTTTTCCAGCCAGTCCCAGATTGATGATTTTTCCTGTCGTATTTTAGGTTTTCTTCACTTGCAATAGTAACCAATGGCCACGTGCTAATATGCTTTCTTCTCCGAGTTATTTTGTTGCTGTTTTTTGTTAAGCATACAGGTACAGCTACATGTACATATTACTGTCAACATTCCCATATTGGCAGTGAAAAACAGTAAAAGCCAGTATGATACAGCTGAAACAAGAAGCAAGAGTTCTGCATGATCTTTCTGAATTTCTTCAGTTAATATCAGGTTACTATAATGTGGGCTGAATTAATGCTTATTAATAATCAAATGCTAAAGCCTTTATGGAATATAAATATTTTTACTTTATAAGCTATACAATTCCAGCATACACTGAATTTTCAAGAATACATGCACTCATTTTTATTTAAGGTTGACCCTTAATTCATTAGAGTCTGTAAAAGGTTCTCAATAAATACATTACACTAAAAAAAAAGGGGGGGGGGAGAGGGGACACACTAGGTCATGAGTATGAATAGGATACAAAATATCAGAGAATAAAAGATAATTGGAAGATTTTTACTGTGATGAATGGAATTTATTCTACACCAGATATGTCAAAACACTTGTTAATGATGATGGTGATGAAGAAATGTGTTCAGTTCAGTTCCATACCTTTGAATTCTCGTTGTCTACACAGGAACAAAGTTACATATTTTGAAACTTTAATTTAAGGGAGCTTGTCTGTTCCATTTGACACTGAAATTCATATGTAAGATGAAAGAGTAGTGATAAAGCAGAAGCTGAGAAAGAATCAACTTAGGTGTAACTTAACTAGAAAGGATCAATTTTTAGAAACTACATTTGTTCATATAAATGAGCTGATGTGCATTTCAGGCAGTCTTGAATTTAATTCTGTTAGCCTTTTGTAAATGAAAATGAAGTATAGCGGGTAAGTAACAGACATGTCTGATTTCAGATTAATAATGACATGGATAGGAGAAGAAATTCTGTCATACTCTTTCAAATAGAGATATTCTACTTGTCAGAAGGCTGCATATATGAAGAACTAGTTGAATGCTAGTGGGGCAGGGAGCTAGTATTAGGCCAATAAAAAAAAAATCTCTATTCGGTCGGGGAAGCAAATTATCTCATCTTGGTATCTCAGAGCTTACCAGGAAGAAATAATAAAGCCTGTGACTGTGTTACCTGTTTCATGGAACCCTCACCTCCATGGTTAGGATCCGCTCTAAGGAAAGGGTACCCAAAATAACGAAAGTTCCCATGGCCAGTGGAACCCCTGGTAGTGTTCCCCCAGTGGAGTCATTCTTCTAGGAGGAAGGGAGCATTTGAGAGTTTGAACCAGCTTGGAGCAGCAGGATTTTGGCATGGCTAGTCCTGCCCTTCTTTTGATCAAGGGGATCAATGTGATTCAAATGAGGAAATCTGCAGGAAATCAAATGCTATTCCATCCCAAGAAAATGTTGCAGGGAAATCTCCATGAACTTCTCAGAGATATGCCTCTCTGTTAGCCTCCTCCATTATGTTTTACTGTGGGAGGGTGCAATCCTGTCCAAAATGGAGAAATATTCTACACAGATTGCAATGGCTTAGATCAACTCATGAAGAGAGAGCATTCTGAAAAGGAAGAGAATAAGTTGTTTTCAAATACTTTGTGAGTTATTTTCAGTGCTTCACATACAGGTAGAAATCTCAATAGTTGATAAGATAAGGCAAGAGAGATTGAAGACAGCAAGCATACAATGCTATCTATACATGTTAAGGTAGTAAATATGGTATTTCAGTTAACTTCATAAATACGCTTATTTAAATAGTATATATTTAAGTATTTGCAATACTGGTTATAACAGAATTTATTTATTAAAACAGTTACTTACATACTGTATATTGGGTCAGTCTGACTGTGATTCACTTACTCCTTGGAAAGGAGATAAACAGAACACAACAATGCTAATAAAGGCAAAATGGTTAAGCTAGTTTTTCTGCACTGATAAACCTCATTAATGGGACATTATTTCAGATATAGAACAATTGTGAGGTGTACAAACATGTTCTCTGTAAATGGGAAAAAGTTGACAGGAAAAGCATTTGCACTTGAAGTATGAGTAAGGCAATTAACTTAAAATATTGTTAGACCAATTTGTAACACTAATGACACTTTTAAAATATGGGACATGCCTCAGAAATAAAAATATATTTTTTTAACTTTTTTCTCAAAGTATTTAACATTTTTTCCCTTCCCCCCCCAAACAGGTGGCCCATCTTCATAGTTGCAAACCCATGTAAACAGGACCAAATAGTAGGGCAAGATGCCAGGAAGTAGAGGATGGCAGCTCCAAAGATGATGATCAGCACAGTCAGAGATAATCAGTCATCTGCTGTCCCCCTCCTCTAGGAGAGGAATCCAGATCTTGGAGAGGTCAGGGAGCTGCTAGAGAAAGGCGGATTGCTGCTGGAGAGCATCCCTATAGCTGGAGCTCTCTGTTGGTTTACTGGGAAAGAGAGAGAGGGAATTGGAAGCTGCTGAGTAGGGAAGCCACTGAGCAGGAGTCATTGAACAGGGGCTAAGTGGGAACAGAAAAGCCAAGGAGCCAGAAGAGAATGTGGGGAGAGGAAGCTGAATAAAGTCAGAAAGGGAAAGAGCTCAGCACGGTAGCCTGAGACAAAGGTCTGGCTGCTGGGGGAGGGTGGAAGAGAGCTGGATCAATCTTAACCATGTTATGGATGAAGGGCAAGATAGCACATTTGACAAATCACTCTAACTCTACTACATAGTAGTTATCACTGGGGATCTTCCAATCTTTCCCTCTAACGTATTAAAATTTTTTCATTAGTATGAAATTTTGGCTGGTGAAAGCCTGTTGAAATAAAGTTATAGATTTGCTGGTAATTACTGGTTACAAACAAAAACTTCATACCACTGCTGGTATTTAATCCCAAACTGACAACTTTCCTTGGATAGCAGCTGTGTTGGTGAGAAGCATGAGTTGTCAGATCTCAACTAGTAAGGGCTGAAAAGTATTCCCAGAAAGTGTCTTTATTTAATTATAGGTAGGATTGCCAACTTTCTAATAGCACAAAACCAAACACCCTTGCCCCACCCTGCACCCTGCCCATTCCCTGCAGCCCTGCCCTGACCCTTCTCTGAGGTCCCACCCCCACTCACTCCATCCCCCCTCCCTCTGTCGCTCGCTCTCCCCCACCCTCACTCACTATCACCAGACTGGGGCAAGGGGTTGGAGTGCGGGAGGGGGCTCCGGGCTGGGACAGGGGATTGGGGTACAGGAGGGGGTGAGGGCTCTGGCTGGAGGCTCTGGGGTGGGGTTGGGTTTAAGGTTTGGGGTGCAGGAGGGGGCTCCAGCCTGGGGCTGAGGGGTTTGGAGTGCAGGAGGGGGCTCATGGCTGGGGGTTGGAATATGGGAGGGGGTGCGGGCTCCAGGGTGGGGCTGGAGATGAGGGGTTTGGGGCGCAGGAGGGGGTGCAGGCTCTGGGAGGGAGTTAGGTTGTGGGAGAGGGTTCTGACCTGGGGCAGGGGGTTGGGGTGCAGGAAGAGGTTTGGAGTGTGGGGTCCGGGAGGTAGTTGGGTGTGGGAGGGGGTTCGGTGTGCGGGCTCCAGCCGGGCAGCGCTTACCTCAGGCAGCGCCCAGAAGTGGCCGGCTTGTCTAAGTGGAGAGGCCAGTGAGGTCTGGGTGCTGCCCGTGCCGCCCACACAGCACCCATTGGCTGCGGTTCCAGCCAATGGGAGCTGTAGAGCCAGCGCTTGGAGCGGGGGCAGCACACAGAGCCCCCATGGCCATCCCTGTGCGTAGGAACCAGACATTCCAGCTGCTTCTGTGAGCCATGCAGAGCCAGGGCAGGCAGGGAGCCTGCCTTAGCCCTGTTGCACCGCCGACTGGACTTTTAGTGGTCCAGTCAGCGGTGCTGACCTGAGCCATCAGCGTCCCTTTTTGACCAGGTATTCAGGCAGAAACCGGACGCCTGGCAACCCTAATTATAGACGATGTCAAAAAAAATCTAACATTGGGGTAGCCATGTAAAATAATATTTATTAGTAAACTTGTTTTAAAAATACACATCTTTTTATAAGTCAAAATAAATGACAGTTTAGTTATTTGGGGGTGGGGTGGGGAGTGGGAGAGCAAAAAATAGAAATAACCTTACAAGGTAATGCATAGCACTTCCTATTACAGGTTAAATATTTCATGACTTAGGAAACCCTAAGGTGTAAAAGCAAAGATCAACTTTGTTTATCAGCTAATTTTAGACCAATTAGGTAACCACTGACCTGTAACAGGAAGCAACTAGTTTTGGCCACTGCAGGTAAGTAAGCACTGTACTCCGGAAACCAACAGCCATAAAAGGTACTGTAAGAATACATCATCTGGAACACTTGTGAAGCCTGTCGATTTACAAACTCTAGGCCACACAAGCATACAGTAAAAAAAGTTAATGAAACCCTTCCATGGCTCTGCAGTATTGGACAGTGCTGAGAAACACATGTGAGCATTCTTCGCCCTGGCTTTAGTCCAGAACTCCTTCACTGACTTATTATGTTGTAGTATTAACATGCATATTATTTAAATACCACTTTAAAACTGTAAATGGAGCAATGTTTCTTTTAAAAGAAAACATTACAATTTAAAACTATCTGTAACTGTGGAGTACTAAATAAAAAAGTATTGAAACTATAGTAAAAGCAGGGATGACTTTCAGTGAGAAGTGACATTTGAGCTCCAACATTTTTTCTCAGGCTGTTTGCCATCCCAAACAGTTTAGGAAAACTCACCCACTAGCTAGTCAATCAAATTGTAATGTGTCTGCTAAGCATCATCACTAGTGCAGCGAGAGGACATTAGTGGCATTTATTCAGAAATAGCACAGATAGGCAAGTGAGGTCAAAAGTGCAATGAGAAGGCCTGGAAAAAATGAAGGGGATTCTGAAGAAATAGAAAACAAGGACCAAGAGTATATGTCAAGAATCCTTCTTAGGGTGCTCAGTTCTAGCACAGGGAACAGTAATCTATTTTTAAAATGGCATACACACACTTTTTATTTTATTACATTCCAATTAAGTTGAAAAACTAAGTTCCAAAGTGCTTCATAAGGCATCTAGAAAGGTTTTCAAAAATTCTGTAGATTGTAGAAGACCGTACACTTCTCTGGGGTCCCCTTCCCCATACCACATTATATTTAGATCTTTTCATCCAGGAGGATTCCAAAGCACTTTAACTGACTATTTAAGGCTCTACCACTCCACACTACAATGTAACTCTCTCTAGAGTGGAAATGTAGCACTCATTTTGGGTCAGGTAAACAATACCACAGTTTTGAGGAGGAGGAATGAAGAATAATATCACTAAAACTACTGAAGGAATGTAACTGCCATAATTTAAATATGACCAGGAAACAGGGGTTCGTATCAGGATTCTTATAAAAATACAATTTACCGTTTGAGAGCACAAGTATAAATGGGTTCAATTTGATACTGTATCTAATCTAAAAGGTAGGATCTACAACAGCTCATTGCTCAGAATACTTTCAGGATCATTGGGTCAGTAATAATTTTTGCAGTATCTGGGACTTTCCATCTACGTACTAGTCAGGCTAAATCCTGTGTGACTAATGAGATTACAGTTGAAGGTGGTAGTATGATGGTTATTTATTCTATTACCTTAAAAAGACTAGATAAAGACAAACTTTCAAAAAGAAACTAGCAAGAATTATAAATCTTTTTCCATAACTCACTTATGTTATTAGTAATATTACTACTAAACTATTATTTTAATATATTACTCATTAGTAACATACAGATATTAAAATATGGAACAAGATGAGTTTGTGAATAATATATCCTCCTCCTCCACTTCTTGGGTAATAGTTCAAAAATGCATGAAGAGATTTTAAATAAGCTCAATCACTGGGAGCAAACACACCTTGGTGAAGAAAAGTGCATCTATTTATCAATTTTCTGTTGGCAGAGAGTCACAAGATACATATGGCATATGCTCTAGAAGTTCTCCAGTGCCTCTCAAATCAATCTCCATCCAGAATCACTTCAATTGTCTTCCACAACAGAAGTTGTTCCAATAAAAGATACTACATCATCACCTTGTCCCTTTCAATTATCTTAACATTTTATGATGCTGCCCATCATTCTAGTATCTAGAGACATACACGGAACTGTTTATTTCCACTAAAGAAAGACACAAGACTGAGCAGGGAGCTTTAATTACTGCTCACCTTTAGAAGGGGTACACTAGGTCAAAGACGTTATTAATAACAATTGTGTGGATAAATAGCTGACAGTAATACAAGCTTATTACTGCTTATAACCATGCTTACGAGCATTGTAACAAAAATACTGAATTGCTTAAAGATAAAAATTAAAAAAAATACATTGAAAATAAAATAAATAAATAAAATCACAGCCTCCTGTGTCCAATCAGTTTTTGAATCTTGCTTTTGAACAACGATTAGGAAAACAATCAAACATTGCCATTTTGGGATTGAATTATTAAAGAAACATTAAAAATCCCTATGTTTCAAAATAAAAATATTAGAAGCACTCAGAAAAAGCACTACTTTTGTCAGAAAGACAGACTTTTGACTAAGCACATCTGAAGGATTTCCATGTGGGAAGAACAATGCTTTGAAAGGCATTCTGCAAGCCAAACAACTAATTTGTTGACTCTTATCTTAATACATGGTACAATGATTATTAGGTACATAGTGTGTGATTTGTTAGTCTTACGCAGATGTAAAAAATAAGAACCACCAATACATTGGTAACCACTTAAAAAAAAAAAAAAGCCAAACACGTACCCATGCTATGCACTTGTCAAAATGCAAATCCCACCTTAGAAAAATGAGGTAGAACTGAGCAGCATAAATGTTCTAACACTGGTTTAGTAAACAAGAAGCTGTCAACTTCCAATAACCTATTATCCACACCTCTTTAATCACTGCCACAAAGTCGATTATAAATAGCCTCATACATCTTTAAATAAGGTCATTCTGAAATGAAACAACAAAGAGGGTAGTAAATATTCCAGTACATAAGCAATTCAAATTCTACAGCATAACAGAACTGCATTTCTCAAATGTTCGGTTAAAAGAAAGCCAACAAATTCTTTTATTAACTGGTGCAAACAATAGCAAGTATGTACTCTATGTCAGATCAATAAAACAGTCAAATTATGCTACAGTTTTTAGACAGAGCCCTTAAAGAATTCATACTATTCACACCTCACTCCAAAGACAATATTTACAAATATGAAATAATACAAGATCAATTAAATGTATAAGCACTACCTGAGTAAGTCCATTAGACAAAGATCTTGTATAAAGGTACTCAGAAAAAACGCTCCTCTACATTCACTCAGAAGCAGCAGACAGTTAATTTAAGTAAACTCCTGCTTCATATAAAACCCTCCATTCTACTTCTATTATTATATTGGGTTTTAAACCATTCTAGAAATTGAGAGAGACAAGAGAAGAGAGAATGAATACAAACAGGAACGTATAAAAACCTCTTCCCTTTCATAGAGTTGAAAAACAAACAGTTGATCAAAATGATGTGCCAAACTAAGTAAAAGTAGTCAATATGTAGTAAAACCCAAAAACAAACAACAAAAAACAAACAAATAAAAACTAGGAGGAGAGTAGAAGAGCAGGAATAAGCATATCTGTGCTAGATTTTTGTAATAGATAAAATTAAATCCAGATGTAAAGTTGGTATAATTTAACTAAGCAAAGTTAGGGACAGAGAAAAAGAAAGAGGAGAGAGAGAGAGAGAAGAGGAAGAAAAATTAAGCAAAAATTTTGCATCTGAGTGACACCATCTTAGAATCATAGAATATCACAGTTGGAAGGGACCTCAGGAGGTCATCTAGTCCAACCCCCTGCTCAAAGCAGGACCAATCCCAGACAGATTTTTGCCCCAAATCCCTAAATGGCCCCCTCAAGGATTGAACTCACAACCCTGGGTTTAGCAGACCAATGCTCAAACCACTGAGCTATCCCTCCCCCCAAGATTTGTTCTTGAAGCATACCAAAATGTTATATCACAACTGCAACAGATTTCAGGCAGCTTTCCTCCTAGCAGATTATTATTTATATTTTTGATTTGTAGAGTACTATTATCATTGTAGCCAAGCACTTATAATGAAAGTGAACCAAGTATATGCATTTTGTATTGAGCCCTGCAATATACTACTCTTTTGAATATCAAGGGGAATGAGCCAGAAAAAGTCGGTCCCTTGAATAAGAAAATCCTACTATCATTTCCAGCTTCTGACCCTAAAAACAGGCAGCAAGAGCCTCTCAGAAGTCTATCAACTACCACAGTGGGAAGAGTGATCTTTCAGATCGTTAAGAGCTTTATAATTTTCTGCACTTTCAACTGCACCCAGAAGTAAACAAAAATCAGTACAAGGATTTGTTCACAATTTTTTTGTGTACATACCATCTTACTCCACTCTGGAGGACAGCAGTTGTATTCCACACCAGGTGTAGCCTCCAGATGAATTTCAAGAGTACCCCAAAATAGAGTACACTATAGTAGTTTACTCAGGGAAGTGATAACATTGTGGATGACCATGGCAAGGTCCTCATAAAAAAGAAGAAATTGCATAACTGGAATGTGTTACCTAGGGAGGTGATGGAATCTCCATCTTTAGAGGTTTTTAAAGCCTGGCTTGACAAAGCCCTGGCTGGGATGATTTAGTTGGGATTGGTCCTGCTTTGAGCAGGGGTTGGACTAGATGACCTCCTGAGGTTTCCTCCAACTCTAATCTTCTATGATTCTATGATAATATTCTTGCCAGTCATGAACAGCCGCCTTTACTGGCTACTACAGTTCCCTGAAAACCCAGAAGCTCTAATCAGATCTGTTAGGACCCCAAAACTAACAGCCATTTTGGCAAAATGTAGCCAGATGTCCTTAACAGATGGTGCTGATTACCAAAATATTTCCCCTCATCAACAAGCAGTGATTTGTCTAGTCCAGGACTTTCTGATAATGGTCGGCACCAGCCACTTTAGGAGGAGGAAACCCTGTAGTAATCAGTTATGGGATAATCTCACCCAGGGAAAGTTTCTTCCTAATCTTTAGTAATTACAGGTTGCTAGATGTCTCAAAACTTGAAGATTTATATCCCTTTCAAAGCTCTTTTTACAAAATATTTACTATTATATCTCTGGATATTCTTGTTGTCCGCATATATGTACATTTTTAAAAATTCTGCTAAGCTGTTGGCTTCCATATCACCTTATACCATTGAGCTCCACAGTCTAATTATGTATGTGCAATGTGCAAAAGAGTATTTTATCAGTTTAAAGTTTGCCACCTTTCAATTTCATTGATTGTACCCTTGTTCTTGTATTACATGAAACACTGAACACACATTCCCACTATCTATTTTCTCTATACCGTTCATTACTTTGTATACTTTTATTATGTCCCCTCTTATTCATCTCTCTTCATATGACAGTTTTTGTATGCCGCTAAATCATTCTTGTTGCCAGTCTATAAACTCCCTTTATTTCTGCTATATGCTTTTTGAGATGGGCTGAACATTTTTTCAGGTGAAAATATACCACTGATTTATGTAATGGCATTATACTATTTTCCATATTATTCTCCATTCTATTCCTTATCCATTCTAACATTTTGTTGTTTGTTCTAAAATGCACTGCTTCACGCTAAATGGAATTCTTCCTTCAATTGCACAATGAAGATGAGGTTCTTTTCCCTGAGTTGATATAGTAAATTTTAGAACTCAGTAAGTTGTAGGAGTAGTTCAAATTATTCCCTCCAACATGCAGCAGCTTCAGTGTTGTGCATATTGAGTCTCAACTAGTTTGCTTTCAGCCAGATCATATCCTTGGTGAGACATAAAACTATGTCTCATTTTCATCAAACACAAGTTATAGAGTTGTGTATCTCTGGCATATTGATAACAGTACAGCACATTGAAGAGGAAAGGTGATAAGATGGAACCCTGCACAATTTTATAGAGGATAATGTTAGCTAGCACTACCCTCTGGAATGTCTCCAACTGAAGGTTTGAATGGTGAAGGGTTACACCAACTAAGCTGGGAGGATCCCACAAGAAAATCAACAGCATCCTCTGGTTATCTGGTATCAAAAGTTGCCAATAAGTTAAAAAAGTGAGCACCAGCACTTTGGAGAGGTGATATCAGTCACTGACTAGGTGCTCATATTTTCTGATGTTGGTTGACATAGAAGTAGATAGTTACAAATAGATAATTTTTGGTGTCTCAATTCCAAATCCAAGTCTAAGCAGAGTGGCAGAGGTCAAACAAATATATGGAATCAGATGTGGCTAGGGATTTTTTCAAATCAGAGAATCATAGAATATCAGGGTTGGAAGGGACCTCAGGAGGTCATCTAGTCCAACGTCCTGCTCAAAGCAGGACCAATCCCCAACTAAATCATCCCAGTCAGGGCTTCATCAAGCCTAACCTTAAAGACCTCTAAGGAAGGAGATTCCACCACCTCCCTAGGTAACTCATTCCAGTGTTTCACCACCCTCCTAGTGAAAAAGATTTTCCTAATATCCAACCTAGACCTCCCCCACTGCAACTTGAGACCATTACTCCTTGTTCGGTCATCTGGTACCACTGAGAACAGTCTAGATCCATCCTCTTTGGAACCCCCACTTCAGGTAGTTGAAGGCAGCTATCAAATCCCCCCTCATTCTTCTCTTCTGCAGACTAAACAATCCCAGTTCCCTCAGCCTCTCCTCATAAGTCATGTGCTCCAGCCCCCTAATCATTTTTGTTGCCCTCTGCTGGACTCTTTCCAATTTTTCCACATCCTTCTTGTAGTGTGGGGCCCAAAACTGGACACAGTACTCCAGATGAGGCCTCACCAACGCCGAATAGATGGGAATGATCACGTCCCTCGATCTGCTGGCAATGCCCCTACTTATACAGCCCAAAATGCCGTTAGCCTTCTTGGCAACAAGGGCACGCTGTTTACTCATATCCAGCTTCTTGTCCACTGTAACCCCTAGGTCCTTTTCTGCAGAACTGCTGCCTAGCCATTTGGTCCCTAGTCTATAGTAGTGCATGGGATTCTTCCGTCCTAAGTGCACTTGTCCTTGTTGAACCTCATCAGATTTCTTGTGGCCCAATCCTCTATATTTGTCTAAGTCCCTCTGTATCCTATCCCTACCCTCCGCGTATCTACCACTCCTCCCAGTTTAGTGTCATCTGCAAACTTGCTAGGGTGCAGTCCACGCCATCCTCCAGATCATTAATGAAGATATTGAATAAAACTGGCCCCAGGACCGACCCTTGGGGCACTCCGCTTGATACTGGCTGCCAACGAGACATGGAGCCATTGATCACTACCCTTTGAGCCCAATGATCTTGCCAGCTTTCTATCCACCTTATAGTCCATTCATCCAGCCCATACTTCTTTAACTTGCCGGCAAGAATACTGTGGGAGACCATATCAAAAGCTTTGCTAAAGTCAAGGAATAACACATCCACTGCTTTCCCCTCATCCACAGAGCCAGTTATCTCATCACAGGAGGCCAATAGGTTAGTCAGGCATGACTTGTCCTTGGTGAATCCATGCTGACTGTTCCTGATCACTTTCCTTTCCTCTAAGTGCATCAGAATTGATTCCTTGAGGACCTGCTCCATGATTTTTCCAGGGACTGAGGTGAGGCTGATTGGCCTGTAGTTCCCCGGATCCTCCTCCTTCCCTTTTTTAAAGATGGGCAATACATTAGCCTTTTCCCAGTCATCCGGGACCTCCCCCAATCACCATGAATTTTCAAATATAATGGCCAATGGCTCTGAAATCATATCCGCTAACTTCTTTAGCACCCTTGCATGCAGCGCATCCAGCCCCATGGACTTGTGCTCGTCCAGCTTTTCTAAACAGTCCTGAACCACTTCTTACTCCACAGAGGGCTGGTCACCTCCTCCCCATGCTGTGCCGCCCACTGCAGTAGTCTGGGAGCTGACCTTGTTCATTAAGACAGAGGCAAAAAAAGCACTGAGTACATTAGCTTTTTCCACATCCTCTGTCACTAGGTTGCCTCCCTCATTCAGTAAGGGGTCCACACTTTCCTTGACCACCTTCTTGTTGCTAACATACCTGAAGAAACCCTTCTTGTTACTCTTGGCCTTCCTGATTTCACTCCTGCATGCCTGAGCAATATTTTTATACTCCTCCCTGGTCATTTGTCCAATCTTCCACTTCCTGTAAGCTTCTTTTTTGTGTTTAAGATCAGCAAGGATTTCACTGTTAAGCCAAGCTGGTCTCCTGCCATATTTACTATTCCTTCTACACATCGGGATGGTTTGTTCCTGCAACCTCAATAAGGATTCTTTAAAACACAGCCAGCTCTCCTGGACCCCTTTCCCCCTCATGTTATTCTCCCAGGGGATCCTGCCCACCAGTTCCCTGAGATCTCCTTCACAAGGAGACAGGATAATTGGCAAGGTTGTTAGCATTCAAAGATGTTTTTCTAAGTGAGCGACTAAAATGTCAGGCAGTTTGCCCTTCCAAAAGAAAACATTAATAATTCTCATCAATAATGTGCTCTGGTGTCTCTCTAATAGCTTTAGTAAGCAATGAAGGGTATTAACACATTCCATGGGTTGTTAGGTACAACTTTTCAAGAAAACCTAAAATTTCAATGTATGAAACTGGCTGAAATGCCCTCCCCTCTATACACACCCAGTACCAACTGTGTTTAGGTCCCTTCCTGGTGAGAAATTCTCACAAAATTGGTCCTAATCTATGTTTTGTCATCACTCAAAATAGTTATAATAAATATTGGAGTACTCTTGGACAAAAGCCATCCTGCTTCTTGCTGTGTTCTCCGAGAAAATGTTGCTCACTACTACCTCATGTTATCCAAAAACAAACGCACAGCTGTAATTTTAAGGATGGATAGAAGACCTGTCCCCACTAAGTTTCAGCCTTGATAAAGGTGATAGTACTGTCTCTGTACCCCACAGCTTCAGATCCCTATATGTTGACTCAGAGCCCTGGAAAGTGTCAGATAGGGAGATTCAAGACAGAAGATGATCTACAGGGAGACATTTTGGAATGGAGGGATAGAGAACTCCATAATGAGATAGGAAGATATTTGAGGAAGGGGAATACACGGAAGGAGGAACAAGTGAATTCTTGTTAGAGGATGGGGTAAACTGAGGACAGCAGTAAGAAGAAAGAGGAGATCCTTGTGGGGGTAGATGATGGGGAAGACGGGGGGAAAGAATTCTAGGCAATGGTGATCTTTGGTGGGGGAGAGAAAAGCAGAGGGAGCTTAAATTAGAGGAGGAAACTAGTTGAAGGGGGCTTTGGGGAATAGGAAGGGTAGAGGATCTGTAGAAGTGAGGGAAAAATCAAATGCCAATGGAAAGTGGCTTGGGGACTATTGGTATTAGAGAGAAATGGAGGCTACCAGGAGAAGATGCAACATGATGTAGGGTAGAAGCCAGGGCAGAGTGTGATAGAGGGGATAGATGCCAGGATAGAAGAAGAAATGATACTAGGGGATAGACGATTTGGGGGTTGGAAGAAAGGAGGAAAAGATGGACACCAGGAAGAGGAATGGTGATATTAGAAAGGGCAGGAAGGAAGAGAGGGCAGCAGGGGGAAGGGACAGGAGATCCTGGAAGTCAGGAAGAAATGAGGAAGGGATGATAGACGAAACGGATCGCAGAGAAGTGAAGGCTACCATGGAGAAAGGGCAGTGAGAAGAAATGCACAGGGAGGAAAGAATTGCATAGTGGGGAGTTTCAGGGAGATGGGGGGCTTTCAGGTAATATCAAGGAGATTATGGAGGAAAGTGGCGATATCTGAGGCCAAAGAAAGAGGAATTAAGAGAGGAAAAGCTAGACATTATTAGAATCTAGAGTGCTTTTGGGAAAGAAGGTGTTTCTAGATTAAAAGAGATTAGAGGATGCAGGAGTGTGACTAATGTTGCCACCTGTCTGGGTTTTACCTGGACAGTCTGGTTTTTGGCTTCTGTGTCTGGGTGGTAAATAAAAAGAATCCAACTACGAAGCATTTCTTTTTAATGGGGGCTCAATCAACTTAATGTTAATTTGAGTGTTTGTACCGCATAGTTCTGATTGATTGCCGCTGAACTCACTTGAATACGAGTAATTTTACCAGGTGTCCCATATTTAAGACCTCCTGCAAGTATCCTACCTTTTTCTTTAAAATGGGCAAATTGTCTCGTATTTTCTGCCTCCCCCGCCCATCAGTACTGGCGGGTCCAGCTGCTGGCTGGATCCCTGCTCGCCAGCTTCCCACCCACCAGCGGTGAGTGGGGTGGTCCAATGGCTGACAATGGGGAAGGGTGTGCAAGGCTGGTGGTGGGGCAAAGCTGCAGCACACAGGGCCAGGCCTGTTGTCCTTCCGTGGCTCCCGTCCCTTCCCTCCCACACAGTGCTGAAAGGCTGCTGCTGGCCCCATTCTGGTATGAATCCTGGCAGAAGTCTGGGGTGGGGGGCATGGGACTCTGCATCCCCCCTCCCCCATGTGTTGCCTGGGGAAGACGTGGCACCAGGTACTGGGAGAAGTGGGTCCGTCCTGGGGGCCCAGACAGGCATGGAGAGTGGAGAGCTCTGGGCAGGGAGGGTCGGTCTGTCGGTCATCCCCCGTGTAAGAGAGGGGTATGTGGGGAGGGGGGAGAGGTGTGTGTGTTCCCATGTGAGCCTTAAGCCTTAAAGATAAGATAAATAAAAAGAATCCAACTACACAGTATTTCTTTTTAATGGGGGCTCAGTCAACTTAATGTTAATGTGAATGTTTGTACTGTATAGTTCTGATTGATTGCCGCTGAACTCGCTTGAATTGAGTAATTTTACTATGTGTCCTGTATTCAGCATAGGGAAATATGGTCACCCTACCTAAATGGCACCCGAACCAAAAGTCTGGTTACCGTGGGGCAGAGGGAGGTGCTGAGTCATTAATCTGTGCCAGCCCCTGCTCAGCTGGGGCCGCCTCCAACCTGCAGCCAGGCTCCTTGAGATGATCCAGCGAGTGACGGGCGGGGCCTTAGGGAGAGAGGCTGAACAGGGGCAGGGCCTTGGGGGGGGGGAGAGGCAAGGCAGAGGGGTAAGGCCGCGAGGGGGTCTGGTTACAGCAATTAGAAAGGTGGCAACCCTAAGTGTGACGGACAGCAGGAAGAGGAAGTAGAAGTAGGCTGAAGAGCTCTGAGGGCGAAGTAGAGAATGGAAGCAGGTTTTGTGGGAGATGAGACTGGGGTATAAGGACACAGATCTCTGCCATAGAGGCTAAGAGATTTGCAATGACTCCTGCTCATTTTCTCTCAGCTGTGTTCCATCTGCACTACTAACAGAAGGAATAAATAGTACAAAACAAAACCCCTTGTCACTGCAGCCAGTGGATATGACGGTCTACTTAAAAAGAACAGAACTGTTAAACACTAAGATGCCATTTTAAATGTACGTTTTTCAGAGTAGAGTTGCACTTTAAACTGTCCAGAAACTAATACGCAGATAGTACAGATTACTGAATTGAGGTACGAACACTAGAACTGTCATTACCTGTGATAACTCAGAATAACATCCACAAATCCAGTCTAGTTAGGATTAAGATTGCTATTCAGAAGAGGGTTTCCAACGGTTATGGAACCTTTAATAAGCAACTGTTTAGGAAGCGTACAAGTAGAATTCTTAGTGTAAAATCTTTATTCCCAAAGTAATCTTGAGTTTGGGCTAAAAAGCTATTGATGTCAAGAGCTGATCTGAATTTCCTGATCATGTAGAGAGATTCTAAAACAAGTTAAGTGATTAGACCACAGAAGTGCCAGGAAGGATGCAATATTCCAAGGGTGAAAATCTTGGAGGATAAAATATAACAGACATACACCACTATTAACCTTGGGACTGTGATGATTGTACAATGGAATTGTACAAGGGGAAGGGCAAACATGCATAATGACTTAAGTATTTCAGGTTATGGAAAATATGGCCAAATTCCATGCCACAGACTAAGTATTTTTATTCAAAGCAATTTACTAAACTAGTCACAAATGGAATTTAAAACAAAACAACAACAAAACTTATAATACTGTCCAACCTACATTTACAAAAATATCACTTTTCAAATTCAGCAATCCCTGCTGGCCTCTGATGACTTCTAAATCTGAGTGAGTGCATAAGAAAAACTTGAACTGAAGAGAAGAGCCAGGCAGGGGGCTCTACCTGCCTTTCTTCAGTTTTCAATTATATAAAAAACAAACAACTGAAGAAAAATTACTTAAAGAAATTATTCTGGAGGAGTGTGATGCAACAGTGTAAATGTCTTGTTAGCAAATGAGTATTGAAGAAAAGGCTGAAACATTCTATGGACAACAGAAGTTTTGCCTATTGTGAAGACAATGTTATTTGCCAGTCTTATTACTTTTCGCATTATTAAAGAAGCACCAAAGCATTCTAGGGGCAGTATAGTACAGCAGAGATTGAAATCTAAACAAGACAAGACACACAAAGGGAGTAAATAGGGTGAAAAGGACTACAACCATCCTTGATCATGATTTGACTTTAGGTGATTCTTTTTCCTTTAAAAACAAGACTGTTAAAGGAACAGGATTAAGGGTTTTTTTGTTGTTGTTGTTTTTTGTGCTCAGTTGGGTATAAATAGAGGAAAAGATAAGTATGAGGATGGTAAGAAGGAAAACTGGAGGGAAGAAGTTTGAGGTGAAAACGGAGGGACAGAAGAATGGAGAGAGGCATGATAGCTAGGGCAGAGGCATGAGATCAGAATATGGCTGGAAAGGGCAGGTATTGCCCCAGCTCTCTGTGCTGTTGCTAGTGAAAGAAGTGAGGAAGCTCCAAAGGATATCATTTTTGGGGTATCCAGGACTCCTACACTGTTGCCCCATGAAGAGGTGTGTGAAGGAAACCATGAGGGAGAGGAGAAAGTAAACTATCCACCAGCTGAAAACAGTCAAAGTGATCAGAGTAATTCTTAAGCATTTAGCTGAAAGATGTACTTTTAAATCACAACACACAATGTAATTTAGGTGGAATACTGTGTATTTGTAATTTGAAAAAGACAAAGCATCCATTTATCCAATAATTGTGTGTGTGTGTGTGTATCTATAAGTTAGGTGAACAATTTACAATATATAATTTATTAAAATGTCACCTTTTTCATAGTTATCAGGAAATAATTTTCTCAAGTGCGTTCCTCAAAATAGTTTGGCAAAGAATTAGACAAGTTGTGAGCTGTTTGTTAACAGTACTATTTGAGCTATGTAGTTTTATTTTAATTTGGCATATAACATGTTTTTTGTTCCCTAGCTGGTTGACCGTAACTCTTCAGCTGATGTTTCCATTCAGACTTGAATTTACTAATTCAGCTTTGGCTTTCTCTGAATATTTCTCAATATCTGCTTTAAAAGTCCTGTGTTTCCATAAACAACTCTATTAGAAAACCAACTAATAGGCTATTCTCAGAAAGCAAACACAGAAGTCAAACTATTTGTTGCTATTTGTGCAAAACAGGTACAAAGAAGTACAAATAATTCCAATTCAACAGTGTTTTACATTCACTTTGAAAACAATTTTAACAGAAAGGAATGTATTCATGACATATCACACAAAAGTCCCACAGTAGCTAAAGCTCCAGGATTAATGTGTTACTCCATGTCCACCCAACATGTAAATAAAAGAGGGGGACAGGAAAGCAATTCTTGAACTACAGCAAATGAATTTGTTTTATTGTGTAATTTAAAAGCAAAGTTGATTTTTTAGTTCTGAACATATCATTACTAAATAAAATTAAAAAGTAACAATCCTTTGCAAATGCACTTTTTCCAAGTCTCATCATCCTAGTTCTGAGGGTTTTGTGTAATGTGATATAAGCACACAGCTTTACTGTTCAAAATTAATTTTCTTAGTGAAAAATATAACCGAGGAAGATAGAGACTGGGAAACTTTAATTTCCATACACTTTGAGCTCAATTGTGACCAGTGAGATCAGACTCAAGCCTTTTATACTTATTAATACATGGTATAACCAAGCTATAGCCACCAACTATTACATTCGCTATCATTTAGAATCTCTTCCTTGCTGAAAGGGACATCTATATTAGACAGTCTGTTTCTCTGGTCCAAAAACCATGATCAAAAAGGTGTTTCCACCCACCCATTTCTCTCAGAAGAATACAACAGGCTCTTATGTAAAAAGTCTTGCACACTTATCTTTCAGAATGTTATTAATTCAATTCTCTCTAAGGAAAATTCTGACCTCCCTTTATATTTAGGAATAATGGGTTTGGTTTTTTTGCATTATACTGCATTTGAATATCCAGATACTCCAGGCATTTGTCTGACCTTAAAGTTCCTTTAAAATTCTTGACACAGATGCTCCCCGACTTACGCAAGTGTTCTGTCCGGAACGCCTTGCGTAAGTCAAATTTTGCATAAGTTGGGGACATATACCTGACAATTACTCAAAAAACAAACAAAAAAACCCACACACGCTTACGGAACTTTTTCCGTACGTCGGGTTTGCGTAACTCGGGGAGTGTCTGTACTATCACGCTTCTTGATACTATAAAGTAATTGGTAAAACAGTCATCCGATCGAATCTTCCACACACATTCCCTTTGATCCCAACTATTGAATCTTCCCTGTGAGGTAGATAATGTTGTCGATTTTATTTTGGAGCCAAACAAGTGAGTATGCTGCATTGTTTTATTGATCACCTGTAAAAGTTGTACCTGATAATAGTGAAGCAGGGGAGACTGGAAGGCAACAGAGCGGCAAAATGATATTGGGTGATCAATGTAGCTTTAAAAAGTCTTGTATCATAGTCTTATATTAAGGAGTGATGAGTAGCCATGCCAGGTAAGCACGCAACAACTATTTGGTGTAAACCTGAAGTTTCAAACCTCTCTAAAATCAGTTTGACTTAAAAATTAAATTTGATATTGGTATCATAACAGAAAACCAGATAATACAGAGGTAAGGTGCCACTTCTCAATTAACAGAACCAAACAGCCTTAACTCTGCCCCCATTAGGGTGGCATAGTAACTGAGTACATAGTAGTTAAGTTCTCTCACAAAAAGTAGCCATTGCTCTAGACCCACAATTACAAACCAATATTCCTATTTACAGAGTCCCATGGAACTTCACCACTCTCTGATACAAGGAGTACTTTGGTGATTGTTAGAGATCACAATAGACAGATAGCTTGAGGAGTAAGGTGTGACCTGTGAGGAGCTTCTTAAGATCAAAAGAGGATATAGTTAATTAAGACTGTTGGATTCTCTTGGGTTGCAAGAATCTCCTTAAACTTTAGAAAACCAGAAAATGCTGAGTTATATTTCGTTTGATTGCAAGCTTCCCCTTAATAACCTGTTAATGTAGCTCTAATTTTACTTGCAGGGACCACTTTTTGGAAGTCAGAAGTGCAGTCCATGACTTCTCTGCTGGGACGGCCAACATGAGTGCCAGATGTATAAACATGTCCACTGGAAACTGGACTAAGACAACCAACTGATTTCATATATGCTAGAGAACCCATATATGCTAGAGAGCTATCAGGTGATCAGTTCATAGTAGCAACTAAAAGTGATGAACAAAAGGTGGGATTTAATTTCTCTTTTTCAGCCATCTAGTTCTCCAGTAATAAGACTGATCTAAAGTACAGAACAGTTAATGCATGTCTTACCGAGTCTTTCATTTTGTATGACAGGACAGCTGAATGCGGCCTAATATGTATACAAATTCTATTTAGTGAAAGGATGTGCTTCTGGGGGGACTTATAGTTTACTCTACCAGACAAAAGAATTAGAATGATGAAAGAATTAGAATTAGATTAGTGACAGAATCCATTAATGTGGTTCTTGCCAATAACCTGAAGAGATGAGCAAGTTATTAGAAAGTATATACGGAGAGTTACATTTTGCTTTCTAAAGTCATTTTGAATTAGGTACAAATCAGTAGGTTTGTCTGATAGGTCTGTAGAATGGGATGATCACTCATAAGAGAGCTTTAGTTTCTTCTCCATAATTTTGGATTTATTTATATGTCTAGATGCCATATTTCCCTCAAATTTTTCCCTTTCAAAACATAAAATTGAGACACTTTAAAAAGTGATAAACTATTTATTTTTGCATCATTTTAATAATACCTATTTAAAAGTGTACTGTTGCGATATGTGGAATTCATTCTGTTGCACAGTGTGCCCAGAAGTAATATTTGTACTATTCTAGACTCCACAAAATACAGCTATTAGAAGTAGATCGTCTCTATTTGTTTCTATAAAAAGGATCTTAGAGCCATTATTAGTTCATATACTAAAATACACAAATGGTCTATGAAAAGCCCATCACTAAGGTAGCAGAATGTCAGTGAACTACATCTGTTTAATGTATGGTTTACTGGCCAAATTGGACTGTCTAAGAAAGTGTTTAGGGACTTAAGTTTTGTGATCACACCAGAGACATGCATCCCAAATGTACAATATACTTCTATTGATGCATTATAAAGCATTCCCCTCTTCACAAAAATAAAACAAAAAACCCCAAGTTCAATTAACTACATTGTTAATTCAGTATTTTACCTAAGGGCCTGGAACTGTCATCCACCTTTTGAAGAATCAATCAATTACACTTGAAACTGCTGAATACGAGTATGTCTTTTTTCTATGGGCTCCTCCCTCATTATCTTTAATCTCAGACTAGTTCCTGGTCTTGCAAGGCAAACTGAAGGCATACTAACTGCATTTTTCAGAAACAACCAAAGCTCATACTGTATTATCAGATTTAAAACTTGCACAGTGCATGACATACGATGTATACCAAGAATAGTACATATTACATAAGGAGGAACACTTTTCAGAAGCAAAATGTACCTTAAACCTTTATTTGTACTTAAATATTTTTCTCTTAACCAAATTTTCTCTCTCAGTCTCAGACGATATATCAGGTTTCAGGAGTAATTTTTTAGCCAAATTAAATTTACTTTCAGTAACTTACTGAGTACATAACTGAAATACAGATCCACCCAATGTTTTGAGAAAATAGCAAGCTCCCATGTAAATCTCTCATTAAAGTGGAAATAACAGAATTTCAGAAACTTTATGCTCTAAGACCAATACACTCCTCTCTTTAAAAAAAGAAGTTAATTTTTAGCAAAAGACAAAACACAAAAAAGTGTTATGGGCATGAGGGGAAAAAAGAATTTTTTAAAAAAGTTTATTTTAATTAAACATCACTGGAAATAAATTAATTCAACTAAAATTGATCATGTTTCTTAGCACCAAATAAAATACAAATAATTTAAGAAATCAAATTAATAAATACTGTGGGGTTTAACAGGCAAGAGATCAATATTCTGAAGGAGATGTTAGTCTTTCACTGCCAGTTGGATTCTTTGAATGATTTATGTGAGTTTACTTATAGGAATTATTGGTGAGAGCACACAATGGTTGTCCTTTCAATACAGCCAATTTATGTAGTAGAATGAGGCTTTATCTTAAAAGCCTTACAGTACAAGACAACACCAAATACAGCTTCTGCAAGAGAACCTAGAACCTGGAATTAAGGCCTTAGAAAATAAAAAAGAGGGTAGGAAAAAACTGATCTTCACATTTTAAAATGCATTTAAAATGTAAGAATACAACTGGATTTCAATCCTTAAAATGAGTATTCTTGCTTTTCTAACTTAAAAATACTGAGACCCTTACAATTATCAAACAGTGTTTCTAGAACAAAAAGGGCAGACAGTAGGGTTGTCAACTTTCTAATTGCACAAAACTGAACACCTCTTCACCGCCCTTTCTCCAAGGTTCCGTCCCGGCTCTGCCCCTTCACCAAAGCCCCACCCCTGCTCACTCCATCCCCCTCCCTCCGTTGCTTGCTCTCCCCCACCCTCACCCAGTTTCACCAGCCTGGGACAGGGGGTTGGGGTGTGGGAGGGGGGTGAGAACTGCAGCTGGGGGTGCGGGCCAGGGATGAGGAGTTTAGGGAGCTCCGGTCTGGGGGCAGGAGGTAGGTGTGTGTGTGTGTGTGTGTGTGTGTGTGTGTGTGTGTGTGTGTGTGTGTGTGTGTGTGTGTGTGTGTGTGTGTGTGTGTGTGTGTGTGTGGTGAGGGCTCCGCCTCCGGCTTGGGATGGGGCCAGGGATGTGGGGTTTGGGGTGCAGGAGGGGGCTGGGGCAGGGGGTGGGAGTGGACTCTGGGAGGGGACTCCAAGCTGGGGCAGGGGGTTGAGGTGTGGGAGGGGGCTTGGGGTGCGGGGTCCCGGTGGCACTTACTGCGGCACCCTGGAAGTGGATGCCAGGTCCCTGCAGCCCCCAGATGCATGGGTGGCCAGGGAGGCTCCGCATGCTTCCCTCGCACCTGCAGGCACCACCCATGCAGCTCCCATTGGTCGCAGTTCCTGGCCAATGGGAGCTACGGAGCAGGCCCTCAGGGCAGGGACAGCGTGCAGAGCCTCCCTGGCTGCCCATGCATCTAAGGGCTGCAGGGACCTGGTGACCACTTCTGGGAGCCAAGCAGAGCTAGGGCAGGCAGAGCCTGCCTTAGCCCCGGGCCCCCGCTGCACCGCTGACTAGACTTTTAACAGCCCGGTTGGTGGTGCCAACCGGAGCTGCCAGGGTCCCTTTTGACCAGGCATTCCGGTTGAAAACCGGACACCTGGCAACCCTAGCAGACAGTGGACATGATCAGTAGCTGGAAATTTGTGCTTTCCATACATTTTTACTATCAGGTGCCTTCCAACTGGGTAATGCACCCCAATCTCATATCTATACTAATTTCTCAAGCTTCAGTAGCCAGTAGATACTACATTATAGTCAGAAAACCATTTGAACTCCTCCTCCTGTAGTCTGGTTAAATTACCCTACTCTTGCAATAGATTTTGTAAGTAATTTAAGGGTATAACTTATATAAATTTAGAAACAAACTGTAAGAACTTATCTTAAAACTGATTAACAATACAACATATCCCAAAATAGCAGCTAGAAGCAACCAGAAGAAACATTTAAACTTGGCCTAGTGAGGAAAAAAAAAAAATCATCTAGATTTGGAAGTCAAGGCTCTAGTTCACTGCAACTATAAAGGCTGGGGGAGCAATTTTAAAACAGTAAAAGGAAAACCATGACACTAATTTCAATTGATAAAGATATAGTCCTTACAGTGATAGTTAGAAGTAAAAAGAATATAGCCAGTGTCAGACAAGACATTTCAATAAAAAAAAAAATGTGTATGCAAAGAATAGCAACTAGAATGAAGGGTAAGGTTTTATCATATGTATGAATAAAACCCATGGATTCAGTATCTTTTCAAGGACATCTTGATGTTGCAAACAAGACAGTGGAGAATGAATCTCACAAATATAACAGAGGAAACATTTGTGCCTTTACACTTCAGTTGCGCTTCTTGATAAGTGGAAATGATATATCTCAGCCATCTGAATAATGTACATAAATAGAACAGTAGGTGTCTAGGTCACCAAGTTTTGTATTGTAACAGAAGATAACATTTTTGTAAGTATATTATTCAGAAAACTTTTCACCAAGCAGACCAGCAGTCAGTTAACTGTTTATATTTGTTTTATATATGTTTTTATATTTTGTTTCATATTTACATGCAACAAATTCTTTAAAAGTGGAAAGCACTGTCCATTGACAGTTATATTAACTAAGAACATTTAGTTTTTACAGAAATTTCTCTCTCTCTCTCTCTCACACACATGTTC
Source organism: Emys orbicularis (assembly GCF_028017835.1). Classification (NCBI taxonomy): domain Eukaryota; kingdom Metazoa; phylum Chordata; order Testudines; family Emydidae; genus Emys; species Emys orbicularis. The sequence continues at coordinate 268,638,888 of NC_088684.1, read as the reverse complement.
TAAAAAGTTCAACTGTAAAATAAAGCATAGCTATTTTAGCAGCCACCAAAATATCTAAGAAAACTTTTTTAAAACTATTATATTTAGAAACAACTCTGCTGATGTGTTATTCTACAGTCTTACTTGGCACTATGGCTATTTGCATAAAATCAAGAATATTTGGTAAGGATTAATCTGCTTCTGTTGCTTATTCCTGAATCTAAAAGTATGTCTACACAGCCATTAAAGGTGTGACAAAAGCACCTTTGTGTAACATACCTGAGCTAGCTTTGATCTAGCTCGCTTGAATAATTAATAGCAGTGAAGCATCAGCAGCCTGGGCAGCAGCACAGGCTAGCAGCTCCAGTAAACACCCTGGATCCTAAGAGGGGTTGTATAGGCCTTGCTGCAGCCCTAACTGATATGGTTATTCGAGAGCTAGCTATATCAAAGCTAGTTCAGGTATGTCTACAAGTACTGCAGTCACATCTCTGGCCCCACTGCAGACATACCCTAAAGTCAGGTGTACATTAAAAAGTTAAGTTGACTCAGTTACGTCATTCATGGTGTGAAAATCCACACCCCTGAGCAACGTAGTTAAGTTGACCCTCAGTGTAAACAGCGCTAGGTCGTCAGCAGAACTTTTCTGCCGACCTAGCAATCCACCTCCCCGAGAGGCGATAAAGGAGAACTCCTCCCTTCAATGTAGCGTGTAACTACATTGAAGCACTACGCACTGCATCTGTGTTGCTGTAGCAGTTTAAGTGTAGACATAGCTTAACTCAATGCCAGTATGATGATCTTGCAATGTAACATGGAAGCAAAAAAGCAGATTATGGGCTGCATATACTGAAATACCAAGTCAAAGAACTATCTCAATGATAATCCCTCTCTATATGACTCTTACACAACCATGCTTGGAATAATGCATGCAATTCTGGATGCCTCACTACCAGAAAGCTATTGACATAGCAGGGAGAAGAGCAACAAACTAGTTAAGAGGCTAGATGGACTGAATTGTATGAAAAGGCTAAGAGATGAAATAATTTAGCTAAGAGAAATGCAGGGGGTGGGATCTAACATCTAGAATTTTCTTAAGTGTTAACAGTTAGTGCTGTAGCACCCTCACGGATAAGAGACTATAATTAGGATTAATGGGATGAAATTTAAAACAGCCAAAAGAATATTAGGCCCCATCCTGTACACACCCACCCATTCACCCATCCATTATGATAATATACCAAGATGAGAAACAGTCTTCTCAAGTTAAAGTGGCAGAAAACCCTCTTGTTCTGGAAGTTTTAAAAGCTCAGTTGGATAAAGCACTAGAAAATATACTATCAGGAACACACCTGCATTGGCAATCAGATAAACTGGATGATCAAACCAGTCTTTTCCATTTCTAATGTCTGTTTTTTATGCAAAGATGTCTAGTTAAAAAGTTGTGGTATTTAAACTAGATGGTCATACACTTCATTGCTTCTGTAGGCAGAGCTCATTGCACGCATGAGGTGCTTTCTGCATCCCTCCATCCACCCTCCTCACAACTAGCTCTCTGTGTATCACCTTCCTATCACCCTTTAGTTCAGGGACTCCCTGCAGCCCACAACCCCTTCTGCATGCCAGGGCTCTACGTCCCCTATTCTTCCTTCCCCCATATACCAGGATCTTTCATTCTCTCCCCACCCCAGGTCAAGGAGTCTCTGTGGACTGCTCCCCTTCATTAAGGTTGCCAAATTTCTAATCGCACAAAACTGAACACCCTTGCCTGCCCCAAGGCCCTGTCCCGTCCCACCCCCCACTCACTCCATTCCCCACCCCGTCACTCACTCTCCTTCACCAGGTTGGGGTGCGGGAGGTGGTGAGGGCTCTGGGGTGGGGCCAGAAATTAGGGGTTCAGAGTGCAGAAGGGGGTTCCAGGCAGGGGCAGGGGGTGCAGGAAGGGGTGCAGGCTCCAGGAGGGAGTTTTGGTGCGGGAGGAGGCCCAAGCTCAGGGAGGGGGCTCAGGGCTGGGGTAGGGGGTTCAGGTGCGAGCTCTGGGAGGGAGTTAGGGTGTGAGAGGGGGTGTGGGTGTAACACCGACAGACCCCGGTCGTCAGCAGGCGGGATCTAACCTGGGAGCTCTGGAGCTAAATGCATGAGCCTCTACTGCATGAGCTAAAAGCCATATGGCCGTTCGCTAAGGCTTTGGAGCAGACTCATTAATCTCTCTCTCTCTAAGTGGTCTCAGTGCCACTAGATGGGACAGAGCACCTCACCCAGGTGGTGTGTGGGTTACACGGGCTCCAGTCAAGCGGTGCTTATCTCAGGTGGTTCCCAGTTGGCAGCACAACGGGGCTCAGGCAGGCTCCCTGCCTGCCCTGGCCACGCACGGCTCTGTGAAGCAGGTGCCATGTCTGGCTCCTAGGCCCAGAGGCAGCCAGGCGGCGCTGCGTGGTGAGCGCTACCTGCAGACACTGCCCCCGCAGTTCCCATTGCCAACGGTTCCTGGCCAATGGGAGCTGCGGAACTGGCACTCGAGGCAGGGGCAGAGCACAGAGCCACCCTGCACCTAGGAGCCAGACATGGCAGCCGCTTCCGGGAGCCACGCAGAGCTAGGACAGGCAGGGAGCCTGCCTTAGCCCCACTGCACTGCCAACCAGACTTTTAATGGCCCGGTCAGCGGTGCTGACCACAGCCACCATGATCTCTTTTTGACTGGGTATTCTGGTCGAAAACCAGACGCCTGGCAACCCTACCTCCTTTCCAGAGGGAAAACTAAGAACACAAAGGATGGGCAGACAGCTTTTCCTGACCATGGAGCACACTTCGGGAAAACAGTATACTAGGAGAGAGGAAGGAATAAAGCCCCTCTCTTTTTCTGGCTCTCCCTACTGGCTAAGCATCCACCCCACAGCTGTTAGGCTGCTCTCAGCAGAGAGACAGAGAAGTGTTATCAGGTTGGATGTAGGGCCAGGTGAAACAAGGCCAACAAAACTCTAAATACCTGGGTCCATATCAATGAAATAAATGGAGAGTTCTATGTAAACACATTGGGATATAATGTGCCATCAGTTAAGTGAGGTTTCCAGGAGTCATTAATGGATATGAAATATCACTAATGTTATACCAGGTTTTCAGAACCCTTTCGTACAAGTAAATCTCATTTTGTCCAAATCCTAGAAAAAGTACTGTGGGTATTATCTTTTTCTCATGTATATTTTTAAAGCCTTCAGAGTTCTCTGTGGTATAAATTCCAATAGTAGCACAAGCTAGCATTCTATTATGCCAGAGACTAAATTAAATACAGCATAGTAAGCTGTAATATAGCACTGCTAGAAATACTAGGGGGCAGATCATGGAGGATACTTTAGCAGGGAGTAGAGGAATTAGTGGTTTCAATTGGTAGCAACAGTTTAGCATTTTTGAAAGAAAGAAAACAGTACTGCGTGAAAAGCTTTTCTGGTATATGAAAATTTCAGATCCTGAAACAGCTGCTTTTAGTTTGAGACTGTAATAAACTCCAATCTCTTGAAGCAGTGTCGCAAGAAGTAATAACTGTATGAGGAAACAAAAAGTACAGTACCATGGATGTAGAATGAACAGGGAACTACAGAAAGAGTGAGATTTTTTTAAACAATGAAGAAGAGGAAGAGGAACCTTACCCTATTTTTATTTTAAAAAACAACAACAACACCTTACTAGAGGGACCAGCAGCAGGAAAGTACTGATTTCAGTAGAGAAGATGGTATGTGCAAACTTTCACTTGCAGAAACGTGACAGGGATGGTAGCAGGACTTGGACTTCCATGGGACTAGATGAAGACTGAAAAGCAAATATGCACTTCTGATTTTTCAGATTACATTTTCTGGACAATGTGAACTATATAAACCTTCCCAACATAATAAAAGAAACTACGCAAAGAAACTGTAGTGAGAACAACCAGTAAAAACTACAACAATACAAATTACAGACAAAAAAATTACATTAAAAGAATATTAAGGTTGCAAAGTCACACAGTCAAAAGCTAGGAATTGCCAGAATTAAGATTGCTTGTGGAACCTTAATTTGGGCCCCTTGTATGTATGCATTATGGTATAGTCTTTAATTACATGATCACATTCAATTTTTTCCTCCTTACTCCTACATCATTCAGTACATAGGATGAACAGGATGCTTGCTGAAAAGGTAGCTAATCAATATTTATTTTTTATCCCCATCATTCAATGTGTGGCCCCAGGCCTTATTTACCACACACCATCCAATCCCTGCACTGAAAATAGTATTAATTTAATCATGAGCTTTGTTTATGGTGCTCATCACTATAATATCTATGTACCTCATAAACATTAATCAATCTTCACAACATCCTATGACAATAGGTGGTATTATCTCCATTTTACAGATGGGGAACTGAAGCAGAAGGAGATTCAAGTCAAAACTGTTAGAAGTGTCCACTAATTTGTATACTACACTTGAGATACCTACACTTGCATGGTGGTGAGTTATATGGGCCCATGGGGCCCATGCTCCACCAATATTTAGGAACATGGGCCTGGCTCCACCAATGTTTGTGCTTACCACGCTTTGGGGGGGGGCCCCGCACTTCAGGGAAACGCGGGGTCCAGGGCGGCCTGGGCGGTTAGCAGGGGGCCTGGCTCCAGCCTGCCCCTGCTGTGCCCCCTCCCCACCCCCATTCCACCCCTTCCCCCAAGTCCCCATCCCACCTCTTTCTGGCTTCCACCCCCTCCCCCGAGCAATGCTGGGAGCTGACAGGGTGGGTCGGAATGGGGCTAGGTTGCTTGCTGCTGCTGGCGCCAAGCCCCCGCTAACCCCAGGCCGCCCTGGACCCCGTGTCCCCCTGAAGCGCAGGGCCCCCAAAGTGCGGGACCGGGGGCGGTTGCCCCGGTCCGTACTACGGACTGGACAGCTCTGCCTGGACCCATTCTGGGCAACACCAAAAATTATACAAACCTGACGCCCATGTACACCTGAGGGCCTAGTTTTTAAGAGTATTTAGCATTTTATAGCACTTTATAAGTCCAAACTACAGCTCCAATTGAGTTCAGTTATTGTGAGCGATAAATACTTCTGCAAATCTGGACCAAGGTGTCAGTACCCAACCCGATTCATTCCCAAACACCCTCCATCTTGTACACTGAATGAAGCAGGTGTCCTATGGGAAAAATAATATGTGATCATATAATTAAAGACTATCATAATGCACATGCACAAGGGGGGTTGAATTAAGATTACACAGGCAATCTGGCATTGCTTACATATGGCATTTCTTAACTTTTGAGTGTTTAATATTACAGCCTTAATGCTCTTTTAATTTGACGATTTTAAAATGTAATTTCCTAAATTTAAAAAAAAGCAAACTTTAAAAATGAATTCTATTAGATGGAACCATACTGACCCCCACATGGGTCACCAGCAGCATTAGATCAACAGCACAGATTTCCACAATTTGAGGTAACTGAATAACTGGCAGCAGAGGTAGGCTATTAGACTATGGGTACATCTACACTTCAAACTGAAAATGTAAATTCCAGTTTAAAGAGACACACCTGTGCTAGCTCTGTGCTAAAAATAGAGTGTAGGTCAGCAGGGAGAGGGGCTAGCCACCTCAAGTACATATGTAGCATCTTGGTTGGGTATGTACTTGGGATGGCTAGTCCTTCCTGCCACTTGCACGGTCACAGCTACATTCTATATTTAGCATGGTAGCTCAATCAGAGCTAGTGCAGTATGTCTCTTCCCGCCGGGACTTACTCCTCCAGCTTGAAGAACTGCAGATGTATCCTATATGAGCCAGCCACTGGAGGGAGGAATAAGACCCTTTGCTAGTGGGATTTAATGGCTATTTGCTTGACAATAGAAAAAATGTTGGGACCCAGGAACCCTGCTTTCAGTTACAGGTACTGCAAGGGAGAGTTCTCCGGGGGTTATAGATTCATCATCTCTTCTCCCAGCTCCCTCTTTTACTATCCCATTCTTTATTCCCCACGACTTCCCCCACTCCTTCCCTCTGACTCCTCGCTCCTCTGCATTGGGGTCAGGCTGCTTCCTCTTTCTCCTCAATGCTGCCTGGGCACCAGAAGGGGAAGCACATAGCACTGCAAAGTGTCTCTCCAAGCTCTCAGTTCTAGTGCCTGATGCCCCAATGGCCCCAACATCCAGGAGCAAAAGTTGAAAGGACAGCCTTCCTCAGTGCTGGCAGAATCTTCAGAGAATTTTGCTTCTAAAATCTCACAAACCTCTGCTGAGTATGTGCAAATGGTGATTTTTAGAGTCTTAGAAATTGGTAAATGAATCTTTCTTGCCCTGGGACAATCCCTCCAGCAAATTGTTCCAAAACATGGAGAACCTAGATCTTCTCAAAATAGTTTAAAATTTTTTTTAAACATGAGCAAAAACATTCCCCACCTCCATTTCAGTAAAATGGTTCAGCAGTTTGAGGCTTAAAAAAAAAAAAAAAAAAAGCTCAAGACAGACACCAGTCATGAACATTTTTAGTTCAAATACTTATAACTTTTCCAAACTTTAAGTATCTGAAAACAGGACTTTATCAAGGAAAGCCTTACGCAACATTAACTATAGGTGACACTACCAGTATCTTTTCCTAAATACTTTATACTAGCCATACTAGTCAAATGTTGGTCCTAGTAAATAAGAGTATTTACTTTTAAACAAATTCAGACAGCAATCATTCAGTTTGAATTGTGAAGTTAAAAGGAAAAGCCAATTTAAACAGATGTTTTTAAACTGAATGCAAAGAACAGATGAGGGCAGTATAGATTTTTGTAGATTAATACTTGGGAATATAAGGAAATCTTTAATGTTATTTTTAGAAGCTGCTTCCTGCTGTTTTCCAGATTTATAATGCTCAACTCAGTGTCACTTGCAGTGTAAACCTGCAACTATGACAACTTTCAGAATTTGAAGTTGTGCCAAAAACAAGCCCAAACAGGATCATTTTTACCCTTTGTGCCCAAATGGTCTAGCAAAAGCTCATCTGGATCAGGGTTTTAAAATGACCACATTTTAGTGAGGTATAGGAAGCTCAAATACGCAATGAAAGAGAGTTTCTATAAATTAACCATCAGCATAAAAAAATAATAATTGGAAGATGAAATAAGCAAATTGTTGTAAAACATCATTGTTAGCAACGTTTCTAAGCAAAAAATCACTTGCGTACTAGCCAAAATATCCTGTGTAAAACCATCTTTAGACAAAAACAGAAATGTGTTTCACTTTAGTTAAAAATATGTATAGCTAGTTAAAAAATATCACTAACAAATACCTAGTAATGTCTTCTCATATGCAGACATCAGAGCTCTGTGTCTAGGTTCCGTAACTGAAGGATAGCCTTTGAATGAAGGGAGGCTAAGCAAGGCATAAACTGCCCACTAGATGTCAAGTTGGCACTCTTCCACAACATGAGTTGCTGATTGCAACACTGCTCAACGTGGAGAGGAGACCAGGCCAATCTAGTACACAGCTGTGGCAACTCTGCATGAGCCAGAGTAGCCTGTGGAGCCTGGTCCAGGATCTGTGATCAAGTGGACAAGGAGGCACGTACAGCAATGGATTCCTGAATTTACTTAGTGTGTTAGACTCTTTTCCACTGCTGCTTCCACTCACTAGCAACGCTGAACAGTAGTGTATGCTAAAGGGCCAGTAGTGCTCTTCTCCAGGAGTGCTTGAGCTGCCTTAGCAAAGGGATGTCTAGAGATTAGACGTGATGTCACAGCTGGGTCCACAGGATCATAGAATTGTAGAAATGTAGGACTGGAAAAGACCTTGATATGTAGGTGCTGACTCCGTGGAAGCTCCAGTACTCAAGCACCCACCAGAAAAAATAGGGGATGCTCAGCACCCACAGGGCCAGATTAATCTTTTGTGCGTCCCACCCCCTGCTCCGCCCCATCTTGGCCTCTTCCCTCTGAAGTCCTGCCCACTGCTCTGCCCCAGGCCCAGCCCCTGATTGGCCTCTTCCCCACATGACCCAGCCTGCGCTCTTCCTCAAGACCCCACCCTCACTCAGCCTCTTCCCCCTGCGGCCCCACCTGCAGTTTACATAGGGGAGAGGGGGCGGAGAGGAGCACCCACTGGCAAAACCAAAAGTCAGCGCCAGTGCCTTGCTAGGTCATCTAGTCCAGTCCCCTGCACTGAGGCAGGACTAAGTATTATCTAGATAAGTGACTCTCAACCTTTCCAGAATACTGTACCCCTTTCAGAAATCTGATCTGTCTTGCGTACCCCAAGTTTCACCTCACTTAAAATCTACTTGCTTACAAATCAGACCTAAAAATACAAAAGTGTCATAGCACACTATTACTGAAAAATTGCTTACTTTCTCATTTTTACCACATAATTATAAAATAAATCAATTGGAATATAAATATTGTACTTACATTTGTGTATAGTATATAGAGCAGTATAAAAAAGCCATTGTCTGTATGAAATTTTAGTTTGTACTGACTTTGCTAGTGCTTTTTAGGTAGCCTGTTGTAAAACTAGGCAAATATCTAGACGATTTGATGTGTCCCCCTGGAAGACCTCTGCATACCTACAGGGATACGTGTACTCCTGGCTGAGAACCACTGGTCAGGGATGATCTAGATCAGTGTTCATCTAACCTGTTCTTAAAAACCTCCAATGACAGAGACCCCACAATCTCCCTAGGTAATTTGTTCCAGTGTTTAACTACCCTTACAATTAGGAGTTTTTTCCCTAAAGTCTAACCTAAAAACTCCCTTGTGCAATTTAAGCCCATTACTTCTTGTCCTGTCCTCAGCAGATAAGGAGACACTTTATCACCCTCCTCTTTAAAACAACCTTTTACATACTTGAAGACTTATGTTGCCCTTCAGTCTTCTCATCTCCAGACTAAACAAACCCATTTTTTTCCACATAGGTCATGTTTACTACAACTTTAATCATTTTTCTTGCGCTCCTCTGGGCTCTCTCCAGTTTGTTCATATCCCTCCCAAAGTGTGGCATCCAGAACTGGACACAGTACTCCAACTGAGGCCTTACTAATGCTGACTAGAGTGGGAGATTTACTTCTCATGTCTTGCTTACAAACACTCCTTCCTATCCTTTCTCTGAATAAAACCAGATCTTCACATTGCTGCTGTGTGTTGATTCCTGTCAGAAAATGGGGCTTCAACCAGAGGTGTAATAGGTTGGTTTCATCTGTCATAGCTCTTCTGGCAGACTTAACAGTAATGGCATCTTATCTAAGGTCTGACAGAGCTACATACACTAGCACATACAAACTGGAGGTTGGGGTATAATGCAAGCAGCCACTAATAATACAAATGGCTGAATTCAGCTGCATGTTGACAAGATGAGCATGGCAACTGCACCCCCCAAGCTGCAGAGCAGTATTCAGCTGGAGCGAATACCAGGGCCAATACATGTGTACAAGGGACTGAAGGGTCTGCTCCCTAGGAGATTCTTGATTGTTATTGTATCAAGGCAGCACAGGAAGAGATCTTCATTTTCAGGTGTTCTAGGTGAGGCTGGTATCTCAGGCTACAGTCAAGTTTTACTCCCAAGTATGTGGCAATTGGTTGGAATGGAATGTAACTGTCCTTGTACACAGATCAAGATGGATTGACTGGCAAGATGACTGTTTAGAAAGAAAGTAGTTGCCCTGTCTTGGTTTCACTAAGGATTAGTCTCCACTGCTGTATGTAAGTGATCAAAATATCTATGTCTTGGCTGAGAGTCTCTTCAATCCTAGTGCCAATTTCCAGTGCCATCAATACCGATATCATCAGTAAGGCTGTTTGTCACTGAGGTCACTGGGCCAGCAGCAGCAGTTTGGGTGTGTGGGAGGGAGCTCAAGGCTAGGGGCAGGATGTTGAGGGGTAGGGGGGCACTTACTTTGGGGTGGGGGACTCCCCAGCTCCCACTGGCATAGGTGGAGGAGAGGCCAGGGGGCTCCGTGCGCTGCCTGCTCCCGCAGGCCCTGCCCCTGCAGCTCCCATTGGCTGCGGTTCCCAGCCAACGGGAGCTGCGCCTGCAGAGCCGGTACTTGTGGCGGGAAGAGTGATTGGAGACCCCTGGCTGGAGCTGCAGGGACATGCAGACTTGGAGCCTAGTAGGGAGCCTGCGAGCCCCACCAATCCTGCCCCCACAGCACCAGCAACGAGGCTTGGCCCCCTACCCCCCAGCACCAACAGGGGTCCCGGGCCACTCCCCCAGCACCCACAGTGTCCCCGGACTGCACCCCTGAGCACCACATCCCCACCCCCCTGCCCAAGTTTTAGTTAGGGGTATATATTAAAAGTCATGGACTTTTGTTTACTGCCCGTGACTGTTACTAAAAATACCTGTGACTAAAACGTAGCATTAATCATCAGCATACACATACTTCTTGTCCTTCATTTCAGGTCCGTTATATATGTAGATACTGAACAAAAGGGCAGCCAAAAATGACCCTGTGGAAGGCAATTACAGACACATTTAAGGTGATTAGATTTTCTTCCTGGCTTCCAGGATGAAGCTTTGGTTACTGATCATTTCTTGGATGAATCGCACCATTGGCCTACAAGAAGTAACTGTGCAGCAGCTTGGCAATCAGCTCAACATTCTACAGTGTCTCCGATTATAAAAAATAAATAAAATAAATTAATGGAGATATCCCATCTCCTAGAACTGGAAGGGACCTTGAAAGGTCATCGAGTCCAGCCCCCTGCCTTCACTAGCAGGACCAATTTTTTTTTTTTTAATTTTTTATTTTTTTTTATTTTGCCCCAGGTCCCTAAGTGGCCCCCTCAAGGACTGAACTCACAACCCTGGGTTTAGCAGGCCAATGCTCAAACCACTGAGCTATCCCTCCCCCCAGATTGCTGTCAGGTCAACAAGGACTGTATCAACTTTCTTTCCTGACTCAAACGTATTTTCTATGTCTCGAGTCACACAAAGATCTTGAAGCTAAAGTTGACAAAATGCAAAATCTGAGCTCAAGTTCTTATCATAGAAAGTGAAAGAAATACAGTCAGAAGGAATCATCATCCAAGGGAGCCCATATCAGTGTCAACATTACAAACCTTAGCACTAGGATTGGCTCTCAAGGTGCTGCACCTCAATATTGGAGGAATTTCAGTGGCCAAGAGAAATATCCTCCCTTCAGCTGACAGAAGAACTTGAAGCACATGTCATCTTGCTTCAGGAAACACACACAGTTACTAACACTAAACTATCAATTCCCGGCTTTGCCTTTGTGACTCACCCCCATCATAGGCAATATTGGAAGGTATTCCAGCAACACCAGTCTCATCATCATGTTCAAATAATGTTATCAAGTGGAAAGCTATAGAAGTGAAGGATCTGACTCTTATTAATGTCTACAAACCTCCATCAGCCAACTGCTGTCTTTCCCATCTTCTCAGGACCTTAAGTTCACTATGGCAATTTAAAATTCACACTATTCCCACAGGGGATACCCTGATGATAGTGTGGATGGTGTAAGGCTTGGGGAGTGGGCATCGATGGTCAACCTGCAGCTTCTGTAGGATCCTAAGTAGCCACCCCCAGAATAAAAGATGGACCTCAGGTTCCTTCCTTGAACTGGACAGCACCCTCTAGTGGTCATGCAGCCTTAAGTGCTTGATATGTTTCCTTGTTCCCTGCACTAGCTATGCCTGATCACAGCAGATATGCAAATTCCAAGTAAAAGTGACCCCCCAGAAACCTTGGTGCAATTTCCAGAAGGCAAGCTGGGATCTGTTCCAATCCAAGTTAGAGTCTCTTGTGGGTAAAGATTTGGAATCAGATATTCGGAACCATATCAGTGCTGTCTACCAAACTTTCATCAATAAAGTTCTGGCTGATGCAAAGAAATGTACGCTTCATCCAGGAATGAATTGTTGATTAAATCAGTGGTCATCTGATAAAACCAGACTATATCAAGAATTTAAATCCACCAAGAATGAATAGGGTGTTTGGGGGGGTGGGGGTGGACAGAAGTAGAGACCATCTAGATCAAACCAGGCAAGAGTGATGGAAAGAAACCCGTCTTCAAATTGAACTTCATGCATTCCAGTAACAAACCCTGGCAAACTGTTAAGAGACTGAGTGGACATCTAGTCTGATCAAGAGGGAAAATCCAGTCAGACTAAACTTCATTGCATCACTGCTGGTAGCCGATTCCTTCTAATCAAGAATGTTTTAAGCCATGCAGTTAAAATGATTGTTGCTGACAGATGGCAAACTCCGAGTGGGGACATGAATCTGATGGCTCCTTTTACTGATCAACAGCTCGACCTGGTTATACATCAATTGTAGCTTAACAATGCTCTTGGGCCAAATGCTTTTGGCTGCTCCAATTTTGAATTGTCATAGCCAAGACTATTGCATCCCAAAAGTGTGGTACAGAGAAAAGGCTGTAGCTGTTCCCAAGCAAGGGAAACCGATGACAGACCAAAAGAACTAATGACCAACGTCTCTGCTGTATGTTACCTATAAACTGATAGAGAAACTAATCCTGATGCATATTAATTAATCCTCAACTGCCTTCTGTTCAGGCTGGATTTGAGAGGGGACAATGCACCCCAAATCTAGTGGCTGAAATCAAATACCCTGTTTTTTTATTATATAGTGCTGCTTCTTGGATTTGCAGGTCTAATTCCAGCCATAAGTACTAACATTTGGAAATCCTAACTTTCTGCATCAAATTAAAGATATATAATTTGAAATTTGTACAAATTTCAGATTAATAAGGCTACAAAATGCAATATTTTTCAGATTATGTAGTTTTAAAGAGGAAGTCATAGTAAATTCACAAACATAGTTTAACTGTTATATCAGCAACAGACACGTACAGAACAAAAGGTGGAAGATATACTATACAGCAACTGCAAATGCCACAAAAGTATGAATTTATGGACAATAATATACATTACTGGTCTGCATCAATCATGGAAGAAGTTACTTAAATGTATAAAATGCAGGTTTGAAAAACCAAAATTTAAATATTATAAATGGTATTCTTAAAAAAGGAGGAGGCAAAGGTGAGAGACATTGGGAAAATCAGCCATTTATCTACCGATCAGTTTGGATCAGCTTTCCATCTTTTTTTTAAAAAATGAGGCGAAAATAAGTTTAGGTCAAATGGCGATGTACAGAAAGTACTTGTTGTGGGTTTCAAGTATTGATTGGGCCTTCACTGAAGTGGTGGTAAAAAGTGAAGCTTGTATTGACTTGAATGAAATCTCTAAAAGAGAAGCTTAAACACTGAGATCAACTTTTACACACCCACATTTGTATATAAAGGTTTTGGTTTTCTAAGTATATATATTTTCAGTGCTTAACTCTGAACATCATAGAATCATAAAAATGTAGGACTGGAAGAGACCTCAAGTGGTCATCAACTCCCCCAGTCCTCTGTGCTGAGGCTTGACAAATAAACCTAGACTATCCTTCACAGCTGTTTCTCCAACCTGTCCTTAAAAACCTTCAATGATGGGGATTCCACAACCCCCCTTGAAAGACAATTCCAGAACTTAACTACATTTATAGTTAGAAAGTTTTTCCTCATACCTAACCTAAAACTCCCTTGCTGCAGATTAAGCCAATTACGTCTTGTCCTCCCTTCAGCAGACATGGGGAACAAGTGACCAGCAGGGATCCTACTTTTCCCATGATAAAAAACCAAAATTCTCTGATTTAAAAAAAACAAAAACAAAAACAAAAACAAACAAAAAAAACATAAAAATCCTCCTTTTTCTGCAATTAAAATGAAATGCTGAACTTTAATTTCCCTAGCCAGAATATATAGAAGTATCAGTTGAACACAATGTTTTATTGATATATTTACAATGTTTAAGGTAGTTCGAAGCCTACCAGTGCCATCAATCCTTATAATAAAATTAATATTAATTAATTAATCTATTCACAGTGCCTTTTCTTAACTGTTGTTGATGGCCCTGCGGTTTCAGCCTCTTGTTTTCGTTTCTTTTCATTCAGTTTAGCACTTTCCATGTGTTCTACAATTGTCTGCCTTCAAATGTAATCTACAGCCACGCTGCATACAGTACAGAACAGCACATTACCATCAACATGAAATTTGTCCTTGCCAAACTCAGTGACACGGTTTTTAGGGGTGATTTTTAAAGTTTTTGGCATCTTTTCATAACTTTAATTACAGTATGGAGTTACGAACACCAGAGTTATGAACTGACTGGTCAACCACACACCTCATTTGGAACTGGCAGTATGCAATCAAGCAGCAGCAGAGACAACAACAACAACAAAATGCAAATACAGTACTGTACTGTGTTAAATGTAAACTACTAAAAAAGTAAAGGGAAAGTTTAAAAAAGATTTGACAATGTAAGCAAACTGTTTCTGTGCTTGTTTCATTTAAATTAAGATGGTTAAAAGCAGCATTTTTCTTCTGCATAATACAATTTCCAAGCTATATTAAGTCAATGTTCAATTGTAAACTTTTGAAAGAACAACCATGTTTTGTTCCGAGTTACGAACATTTCAGTGTTACGAACAACCTCCATTCCCAAGATGTTTGTAACTCTGAGGTTCTATTGTACTCGCGTCTGGAGGCTGAAGTGAAATTTGAGATGCATTAGAACATGAACCTGGAAGTAACCACTACACACTGGAAACAGTTTATTGTAGTATGTTTCGCTATATAAATTTAACGCGCATTCAAGAGGGGTAGGTTGTGTGCTTTGAATAAGTGACAGTGGTACTTTCAGTAAAATTTAGTTAAGAGTAATATATGATTTTATTTTTTCACAAAATGTAAAAACTAAAGATACTCTGTAAAAAACACAAATTTGGAGTTTTTTTCATGGCAAATGGATTGCTAGGATCCCCGCTGATCACCACCCTCTCCACAACAGCCCTTAACATATCAGAAGACTTAACAGGTCCCCATTCATTCTTCTTTTCTTGTGTCTAAGCATCCCAGTGTTTCTAACCTTTCCTCATAGGGTAGGTTTTCTAAACCTTTTATCATTTTTGTTGCTCTCCTCTTGATTCTCTCCAGTTTAACCTCATCTTTCCCAAAGTGTGGCCTTCAGAACTAGACACAGTACTCCAGCTGAGACCTCACTAATGCTGAATACAGCAGGACAATTGCTTTCGTGTCTTACATATGACACTCCTGTTAATACATCCCAGAATGATATTAGCCTTTTTTGAAACTGCATTACATTCTTGGCTCATATTGAATTTGAGAGCCACTATAACCCCTGGGGCCTTAGCAGCAGCACTACCATCTAGCCAACTGTTCCTCATTTTGTAGTTTTACAATCTGATTTTTCCTTCCTAAGTGCAGTATTTTGCACTGGTATTTACTGAATTTAATCTTGTTGATTTCAGACCAACTCTCTAATTTGTCAAGATTGTTTTGAATTCTACTCCTGTTCTTCAAAGTGCTAGCAACCCCTCTCAGCTCAGCATCATCTGCAAATTTTATAAGCATACTCTCCACTCCATTATCCATGTGATCAGTTAAAATAGTGACTAGAAAGGGAATCAGGACTGCCTCCTGCAGGACCCCATTAGACACATACTCTCAGTTTGACAGCAAACCATCAACAACTACTCTCTGAGTACAGTCTTTCAACCAGTTGTGCACTCTTTACAGTAATTTCATCTAGACCACATTTCCCTAGTTTGTTTATGAGACTGTCACGTGGAACTGTGTCAAAAGCCTTATTACAAATATATATCAATAAGATTTATCACATCTACAGCTTTCCCCCATCCACTATGTCCGTAATCCTGTCAAAGAAGGAAATGAGGTTGGTTTGGCATGATTTGTTCTTGACAAATCCATACTGGTTATTCCTTATAACACTATTATCTTCTAGGTGCTTACAAATTGTTTAATAATTTGTTCCAGTATCTGACTGGTCTATAATTCCATGAGTCGTCTTTATTCCCCTTTTTAAAGATAGATATAAACAAACCTCTCATTGCCTTTTATGTCCCTTGCTAGGTGTAACTCATTTTGTGCCTCAACCTTTCTGATTTTGTCCCTATATGCTTGTGCTATTTTTTCGTACTCCTTAGCAATTTATCCATGTTTCCACTTTTTCTAGGATTCCTTTTTGATTTGCAGGCCATTAAAGAGCTCCAGATGGAACCATATTGATCTCTTACTATTCTCTCTCTCTCTTTCCTTCGCACTGGCATAGTTTGCAGTTGTGTCTTTAATATTATCTCCTTGAGAAACTGCCAACTCTCCTGAACTTATTTATCCCTTAGATTTTCTTCCCATGGGACCTTACATACCAGTTCTGAGTCTGTTAAAGTCTGCCTTTTGAAGTCCATTGTCCTTATTCTGCTGGCCTCATTCCTTTCTTTCCTTAGAATAATGAAATCATCATTTCATTATCACTTTCACCCAAAATGCCTTTCACCTTTAGATTCACAACCAATTACTAGCCATTGGTCAGAATCAAGTGTAAAACCCCTTGGTTACTTCCTCCACTTTCTGAAACAAAAAATTGTTCCCAATATATTCTAAGAACTTACCGGAAATTTTGTGTTTTGCCATATTACTTCTCCAACAGATGTCCTGGGTAGTTAAAGTCCCCAATTACAACCAGGTCTTGTGATTTGTATGTTTCTGTTATTTGTTCTAGAAATGCTTCATCCACTTCCTATTACTGATTTGATGGCCTATAGGAGACCCCGAGCATAACATCACCTTTATTTTTTTCCCCATTTTACCTTTACCCACAGAATTTCAACTTGTCTGCCTCTCACCTCCTTCTCGACCTCAGAACTAGTGTATATATTCTTGATGTATAATGTAACACCTCCTCCCTTTATTCCTCATATGTTCTTTCTGAACAAACTATACCCGTCTATATCAATAATCCAACCTTGAAATTTATCCCGCCAAGCCTCTGTGATGCCATTTAAGTCATAATTTAAATTACATACTAATACTTCTAGTTCTTCCTGTTTATTCTCCATGTGTCATAAACAATTCACAACAGCAGTTTCTCATTCATAGGTTCTAATTCAAAACAGATGTGTAAAAAAAGTGCATTATTTCCACACATTAAGCAGAACAACATTTCTGAAATGTGACAATTCAGTTGCACAGATATTAGTTGGTACCTCCTAAAAAGTAAAAATGTGGCACTTGAGAAAAGTTTCAGAATTCTCTAATAGCTCTACTATTGCTTCGGTTTGCTGTTGCAAACAGTATTTTTATTTTAAGGCAAAATTTGACAATGCAGGAAAAAAGTACTGAGGAAGAGATACAGACATATGTAGATGCAACTTTCTCAACACAGGGGAGGGGAGGATGGGTACGGCCTCTAATTTCCTGAACCCCAGAGAATGCACTGCATGGAGTCAGGATCCAGCTAGCAGATAGGGAGGGAGGGAACTGGGCTGGCCCTATGATAGCTGGAGGAAGGGTTATGGGGCACACCTCATCCATTAGTAGATCCACAGAGAAAAGATAACACAGCCTAGAGTTAATTTTTTCTGGAGAGTCTCCTTCCCTTTGAGAGGTGTCCCTGGGGCAACCTGGGCCAAGAGATGGCCCTGGTAGCTTGGCTCCAATGGAACTGTACTTCCAGGGGTAGGGGAAGGAGGCAGAAGGAAGAAAATGGATTGTTGAGGACAGAGCCAGCACAGAGTCACAAGACTTTCACACAGATTCTACTGTCATTTGGAGAATCCCAAGGATGGGCGGGGGGGGGGGGGGGGGGGGCAGAGAGAGCAGCACACTCCCCACCTGCCTAACAGAATTGTGTAATAACCTATATAGAATAGAATTATAGGCAGGGCTGGTAGCACCACCTATTAAAGGTTGACTGACATTTCCCATTATAAGATTCTCTTTTCAGTTGCTTATTACAGTAACTCCTCGCTTAACGTTGGAGTTATGTTCCTGAAAAATGCAACTTTAAACAAAACGATGTTAAGTGAATCCAATTTCCTCATAAGAATTAATGTAAATGGGGGAGGGGTTTAGGTTCCAGAGAAAAAATTTTCACCAGACACACACACACACACACACACACAGAGTATAAGTTTTAAAGAAACAATTTAATACCGGTACACAGCAATGACGACTGTGAAGCTTGGTTGAGGTGGTAAAGTCAGAGGGTGGGATATTTCCCAGGGAATGCCTTACTGCTAAATGATGAACTAGCAATTGGCTGAGCCCTCAAGGGTTAACTCATTGTTAATGTAGCCTCACACTCTACAAGGCAGCATGAATGGAGGGAGCGGAGACAGCATGGCAGAGAAAGACAGAGACATACACCGTGTGTGCGAGAGAGAGATGCGCATTGCTCCTTTAAGTACGCTGACCCCACTCTAAGTACATTGTCTTTTTAAGTAGATCAGCAAGCTGATACCGCAGCTGCTGCCAGGAAGCTCCGTCCTGAGCCTTGTCATGTCCCCCCCTGCTCTGTGGAAGATGGGGTAAGCGGGGTGCAGGAGCAGGGGGACACCCTGACATTAGCCCCCTTCCTTCCCCCCCCCCCCTGCACAGCAAGCAGGAGGCTCCAGGGAGCAGCTCCAAGGCAGAGGGCAGGAGCAGAACATGGCAGTGGGGGGAGAGACAGCTGAACTGCCGGCAATTGATAACCTACTGGGCGGCTGCCACACAGGGAACTTAGGGGAAAGGGGAGCTGATGGGGGGGCTGCCGGTCCACCATGGTTCCAAGCCCCCACTAGCTAGCTGCAACAGGCTGCTCTTCCTGCAAGCAGTGGACAAAGCAGGTGGCTGCCAAATGACGTTATAAGCGAGCACTGCACAACTTTAAACGAGCATGTTCTCTAATTGAACAGTAACGTAACAATGAAACAACGTTAACCGGGATGACTTTAAGTGAGGAGTTACTATACTTTGCCAAAGTTTAAGCATTTAGGCTTCAATCCCTCCTCCAAAACCCAAGACTGTTGGGAAGCCTGAGTTTGTGTCAGAGATGTTATTTTTGCTACCTGTGTGAAAATCCAAATTTAGCCAAGTTATAAGCCTCTGAAAAATCAGAGTTTGCATATGCTCTGTAAAGATTTCTTAGCATTTAATAGCTAAAATCTCCAAGATGCTCAGTGTGGACTGAATCTGTGAACCTCTCACACAGCTCCTAGTGCTGACCAAACTGAGAATGCCTTATCCCCACAGAGAGAGTGAGCATGCTCCGTCCATCCCAGGGCTACAGGTGAAGCACTGGACTTTACCTATAATGGGTGCTCCTAATTGCTTTAGGACTTTGTGGGGCCAGACACTGGAACTGAGAGAAGAGCATCTCTCTCTCTCTCCTGTGTTTGCAATGATCTTCGTGATGGCACTCAGGCACCGTAAAGGAGAAAGTTGTCTCATCTGAATTCAGGGGAGACAAAAGCCAGACCGCAGGAAAGGAAAAGGAGTAGATTGGGGAAAGGAGACTATGAGAAGGGGGGAGAAGGATAGCTCAGTGGTTTGAGCATTGGCCTACTAAACCCAGGGTTCTGAGTTCAATCCTTGAGGGGGCCATTTAGGGATCTGGGGCAAAAATCTGTCTGGGGATTGATCCTGCTTTGAGGGGTGTGGACTAGATGACCTCCTGAGGTCCCTTCCAACCCTGATATTCTAGATTGGAACTGGCAGGGGAAGAGACTGGGACTGGCTGGGCAAAAAGATACAGATGGTTGACCAAGGTGAGGGCAACAAGGCAAGGGCTCTAAATTTGGACAAGAGGAAGGGAGAAACTGGGATTGGTTCAACAAGGAGATTGGAACTAGGAATCAGTGTAAGGGAAATGGGGGGTGAGGGGAGAGGAGACAGATCTGACAAGGATCTGGAATGCGGTGGGAAGAACTGGGACTGGCTGGGAAAAGAGCAGTGGTGGATTAGCCACTGGGTCAATGGGGCCCCGGCCTATTGGGGGGGGGGCTATGGAAAAATGGATGCCCCCGTGCCCCGACCCGCTCTGCCTGGCGCTTCTGCTGGGGAGCAGGGTCAGGAGAGCCAGGGGTGGGAGGAGCAGAGGGGGCAGGGAAGGGCCCCCACTTGCTCTGGCCCAGGGCCCCACAAATCCATAATCTGCCTTTGGCAAAGAGACTGGGACAAGAAGCCAGGGATGGGGTGGGAAAACAGATTGGATGAGGAGCCAGGAGGAGGAACTAGGACTGACTAGACAAAGAAATTGGGACTGGGATGAAAAACCTGAGAAGTAGAGAATGGCAAGATCCAGGGTTGGGGAAGAGAGGACAGAAGGGAAAGGGCCAGAAGCAGTTAAGCTTGGGGGAGACAAAAGAATCTGCGTCCACTATAGCACAGTCCTCACAAGAGCCTGGAATGGAATCCAAAATTCCTGAGTCTCACTATTCACAGCCATCAGCAAACATCTGTGAAAACCACTAGCAAAATGTGTGTCATTCCCCTCTAGTGCTGGTCTTTAGAGAGGATAAGCAACCTACTACTGTTATCAGTTATTCCATTAGCTCAAGTGACGGAGGTCTGTGTGATCTAAGGTTTCCAGCTGATGAACATGTAAGAGCCAGTGCAATGCCACATAAGAGATTTTCTGTTTTTTCAGTTTGTCTTTAAGAGACCAGGAAGTTTGCAAAGTCACACACTTACGTTAGGAACTGTCAGAATTAAGGTTGCCTATCTATCCTTAATTCAGCCCCCTTGTCTATACGCATTAAAATAGAGTCTTGTATTACATACCACATACTTTTTCCCCCCACAGGACCACTGCCTCATTCAGTGCACAAGATGGACCTGCTCTGGAATAAATCTCAGCTGTGCATGAAGGAGGCTGTTGTCTGTAGGATACCGGCCTTATTTGTTACAGAACTTGGAAGGTGCATAGTGATTGAGGTAAATGATTGCAAGAAGAGAAATATGGTCTTATGGTTAAGGCAGCTGAAGGCTGCCCTCGAGAACTGGATTCTATCCCTGCCTCAGCCACAGAGTTTCTATCTCATAAAGTCAATTAAACCAATCTTTCCACACGTGGTCAGTAACTGTGTGTTCCTCATTTTCTGGTTGCCCAACTTAATATCCTGGGGTGTGACTACAGACATGCCATTCACTTGCAGCTGCATCTGAAGTCAATGGGAGCTGTACTTTGAACATATAAAGTGCTATATAATGTTAAATTCTCCAAAAACTCAGCAATTAGGTATCTCATACTGAGCACCAAAAATTAATGGAAACTTTTTACATTAACCTGTGTGCCTCATTTCCCCATTTTTTAAAGGGAGACAATACCACATCTCCACCTAACAGGAGGACTGAAGATTATTAATGTTTGTAAATACTATATTGTTGAACACCATTGAAAAGCCCATAAGGACATTAATAATTCTGTATTCAGATAGGGTGACCAGGTGTCCGGTTTTTGACTGGAACACCCGATCGAAAAGGGACCCTGGAAGCTCCGGTCAGCACCACCAACCGGACCATTAAAGGTCTGGTTGGCGGTGCTGCGGTACTAAGGCAGACTAGTCTCTGCCTGTCCCGGGGCACTGCGCTGTACCCTGGAAGCAGCCAGCAGGTCCGGCTCCTAGGCGGGGGGGGGGGGGCACGGGACTCCACGCGATGCCCCCGCCCCAAGCACCAGCTCCGCACTCCCTTTGGCTGGGAATCAGCCAATGGGAGCTGGGGGAGCGATGCCTGTGGGCAAGAGCAGCGTGTGCATAGCCTCCCCCCATCCACTAGCACCGGACCTACTGGCTGCTTCTGGCGCACGCACAACGCAGTGTCAGGACAGGCAGGCAGCCTGCCTTAGCCCCCACACCGCTGCACTGCTGACTGGGAGCCGCCCAAGGTAAACCTGCACCCCAACCCCAAGCACCAACCCCAAGCCCCCCCAAATCCCTCATCCCCAGCCCCACCCCAGAGCTCGCGCCCCCAGCCAGAGCCCTCATCCTCTCCCGCATGCCAAACCCCTGCCTAGTGAAAGTGAGGGAGAGTGGGAGAGAACGAGCCACTGAGGGAGGGGGAATGTAGTGAGCAGGGGGTGGGGCCTCAGGGAAGGGGTGGGTCTAGGGTGTTCGATTTTGTGCAATTAGAAAGTTGGCAACCCTATATTCAGAGCATGATTTGAATAGTGTGCAATAAATAAGGAGCTAGGGCCATTCATTGAACAATGAGGATAAAATAAACTATAAATAGCTGCTCAGTAACTGCGCACTATCCATAAAGTGCGCTAAATGAGGGAAGGGTCCTCTAGAATAAAACATGTGATCTTGTAACTGAAAATTATCATAATGCAAACACACAAGGGGAGCAAATTAAAGGTGCACAGGCAACCTTAATTCTGACATTTCCTAATTTCTGAGTGCTTGATTTTGCAACCTTAATAATGTTTGTTCTTTTAATGTAGTTTGGTGTGTTTATACAGGACACAGAGAGAAAATACACAAGCATGTCCTTGCAAAGTTTTCCTCCTCCTAAGTGCCCCCCAATGAGTTTTATCACAAGAGATGGTGATCCAGTCGTGGAATAAGATCTTCAACTATTACAGTTGGTTGCAATATGTTTCTTTCAAAACAAATTATGATTACTTGGCAAGATTCAGATGCCAGCAAGGTACTGATCTTAATTACTGCAAAGCAGTAAATTATGGTCATAACACATAGCATATTAAATTTTAGTATCAGAGAAACTTTTAATGTAAATTAACAGGAAAAGAAAGCCACAAACTTTAAGAATACTTCTCTGACCAGACATGCAACTGTTCTATGTATATTGTAACAGATGAGAAAATTGGGTGGAGAAACTGGAAATAAAACAGTTCTAACCACCTGGGACTAGGTCATCTCTTTTCTACCTCTACAATATGAATAAGGAACAGGTGACAGTGACTCACAAACCACACTTCATATGCATGCTAGAGGCATGACTAATTTTGAATCTCCCTGCAAAAATATAGTAACCTTTTGTTCAAAATAGGTTTCAAAGTATGTCAATCATTTTGGAATAAATTGTCATAATTTAAATTAGTTTTTACTTGATAAGATGTCCATTGGTAGCACAGTTTTGCCATAGTTTAAAATAATGCATTTAGTAATCAGTCTTATAGGTCTGTATTAGTTTAACTGGCTCAAAAAAAAAAAAAGTAACATTGCATGTAGAGGAAAATTAGTGGAACTTTAATTATATGGCAGGACAATTCCTAAATTAAGATTTGTATTTAAAATAATTTAACTGAAAAGTGTCTGCTAGGTATGTTTGAATTTTATTACTGCACTGTAGATTAAGGTGGCTTTTTAATAAATACATAGCAGTTTCTTCTTGAGCACTTTGCATAATACGGCTTGTGCTTGGATGCCTGTTTGGGAGGCCTCTTCAATCCCACTGAAGTCCACAAAGCCAGAAAAGATATTTTTAAAGCAAAATCTTCTAAAGCAACAGGCAATGGGAATGAGAAACTTAAAGGAAAGGAACAGTGTGTGTCTTATTGGCCTTGAAAGAGAAAGAATTATTTATAGAAGTCAGCTGGGTTCAAGTTGCAGTACTCCTTGGTTCAGACAAAACTGTTAAAAATCTGTTGCTCATGATTTTTAATTGTGTGTCTAGTTAAAGGGGAAAATTGATTTGATGTTGGATTAATGTGTTATTTTGGCTTTTTTGTGGGTGAAGCGCTTTTGTGGCAGCAAAGAATATTTAATGCAGCCATATTTCATGTTTTCCTTCTTTCTACCACCAGTTTATATGGATTCAGCTCTTTGTACAGTTTCTCTTGCAAATTATTTCCTCTCTGCATTGTACTTTTAGGTCATGCTCATTTTAGATCATATTATGGTGGGTGAGGACTTCGTTAGAAGGATGAGATTCTTTCGATATTTGTCCATGTATAGTTTGCTCATTATGATAATTTGCTATACACTAATAAGCATAAAATACATTAATCGTGCATTTAGTGTAATTTTGACTGATTTTCATGGTGTTTTACTGCATTTAAATCTTTGAGATGGAGAATATCACAGGAGTTAAGAATTATTTGCTCCAAAGAAAGGAGCTCTCGGCTTCAAATATAGTACTTTGATTTTTGTTTTGAGAGCAGTTTGTATTTAACTTTAAAGAAAAATCATAAAATGTAGTTTATTCCAGTTCCCTCTCCCTTTTCCATCCTCCAGTTCTTATGCTTATGGAAATGTCTACTAATAACAAATGTCTGAAAACTGATGTACAGGTTTCTGGTAATAGCTCACTAGGCTAGATGACAAGTTCTTACAGTAGAATTCTGTTCTCAAAATTGACTCTGTAAAGGTGATCTTTACATTTGACCATTAGTGATTTCTATATTGCTCAACTTGCAAGTAAAAAGATGGTTTACTTTCAGCAAACTCAACCTGGGTCTGAGTCAAACTGTGTTCTGATGCCACCTTCATTTTCTTTTCTTACTTCTACATCTGTACCTTACCATATGCTGTTCCCTGGGATTGCCCTTCCAAAATTTGTAAGCCACTTTCCCACTCCTTATTCAAGACTCAGCTAAAAAATTATTTTATCTGTAAGCCAGCCAGAGACTCCAGCCAATAGGGGCAGAAACAGCCCTAGCAGGGACTGCTATGCTGGGGCCCAGCTGGAGCCAAACCTCCCCCAGCACCACTACCCAGGCCCACAATGGTGCAGGGGGAGGTTCTCAACCTATTTACCACTGTGGGCCGCATATGCAGCCCACAATGTGTTATGTGGGCCGCATCCAATACTACCTGTATGGTCATGAGGATGTCACATGGGCTGCAGCTCTGTGCTGATTGGGCCACAAGTGGCCCACAGGCCACCGGTTGAGAACTACTGCTGTAGGGGTTTTAGCATTCAGGAGGTGTCTCCCTTTCTCCTCCCCATGTGGGCTTGGGAGAACAGTGTAGAAAGAAGCCAAAACACAGATTCCAGCCTATAGTGGCAGAAGTGGCCAAAGCAGGGACATTTGGTCCTTTGGACATTGGAAAACTTTCTATAGTTTTGACTGAACTTTCTCTGTCCTGTGCTGATTGGCTGTTTACTCCAATCCTCCCACTCCTACTCCCTCACAGTCTCTTCACCTCAGCTTCACTCCACACCTGCCCCTCTTACCCGCTTTTCCTCTGTCCTGGATCATCACTCTCCCTTTCCCATCCATTGAACTTATCACCTCCCACCAAAAACCATAGAACTAATGTGACTTTCGCTGCCAGCACACTGTTCACTCTGCTGGATGTTCTACCCCTTCCCCCCACCCTGTGTCTGTCTTTTCCATCTAGACTGTAAGCCTTTTGGGGCAGGAGATGTCTGCTACTGTTTGCACAGCACCTAGCACAATGAGATCCCACTCTTGGTTGGCCCTTAGGCACTACATGATAAATATGATTATTAATAACAATAGAATTATCATGTATATGTATTTTCTAGCTATAACCATAGTCCCTCCCTTTTTATCCATTTTTTCATGCTCACTTGTTGTGCATGTCCAAACTTAGATTATAAACACTTTGATGCAAAGACTGAGTCTTAATCTCCTCTTGTGAAGTACCTAACCGGTTTCTGGGTGTTCAACTATAAGTTTTGCAGGCTAAGTACTATCCCTAATTACCTGGGCAACCCATTTTTTCTCAAATTATGTCCTCAGTTATATGGGTACAACCATGTTGCCTTCTGTTTGAATGCACATGTGTAATTGAGGCATAATCTGGAGACAATGCAGCTGAAAAGGAACCCAGGAACTAGAAGTCAGTTAACAACTGAGGCCCTGAATCAGAAAAGCTTCCCTATTTAGGACAATACATAAATACATTTAAAAACTAAAGCATGTGCTTAAGTGACACTGCTTTGAAATTACGCACATGCTGAATCAGGATCTGAGGACACCAGAGAAGAATCCAGTTCCCCCTTTCAGAGCCAAATTGATTCTGCATGGTTGATGACAGTTTTTTATTCTCCAACAAAATATCAGTTCTCTACCTATTTTGGTAATACTAATGCAACTTTCTTAAAAAAAGACAGACTACTACAGCACTACATACCAGAAGTGTATAGTATAGTAAGTACTGTTGTGCTCATACAGGTGTTTGAAAACATCAGTTGAAAGTTATCATTAAGAGACTCATTTTCATTAAAGGGATGTGAAAGGTGGTCATTAAATATACACATTAAGATTAGATAGTACCCTATCTTATTTGGACAAGTGACTTAAATGGAACACTTACTTTGACACTAATCCGTCAAAGAACTGTCATTCCATCTAGCAAGTAGTACCCATGTGCACAATTATGTAGCTGCTGCTCTGAGAAATGTAGACTGTTGTATGCTAGACAGGCCATAGATGTGCCCAAGGCCACATGCAATAGATCTGCTGTGCATTTCTAAGCATATCAGAAAACCTTTTCAATATTAATATCAACTACAGAGCTTAATCTTGCACACCTGACCAATCTTTTTCTACCACTGACATTGTGGCCCAATTCACATTCACAATATGAAACATCTGACCTTTTTTGTGCCTTTACATAATTAGTGTGTACTGAAGTATGGATCATCGGTGGTAACACTTTAAAAGACACTTTAAGGCTTTAGGCCCCAACCTCAATAGAACACATTTAACTTTATGCATGTAAATAATTCCATTTACTTCAATGAACTACACCCATGGTTAACTTTAAGCCCATGATTAAGTGCTCTGCTAAAATCAGGGCCTCAGAGTACAAGCCACTGTCTCTTCGCAAATATTTTTCAGCGTGGGTTAAAAGAGGCATTTTACCTGGGTTGCCAGGTGTCCGGTTTTCAACCACTAAAAGTCCAGTTGGTGATGCAGCAGGGCTAAGGCAGGCTCCTAGGTGTAGGGGAAGCCAGAGGGCTCTGTGCGCTGCCCCCACCCCAAGCGCCAGCTTCGCAGCTCCCATTGGCCGGGAACCGCAGCCAATGGGAGCTGCAGGGGCGGCACCTGCGGATGAGATATCGTGCAGAGCTGCCTGGCCGTGCCTCTGCATAGGAGCCAGAAGAGGGACATACCTTAGGCGGCTCCCGGAAGCAGCGGCAAGCACGGCCCGGAGCCTGCACGCCTTCCCCAACCCCCTGCCCCTGCTCTGATCCCCCTCCCACCCTTCGAACCCCTCAATCCCAGCCCAGAGCACCCTCATACACCCCAAACCCCTCATCCCCAGCCCCATCCCAGATCCCGCACCCCCACCTGCAGCCCTCACTGTCCCCTGTGCCCCAATCTGCTGCCCCAGCCCTAGCCCTAATCCCCCTCCTGCCCTCTGAACCCCTCGGTCACAGCCCAGATCACCCTCCTGTACCCCAAACCCCTCATCCCCAACCCCACCCCAGAGACCTTATCTCCCTCCTTCCCTCCCACCCCCGCGCTGCCCCAGCCCTGATCCTCCTCCCTCTCTCCAAACCCCTTGGTCCCAGCTTGAAGCACCCTCCTATACCTCAAACCCCTCATCTCCAGCCCCACCCTGGAGCCCACACCCCCAGCCAGAGCCCTCACCCCCTCCCACACCCCAACCCCCTGAGCCAGCCCAGTGAAAATGAGCAAGAGCGTGAGGATGAGGAAAGCGAGTGAGAGAGGGAGGGGGGATGGAATGAGCGGGGGTGGGGCCTTGGAGAGGGGCAGATCCTCTGACAAGGGGCAGGACGGGGCAGAGCAAGGGTGTTCGGTTTTGTTAGAGTATAACGTTTGCAACCCTACATTTTATAATTACAGATTCCAGATTGGCATTTAATGGCTACATGTTTTAAGCTATATCTACACTTACAGCACTGTGTAGAGTCCAGGCACTACATGTGTAGCTACACATGTAAAAGACCATGTACACCGTGAAAGGCAGACTGCATCCACACTTGTCACTGCATTGTATAGCTATACACCACAGGGAAAGGCTTCAGCAGCAGGGAGGCAACACGAAAAGCCTCCAGTAGCAGGGAGTCAATGTGACACTACGTAGCTAAAGCAGCAGTGTGGACATGTATACCGGAGGGTATATACCTCAAGAGCTCAGGCACTCTTCCCGCCTAAGCTGTCTACACTGCTATTTATACCCATGCTACCTGGGTAGCAGTGTCTGTACTCTACATGCTGTCACAAGTGCAGACGTACTATTAGTAATCATTTCTACTGTAGCAAAGTTTTCTTTCTTTTCTGTTGTATTCCAGTAAAATATAGCTTTTTAAAGATTATAGTGTATGGGGAGCTTTTGGTAAATAACTGTAAAGACAAAAACTAGTTTTCAGAAGAAGAGAAAAATTATTCATGCTCTTGTAAATATACTTACCCTGCAACTTTTCAGCCCTGAGCCACTCTAGAGCGTGAAATTTACTTGGAATGACAGACCTGACTGTGCCCTTTGCCTACAGTGCCAGAAGGAGTATTGTGTCAATGTGATCACCAGTGTTAAATGTACCATACTAGTTTTGGCAGCATTCAACAACGCCTTCATTGACTTCTGAATGTAGAACCACATTAACAATTGTAGGGGGCCCTTCCTTGGGTCTTTCCAGACAAATGCAGCGTTTGGTGAGGAAAGCTAACTAGGCTCTCTGCAGCAAGTTGGAGGAACTTGCCTGATCCATTCCAAGGCAATCCCTTGCTCCTCAAGGATATTCCTGAACAATAGCAGTGATAGAGGCACAGCCTTCTGCTCCTGTCTTTTTTACTCTCACACAGACTGCTCAGAGACCTTCCTTTAATAGATTCCACTGTGCAGTTTATGTACAGCACTTCACCTCCCCACCTTTTACATACTCATGCACATGATTCAGAGAGTCATTCAGCTTTACTCCCCCAAGAAGGGGAGGTGGGAAAAGGTCTCTTCACACAGGGGCTCCCTTTATCAGGCCCAGCTAGCCTCTTCTTTTTTTCTTCTACTTCCCCCTCTGAGCACTTCATTCCTGTGATCTTTTTAAATTACTTGCCTGTTAATGGGTAATTAGCTCATTAACATCCTAACTGCAGTCTGGCCTAGTATTCGGGCACACCCTGAGCAATTAGGCCTTCTCTGGGGGAACCTAACTGGTGCTAATAGGGACCAGAGTGCTGGCTCAAGCTCCCTCTCTTAGCACTCAGTCACAACCAGCAACAAATACTGCTGCACAGTTAAGCAGCAGAGATGTAGCCAAAAGCTTTGATAGAAGTCCCACAGACATAGAAGGGGAAACCTGACTGTATCAGAGGTATGTGCTACTAAAGTGTCACTGGAGCCTCAAGCTGGGAAGGGGTGAATGCTAGAGGCAGCATTGAGATCACTAAGGAGTCTCCAAAAGTGATATATATCAATGGAAAAGGAGAACCATCATGCTTTCCTTTTTTTCCTCCCTACACTCCTTTTGGAGTCCCTAAAAACAGGAGAACGAGGAGATCTGTATGCGTAACTCTCACTTGCAATGTTGATTGGTGTGGACTCTAAGGGCACTGACAGAACATTTGATGCCACCAGCAGTACCGACATAGATGAGGTACCAGAGTAGTCAGTCAGTTTTAATGGAGCCTGAGGCATTGGACAGTCCTGGGTGGGAAGCTCTGCTACAGTAGGTATTTACCTTGCGGGGGGAGATCATGGGTCAAAATTGAGGGCCATACAAAGGCTAGGGTGGCAGGTGCATCTCATGTCTCTTTACAGAAGTCCTTGACAGACAAAGAGATGGATCTCAAAATTCCAAAAGAAGTGCTAAGATGTTGCAACTGAAATCTCAAAGTAGCCTAGTGTGTCTGCATTCTTAACAGTCTGTTCTTCCTCATCCAAGGAGTGAAGGCCTAGCAAACTGTGTATTGTGGGGCTGTAACTAGGGCAGGGCGGGGCAAAAGGGGCAGCCATCCAGGGCGCCGAGATGGCAGGGGCACAAAAATGGAGCAGTGCAGGATCGGAACCAGTGGCATCAGTGTCTCCCTCCCCCTCCCAGGATTGGGCCCAGCAGTGTCGGCCACAGTCCATAGGTTTAGTTTGGGGTGGGGGGCATTGCCCCCGCAGAGGCCCAGACTGGGAGTGGAGGGTGTGGCATGGAGCTGTTTCACATGCTGGGTGCCTCTGTAGCTGGATGCCACCTCCTGTGTCCTAGTGCCAGTCATCTTCCCCTTCTGTGTGTTCTAGGCGCCCTATATGGCCACCATCCTGTTTTCTGTACAACGGTGAGTGCCTGTGGGGGAGGAAGGCAGGGCCAAGGGGGTTGGGGGGAAGAGGCAATGGTGAAAGAAGGGGGATGGGAAGTGGGACCCCTGCATGCAGCATCCCTGCAGTAGCAGCTGGGGCTTCCCTATTAAGCCATCCTCCTCCCCCCCCCAGCACTGGCAGCCCACCTCTAGTGGGTATCCCTGCGGCAGATGCCTCCTCCAGTGCCCAAATATCCCTCCCAGTACACAGACACCCCTCAGTTCTCCCACCCCAAATAGCCCCTGCAGTTCTTTCTCCTAGTACTGTTCTCTATTTGGGAACTTGAAATATGGTAACCCTAGGGGTCGCTCCATTCTCACATCCTTGGTTTCTGGAGCTGGTGGGAGCAAGTCCACCCTGCCAACAGCCACCTGCCCCCAGTGCCTGGGCTGGGCGCTGGGCACACAGGCCGCTTCCAGAGGGTGTCATGGGCTTGCACCAAGCTCCTTTGGGGCAGAGGCAAAAGTTTGTTAGGGGTGCAGCTTGGAGCTTGTGGAGCAGCCGGCCGTGCAGATGCAGCCAAACAGCGCCCCAGCTCTCACAGAACAGAGAGGCAGGGGCCTGAGCATTCCAGGCAGCTCCCACCAACTTCTGATCTGCCAGCTCCTGACAGGAGATGATGGTTTTCAAACTATAGGGCACATCCCCCTAGGGAGGCATGCCCCACAGTTTGAAAACCCCTGGGCTAAATGGGAGCTAAAATGTTTAATTACAGCTCTGGTGTATGGAGATACTATGCGAGCCTCTCCCAAGCACACTGGGCACCAAATGTGTACATCTGGCTCTGGAAAGATGGCTGAGCAGGTCTCTTGAACCTACAGGGTTCAGGACCAGACACAGCTATGAGGATACCCAAGGAAAGTTGCCTAAACTACTCTAACTGTGCTATGAGTAACTAAGCAACAAACAAACAATAAGGCTAACCAGCTTGCGGACATGAGAAGTAGTTCTATTTAATTTTCTGCAGCAACAAAGGAACCGAAGAGGTTGGTAGATAGGGAGCTCCCTTTCATAGATGGAACCAATGGCATTATCCTAGCATGAGAACACTATTGCACCATCCAGGGGACAAGGCTGTGTTATATAGTCCTACAGCTTGATGCTAGAGGCACTAAATCCCATAAATGGGAATGCACAGAGGCCCTTGAAGATCATCATGCAACTTTCTCCCCTTCTTCCTGCACCCTCTTCCCACTTTTCCATTCAAGCTACTGAAGAAACATTCTGCCATCAAGCATTTCATTGTATGCCTGGTTAAAACACTTAAAACCAAGTATTAGAAACCCCCATTAAAGGTTCATCTCCTACCAATACTACTCAACATAGTGTTTACTATTGTGAGAAGTCCCATTGACTACGATGGCTCACAGTAGGAAGCACCATGTTGGACAGCATTTGTACATCATGTACAAAATTATGGGCATTATCTTGATTTAAGGATCTATTACTAAGATATGCAGAACACTGGTCTTAAAGAAAGTACCAGAGTTCTTCTCCCGTCTCTTCTAAAAGTCAATAATTATCGTTGTGGCTGATGTTCACACTACCCTCCATCGGTAGGTGGTGCGCGTCCTCACCAGGAGCACTTCCACCGACTGAAAAGGGGCAGTGTGGGGGCTCTCAGCTCCGTGCAGATCCACCCAGGTTTCTTGCCTCCCTGGCTACTCACCTCCCTGAGCGGGGAGGCAAGATGGGGGTCAGCCATGCTCTAGCTGGAGCCCACCAACAGCTACGGGGTTTCTTGTCAATTTCAGGGCCCAATTTTGAAAATGTTGATGAAAGTGTATTAAAATATTTTTTTGTTCATGTTACTAGCTGTTTGCTCTGGAAATCTGCTGCCACTGTTTTACCTTCCACTTTTCCCTCTTTCCCATTACACAGAGTAAAGGAAAAATTCCTTCATTTTAATTTTAGATAAAAGTTTTTAACAGGATTAATTTACTACTATTAATTCAGCTGTGGTATTTGGAAATTAACATAATGAAATTCTTGCACAAGAGAACAGAAACAGTGTGAAAGACTGTTTAACTTGCTGTTGTGGCATTTCAGTTTCATTGTGGAGAGAAGGTGAAAGATCCACCTATGGCTAAGACATTATCTGAAGGAAAAAACATGTAACATTGAACATGCTGGACAGAAGGGGAAAGATCTTATGGGATTGCTGATCACCGGATCTCTCAATCGCGAGATGTGTTTGCACTGGTGAACTCCAAGTCTGTAATGAGGTGAAAAAGGAGTAGGGGAACATTAGATAGCTGCCTACCACAATTCTGCCACAGAAACCACCTTTCATCCCCTCCCCCCCCTTTCTGCCCAGGTAAATGAAACAAACCACTTAAGTTTTTAGTATGACTCTTAATAGTCTTTTGCTAAGCACAGGTGAATCCATCTACTTATAACAAATCATGAAGCTAGGATAGCCTATGAGATCCTGATTCATGCCCTCAAGCAGACAGAACAAATGGAATTCTATCTAAACCTTAAAATTCTGGACACAGAATGTTTCAAGGCTCTGCAGAGATAGTGCTACAATTTCTTCCCCCCTATATCCCCACCCCCACTTTAGGCTTACAGCAAAAGCTAGATGAAAAGAAAATACCCTGATTAATGAGAAGTCAATGGAAGTTGCAGGATCTCAGGACCCCCTTTTTGGGGGGGGGGGGGCGGGGGAGAAGATATAGGGTAGAAGGTCAGACATTTTCTATACAGATGCCTAAATTTGGATTTAGGAGCCCAATAGCAGATGTACATGTTTGAAAATTTTAGACCAAGTGTGTGGTTTTTATCTTTAAAAACTTGCTCTAAATGGAAACCATGAAAGAGAGTGACAAGCTCCAAATATTTTCCTGCATTTTTCTTAGTGCTCTGACATCTTTTTTTATTCTTTAGAGTTTGTTAATCTCTTGCTTGGATTATTATCCTGAAATGAAATTAAACTTTCCATCAAACCACAAATCAAGCTAAAAAAAATCTGATAGTGTTAAAAGGGGGGGGGGGAAGAGGGGGAATTATGCAGTATTAATGAATAACCAGTTCAGAGTATCAAAAATACTGTTATTTCTTTAAGTGATACAAAAATATTTAATAAATTGCCTAACAATTCAATAATAAAACAATTCAATAATAAAAAAAGAACAGTTTGCATCCAAGAGTTAATTTGACAGTGAGTAATATAGGCAGAAAGAAAACAGCTTTATATCAAGTACAATTAATAAGATTTTAAAATAAATACTCTTGCCCAACTGGATAAAAATCTAGTTGAATTGTTTCAGAAGGCACTTTCTATATTACAGTATTTCTGATAGACTAGTGTTGCTTACCTGAATTGTTTTAGGAAGTCCCCTTTTTCAGTTGACCTTTTCAGATTAACGTCTCATGCTCAATCAACCTAATTTAAACTTCAGACCTGCCCACAAATATTTGGGTATGGTGCAGAATGTGGACTATGGAAACATTATGCTGAACCATAATACTGACAGTAGAATTTTCAGTTTCTTGACTTCAGCTTTATGACTAAAACAGCATTTTTATTCCAAAAAGTCACACTCTAATAAAAAAATATCTCAAAGAAATAAATAGCTTGCATTCTGATTTCAAAAGTTAATGTGCTCCAGGAGCTACAAAATGAGGATGAACTCCTAATGAGAAAAAGTAGACAAGAATTACAAAGTAAATTAATGTTGACTATGTTAGCCATATACTCTTTCCATACTGAAGTGTCAGATACTATGTAAGCTCTTTTTACATGCATTAAGTAGCTTGCTTTCCTATAACCCAGTTGACGGAGGTAAAAGGACAAGTTAAGTTAAATATGAGACAAAATGTCAGGGTTTTGCCTTAACAGTCTAACCTGTACCCTTTTCAAGGAGATGGGGAACGAGGTTATAAAGAGAACTTTTTTGTTCTGTACAGAGACTGATGCACTTTCCTATGTCTTAAATTGAGAAGCTGCTTGTTTCCATAGTTCCGCCCTGGTAACTCATCAGTACTCTGTTCTGGTTGGGTTTGTGAACCCAATGAAGAAATTTCAAATGGAGTAGCTTTAGTTAGGTCTGCCTTCTTTACCAGCTTTTCTACATACAATATTATAAATGTGGGTGTTATAAAATGTCTCTCTTGCAGGGGCCTGTATAGTTGACATTTGTGACACTAAGGAAACCAGACTTTACAAATAGAGGGATAGAAATTTTTTTTAAAACTACATTTAATTCGAAAAGCTTTGAGAAAGAAGTGTGTTGAAGATTTTAAAGAAAAAAACCTGATTGTTCCCCACACAATATGAGAGAGAGAGAGTTCTAATTGTGAGGGATGCCATGGAAGAGGACATGAACAGGACAATGCAAAAAGTATATAAAAAGACGCAAGTTTAGAAGAGGGGCATGGAAGAAGTGAAAGCAACAAGATAGGATTAGCAGAAAATTAACACAGGTGTAGAGGCAAAGTTGCACAGAGCCTTGAAGAGAATGATTAGATGCTCAAGTATGTATACTGCGCTATAGAGCAAGTCCTCCAAAAAGTGTAGAGATGCCTCACTTCCTGTACACTTGTTATGCAGTTTTTGGTTTCCCTGTTGACCATTCTTGTTGAGGAGCAGAAACAAATAAGCCCAGGACAGGGAAGTCGCAGCTACACAAAGCAATGTGAAGCTTGTTACCTCATTTCTGTACATAGTTCTTGTTAATAAGATACTACAAGGTACAATAAGTAACTTGGAAATGGATGCTACAGAGGCTGCGCAACTGCAGATAACTACCCTGCCAGCCCTGAGAATCAGGGGAAAAAGCTGAAGATCCCTGGAAAATGTTCAAATGGCAATTTGAATTGTATACAAAAGCCACAAGGGCAAATAAACTAGAAGATGCGCCAAATACTGCTCTGCTCTTAAAAGTGGCATATACAGAAGCCCTAGATGTATACAATGCATTCCATGCAGATAATTGTGGGGAAAGAGAGGAAAGCTTTCTGGAAATAATGAAAGTGTTTTAGAATCATTGTGTCCCTAGGGGAAAAAATGTTATTTATAAGAGAGAGGTGTTCAGGATAAGAACACAGAATGAAGGGGAAACTATAGGAATTTGTCAAGACTCAGAGACCAAATTGTCTAAGGGTGTAACAATAAAAAGAAGTTTGAATGGTTACTAACATGGATCTGATTTTTTATATATATATATATATATATATATATATATATATATATATATATATATATATATATATATATATATATATATAAAAACAGTAGAACACACAACTAAAAAGCCTAGAGAAAGCGCACAGCATATGACTGAGTGCCACAGCTAAACCACAAAGGGAAAAGTCCACAGTAATTAAATTGTCCGGAGACAGAAAATTGAAGATCAGGAAACAATGCCAGCCATGTGGCAACCAGCATAAGTATAGGAAATACCCAGCATCTGGGCAGATATGAAGAAACTGTAACAAGCCCAACTATTATGCTGAAATATGCAGAGAAAACAGGAAAGTGCATATATAAAGTGCAAACATGGATTCCTCCATTAAAAAGGAAGAGCTGTTCTTAAGCGCAGTAATGGAAGAGGAGGAAAACTTAAAAAACTGGCTAATTAAAATGTCCACAAATGGCATTTATGTGCCAAAGAAGATAACTTATTGTTTACTTGTGCCCCAGTACGTAAGAGAGCTGTAAGAAGCCATATGAAAGTACATGAATCAGAAGTGTCTGAAAGACTATAATGGAGGAACAATACCAGTTTTGGGAGTGTGAACATAGACACTTAAGTAAAAAGGGAAAATGATAAAAACCAAGAATTCGTGATGGTATACAAAGACAAGCAACTGGTCTTGGGCCTATCCACATAGAAGATACGTGGTCTCATTAAGAGAATGTATGCCACAGAGAGACAGTCAACACAGAACCAGGTATGAACGTATAATCACATCATATGAAGATGTATTCACAGGAAATGGGTGCCTCTCAGTAACTGTAGTTAACAGAAGATGCAGAACCTGTGGTACATGCTACATGAAAACTCCACAAACCATAAGAAAGAAGCGAAAAGAGTTGTGGAACATGTCTTCAGATGATATTCAAATAATAGAACCACTAACTGTTTGGATTCACTCAATGATTGTAAAAAAATAAAAAAAAGGAGGGGGGATTACAGCTGTGTATGGATCCTAAGGAGCTAAGGAGCTCAACAAAAATATAAGAAAAAAACCACACTTGCCTACAAGAAGTGAGACGGCAGGAACCA